>NC_087503.1:1208333-1510416 GCF_036417665.1 Passer domesticus | reverse complement strand
TCCAGGGGACTCCTCAGGACTCCTCATGGCTCTCCTCTTCAAGTCTGCCTTTCTTGAAGGCAAGAACAACTTCTTCTCCCCAGGAGGCAAGGGCACTTTCTCCCTGTGCCATTCCCCATGCCTGTGGTCACTGGGGATGAGGGCATCACATTCCTGAGCATGTCTCAGGAGCCTGGCTTCCAAAAAGCCTTTGGCCTTGGCCTGCTGGGAGCCCTTGTCCTTTCTCTCCTCAGAGGGCTTGTGAAGTGCCGGCTGCAGGGCTTTTTTAGTGATGGAGTTTAGCTCCTCTGTTTTCTTGACTCGGGGCTGGTGCTTGCAAGACTGGTCTCTGACCTCCAAAGGACCAGGCTCACTCTCCAGTTTCAGGACTTTTTTCCATTTGTCATGCCCTAGGGGCTTGCTGGGCCTTTTGATACCCACTGTCTTCCTGGGCAAGGCCTCCTTGGTGTGCACAAGAGGCTTCAGAGAGCTGTGTGTGCTCGTAACGTGAGACTCCTGCTGAGCCTGAGTCACTTGGCCAGAGGTCTTGTGAAAATGCTTGGTGGTTTGGCCAGAGGTCTTGTGAGTGTCCTCGGCCACTTGGCCACAGCTCTTGGGAGGAGGCTCCCTTGCCTTGGAGTGGTGCTGGCAGGAAGTGCTGCTGATGCCCTGCTCCTGCTTTGCACCCTCCTCACGTCCATTCCCACGGGCAATTTCCCTGGGACCCTCTCTTGGCATCAATCCTTGCTTTCTCTGGGTCACCAGGTTGTCAAGGCGCCACTTTTTAGCAGTTGATGGCTCAGGCTGCCAACAAAAGAGAAAAGAAGGATTCAAGACTGGTGCCTTTTGTGACTCTTTCTGTCCTAGCACAGCTCAACAGAGCCCAGGGACTCTTGCCCAGAGGTCATCAAGTCTGGCCTTTGGCCTGTGAAGAAATGACTCTAAACTAACCGGCAACAAACTTGCTCCTTGAGCACCACGCATGGATATGTGAGGAATACAAAACCATAAACCAGTCAGTGGCAAATACCTAAGCCTTCATTGCAGTGAGAGGGGTCTTACACATCAGTATTTCCAGGGCAAATCTGGCAGAATTTGGTAACAGAGTACAACATCTTCTTCCTTCCTAAGACATGACACTGCAGTGGGCAAGGGGCTGTGGAAGCAGCCTCTCCATGGTCCCTGAATTCACCTCACACACTGGCAGGTCCAGCACCCTTGGAAGGTTGTCCTCCTCACTGTCACTGCAGCTGATCTCTCTGTCACAGACTGAGGAGCTGTGGCACTCCCTGGTGCTCCCTGACTCCGAGCTGCTGGGCTGTGCTGCTGCCACCCTCTTGTGCTGGGACTGGAGAGCTCTGCAAGGCCACCAGGAGACAAAATTAGGAAGCAGCAGGGGGGAAGCATTCCATTCCACGATTCCATTCCACTCTATTTCTATTCCACTGACACGGAAGCATTCAAACCTAAAACTGAACCCTGTGTTTGGGCACTGAGAGCAGAGGGGAGAAGGCCAGAGGAATACATTGCCTTACTCAAAATACAAAGTACCAGAATGAAAAAATGCTTGCAAATTATCAAATCTCAAACTCACACCCATTCAGACAAACACACAATTCCCATAGCTTATAGAAATTTTATCTTCATCCCACTCTGCAGCTAGCTATATTATCAGCATATAAAGTGAGGTTCTTAAAAAGTCCATGTGAAATACTATATTTCTTTGAGTTTCTTTTGAAATAAAAGAACTACAACACATTTTTGAAAACCTCTACTTGGGCAATTGAAGAAAGTTTTACAACAAAGGAACTTGAAAATGTCATCAGTAGATCTACACAGTTTAGGTAGCTGTAGCATTACTTGTCCTGCCAGGCACCAAACCATAGCCAGGAATGATCCGATTCAGCTGGTATCCCTTGGCATTTATCTCAGCCTCAGCATTATCAGTAGGTTGACGAGTACCAAGTGGGACAAGATGTTAAGCACCACAGATTAAAAGAAGACAAAAACTTCAGTCTGGTACACAAAGTCTTAAGAGGTTTTTTCTTCTCTTTTGTTATGTTTTGCTTTTTATCACAGCCAGTGTAGTCATGACATGGTTTAGTGCACTTGGAATTGCTGGATTAACAATAGGACTTGATGACCTTCAAGTGCTTTTCAAACCTTAACCATTTAGTGAGTCCATCATACAATAACATTTTTGCTGTTGGTCAAAATTCCCTGCAATCAAGTTTGCTGAGAAAAATTTACTAATAATCCAATTTGTTGTGCATTCCAAGTTCTTCAAAGTAACTGCCCAGCAGAGATGAGAACATAGCCTGGTTACTTACAATGCTCGTGGCTGAGAACTGGGCAATGTTTCTGAAGCTGTGCCAGCCTGCTCTGGAAAGCAGAAATGAAAACATTGCATTTATATGCCTCCCTCAGAGCGTATATTATCCTGTGGTCTCTCAGCACCAGATTAGACAGTCACTTTCTTCTAGGGAGGGCTTTGCCACCAAGATTGTTCATCACTCCAGACGGGTCAATATTGCTTGTCCTCTGCTGAACTGCTGCCTTGAGCTCAAGGTAATGAATGGTCAGAGTTTCCTAAGCCATTCCTAAATCCATCCCTGTTCAGCAAAGCAGAGGAAATCACCCTGCTTCATCAGTAGGAGCACTTGATGGTCTCTGCTACAGAGAACACACAAAATTACCTGACAGCACACAAAGAACTGTGTTTACTTTGCACGTCTACTTACTCTGCTTCTGTGCTGCAGATCCATCAGGATGGGATTCCTAGAATAAAAGGACAAAGGAGCTTAACGTGGAGTTAAACAGCACATCTACTGACATCAAAACTGTGTTAATGGCACCTTATGGGCATGTGCATTTTTGAAGAAATCTTTTGAAAACACTCTAAGAGCTGCCAAAGAGCTGAGCTGAATTTCTGCTCAGCAGAAAGATCTCTTGTCATTTCTCAGAAGGCCTGGCATAAATGGGCTGGGTCACCTTTGTTGCCAATGGAAGTTTGGAAGTCCCTGCTCTTGGAGGCGTCTGGAGATGGGACAGGAGAGCTGGCAGTGAGCTGCTCATTTCCTGGCAAGAGAGGGAGAGAAGCAGCTCTCAAAATGGATTTTGCCCCCACCCAGTTTGTTAATGTATGTGAAACATTAGCAAACACGGAGATCATCTATTTAAGAGCACTTACCCTGAAAATTTCTTCAACTGATGGCACATCAGAGGGCTTCTTTGCCTGAAACAAGAACGAGGGAAACAGCAGGAGTTTGTTTGGGTTTGTTACTAATTGGCAGGAACTCAGCAAACCTTTGCTTACCAACAGCTCCATAAATGTATTGCAGATGTGTAAGAGTAAGAATGAAAAAGGCTGATCTAAAGGAGAGTTAACAACAGAGACCAGGCATGGACAGAGCTGAACCCAGCAATGTCAACTCCTCTTACTCTTCCTGCTCTGAGATGTGTGTCTTCCCTTTGCAATCTGGCAATCAGGGGGCACTGCTTCCATCTCTAAACTACTGCTCCTCCTCCTACTGCTCTTTATTACTATTACTAATTTTTGAAATTATTATAATTGTTTTAGTTATTATTATTATCATTATCATCATCATCATCATCACTACCATATCCTTATTATCTGTAATTTTAAAATAAAGTATGTTTTTGTAATATGTCCCTTTATGAAACTGCATTTTTCCTAAGTTGCTGTTGAAGCAGTTGATCCTTGCCTGCAAAGGCACAGGCTGCATGTAAGACTTGTGCATAAAGCCCCAGTAGTTTAAAAAACACTAAAGCAGTTAGAAATAATAATTGCCAATTCTTCTAAGACAGTTCACAAGAGACAAGAATATTTGTCATTTAGACATATAAAATCAGAGTCTTTCTTTTACTGAAATTAACAAAAAAACAAACCAAAACCACCTGGGTATAATGCAGCCCCACACAAGGTACAGCTTCTGCTGGGTTTCTAACTCTCAACACTGTTTATGGTCAGGGAACTCAGGCAGGTCTCCAGGCAGGCTCCTTCTGCAAGACTGGACTTCTGCTCAGCAGCAAGATCTCTTGTCATTTATTGGAAGCCCCGTAAAAAGTGGGCTGGGTTACCTTTGCCTGCACAGGAAATTTGGAAGTCTCTGTTCTCTCAGGTGACTGAAGGGATGGCAGGAGAGGGGACAGGGGGCTGCACATTTCCTGCAAAGAGAGGCAGAGAAGCAGCTCTCAGGACACAGAGGGAGTTTCACCCTTCCCAGAGTCAGAGGGATCCACCTCCCCATGGATCTGTACAGGCTTTCCCATGGAGATCTGCTACTGAAGAGTACCCACCTTCAATATTCCTTCAATGGACTGCACAGCAGTGTGCACCATGGGCTGGAACAAGAAAGAGGGAAGCACTGTCAGTTTGTTTGGGGATTTTCCTCATTGATAGCAAACAAGCATGCACTCAGTCAACATTTCCTGACCAGCAGCTCTAAAAATGTCATGCAAGTCCATCCATCATGAAATGCTAGTAAGGAATAACAGTTTCGTCTGAAGGGCACTGAGGAAAAGAGACCAGGCACAGCAAGAGCTGAAACCACCAGTCACCTCCTGCATGATCAAGGTCTGGCTTCCCTGGCAGTCAGGAATCACCCTTTCCGTTGCTGACTTGTTATTCATCTTATTAAGAAAGTATGTTTCTGCAGCGTCCTCCCTTTATTGAATATAATTTCCTTTACCTAGTATTGTAGCAGCTAAGCTCTGCCTGCAAAGGCATAGGCTGCCTCTGCAAGTGAAAGAGTTGAACAAAAAGTTTCATTAGTTAAGAAAAGCCAGTCAGAAATTATAATTTCTAGTTCCAGAGAAATTCCCAGTTCAGTTCTAGAGAAAGAGTATTCTTTGTCATTCACCCAAATAATATGAGACTCATTTTTCTGAAATAAACAACAAAACAAAAAAACCCCAACCAAACAAACCCCAAAAACGAAATGACCTTGATTGAAATGCAACCCTTGTAAGGTGCAGTTGGTGCTTGGCTTCCAGTTCAGAACACTGTTCCTGTTCAGGTAACTCGGGCTGGCTCCAGGCTGGCTCCTCCTGCCAAGATTGAGCTTTTGCTTGGCAAAGCACTTGACCATCATCACTTGGCCGCCTGCAAAGGCATCCCACTACTTCTTACACACAGCACTTGAACACAGAAAAGGGTTCAGCCTTTAAGGCACAGGAGCTTTTCTGAAGGATTAAAGCAGAGACCACAAACTTCACACTAAGCCCAGCTCATGGACCAGCTCTGCAAGGTTGCTTTGATTCTGGTGAGCATTTCTGGCACAAGAAAAGCACGCACACATGGAGCTCATGCAAGATAGAGCAGACTACTCGTCTGTTTTCAGCCAGCTTCAAGGGAGAAATCTTCCTATTTCCTGAGAATAGCAGTGACTTTAAGTTGTCCTCAAATTCTGCTTCTCGCCTCCAGACTTTGCAAACTGCAGAGGAACACAGCTTGAATTGCCCTTTTTATTGTTTAGTTGGGATTGTTTTGACTCTCCTTTTTCAACGCACTCCACGGAAGATGTCATATTCCTGTTCCTTTCTGCACACTGACACTCCCTAATTCTTGGCCCTGCTATGAAGCCTCTGACACATCCCAGTCTGTCAGTGCAGGAATACCAGGCTCCCGCTGGGGCTGAGGGGCTCCTAAAGACATGAACAAGGAGGTTGGCTTTACAAACAGCTTTGTTCATGTGCTGGGAGAAGAGGTGAAACCTGGCACTGGAGCACAAGAGATACATCTGAGCTTCATTGATGCACTATTTTCAAGGCTTCTCACAGCTCCTTTGGAAAGATGCCTTCAAGAGACTGGGGTGATGTAGGAAGCGAAGGTTCTGCTTTGGGCAAGAGGAGAAAGAGCTGTTCAGTGTCTCTGTGAAGGCAAAGTGAGTCCCTGCATGGTTATCCCCTGTGGATTAAGTCACCCTGCACTGCATTCTGCTTGTCTGTTCCAGCTGGAAGCCTCAAGGTTTCAGTGCTGCCAGGAAAAGAAGCCATCAAGAAGGAATTCCCAGCTGCAGGTGACATGTGCCTTAGACACTGAATGAGCCAAACTCCTGGCCTGGAGGAAATGGCTTTCCTAAGGGATGTGCCAGGAAAAATCCTATTTGGCGTGTGGCTGTTCAGTATAACTGAGGCCAAAGACTTTAATTCCAGTGGATTTCATAGCAGGAAGAGGGAAGAACAGCAGAGTTTCTTCTGCTCTAGACCTCTTCACTGTCAGGTTCCCTGCAGGGCACAAGTCTCCCCACAGCTCTTGTTTCACCCACAACAGCAGGGAGGGGTGACCTTTCATCCCAAGACCCCCTTGATCAGCCTTGCCAAGATCCTTTCTCTGGCTGAATCTTTCTCCTCCATGCAGCACAGCTCACGGGATATTTCCTGAGAGCCAAGGAGCCCAGCCCTGTTGCCCAATCACCTCTCCCATGTTGAACATCCAGCACACAGGCCATAGATGCAGGGCTGCAGCCTCACTGTTTCTTCCTCCTCCTCCCTCTCCAGGCTTCAGCACTGCAGGGCTGTATGATCAAAGACAGGTTCATCTTTCCGAGGAAGTCAAAGGAAGGAAATAAGATATCAACAGGACTGAAACAAGCAGAAAATGAAAGATGGGACTTTTCCCTTACAGAGCCATTGTCCAAAACAACCATGAAGAGAAACCAGTGACTCAGGGGCCAAAGTCAGAGATCCCTGCTGCAGAGGAGGATCATTCAGCATATTCACTCCAAGTTTCATCTCTCAGCTCCTAAATGGACTCCTCCTGGAGTGAAAGCTCCAGAAGGGCTAGACAATGATGCCAAAGGACAAGTGGGAACACTGCCAGGTTTAGCACCCGAAGTCCAGGAAAGGTTTATAAAGGAGAAAATCTAGAAAGGAAGCAGAGGGCAAGAAATGTCTGATGCTGCTGCAGAGGTCTCAAGGGGACACCTGAAGAGTGACAGTATTTAAGGTCTCCTGTCCTGACTGCCCGCAGACAGCAGAGAGGGTGAGGCAAGGGCCTGTGGGAGCAGCCTCTACATTTGATTTGCATTCACCTCAGGTGCTGGTGCTCTTGGAAGTGCAGACACTGAGGAGCTGTGGCACTCCCTGGTGCTCCCTGACTCCGAGCTGCTGGGCTGTGCTGCTGCCACCCTCTTGTGCTGGGACTGGAGAGCTCTGCAAGGCCACCAGGAGACAAAATTAGGAAGCAGAAGGGGGCAAGGTTACTTACTTATTCCATTGACATGGCAGCATTCAAAACTAAAACTGAGCCCTGTGTTTGGCCACTCAGAGCAGAGGGATGAAGGCCAGAGGAATACATCGCCATGCTCCAAAAATAAAGCATATATGAAAAACCACTCTGGGAATAATAAAACCTCCAACACCCACCCAGCCAGACAAGAATGTAAACAGATTTCACTGCTACATTGTGAAGCTGCATTCAGCCAACTCAAGTTGATAAAACCTACCAAAACGGCCCAGTGCCTTTCTGAAAGCCCCAACCCCCAAAAGAAACACTTCCAATAGAGGGTAACAAATTTCAGGATGGATTCTTGGTCAATACAAAACCAGAGGACCTACAGACACACTGGGGGTCAGGAGGAGAATAGAATGGAGCACCAGGGGAAATACAAGTCTGGTTCACAGGCCAACTCCAGCATGCCTGGATTGTTCATTTCTAATGGCACCCTTCCTGAAACCCTCACAAGAATGAAACCAACTTTCAACAGCAGCCCTGAGCAGCATCAAACCGAAGGCTGCAGCTTCAAGGGAAACCAGGAAGCCCTTCCCTCTCCCCCTCAAATGAAAAGTGGTTTGTTTGTTCTAGAGGGTAGTATGGGGACACAACTGTACCTTGGAGGAGCCAGTGAAGAAGATGGCTTTTCCACAACCTGTTTTGGTCACAAAAACAGAGAGGAGAGGAGGAGGCAAGGTTAGCTGAGAGAACTAAGCCCAGTGCAACAAGTGGGGATGATTTCAAGGCATGTCTGTGTGCCTGGCGTAGGCACCACCTAAAAGCCACTTGGTCAGCAGCACTCTCAGCACTCCCACTTCTGGCTAACACTCTCAGATAATGCTTGTGCTGACAATCAAGATAAAATGGGCTTTGTGCTTCCACACAAATTACATGCTTCAAGTGCTCCTGAAAAACATCACATTGCAGATCACAACTGAAACACAAGTAGGAGTCCCTGAACCATTTTCCATTCCTCTGCCTCCTCTGGCTCAAACGTGTTACAGCTCTACCCATACAGAGCCTACTGAAAACAATGGAAAAGAGGCAAGAGAAGTTTGCTGCCACATTGGCCCACTCAGAAACACTCTGAGGCACAATGGCATCTGGTTCTCAGGAAGGCATGGGGCTGGATGCCCTTTGTTTCCCAAATGGAAATTTGGAAGCCCAGACACGAGGCAGCAGGTCCAGAGCCTTTGGACAAGGGGAGCTCATGAAAGGCAGTCCCCAGCTTGAGGGAGGAGCAGCTCTGGCTGCCTGGCATGAGTTGTCAGTCTGGTCCTTGAACTGCTCTATGCAGCGTTACGCTCACAGACTGAGAGGAAGGCTGATCTTACACCTCCAGCTTTTATCCCTACTTCTCCTCAGCCCAGCCCAAAACACACTTTCAGGGAGGGCAACGTCTGCTGCGTCAGCAGGAGCTGAACAATGTATTTTTTCCCCAACCATTTCTTTCATGTATGCAAAACATGAGCAAATACAGAGATCTATTATGGAAGAGACCAAACTTCAACGTTTTTGCAGTGGATGGCACATCAATGGGCTTCTTTTTCTGAAACAAGAATCAGGGAGGCAGGAGGAGTTTGTTTGGCTTTTTTACTAATTGACCTGGACACAGCAGCATTTGGTTACCAACAATTCTAGAAATGGCATGCAATTCCATTCATAATCCAGTGCTACTAAGGATCAAAAGGCCCATCTGAAGGGGAATTGAGAATGGAGGCCAAGCGGAAAAGCAGCTGAAATTCCCAAAGTCATCTCTTCTGCCACTGAGGAAAAGAGGAAATCCCTTTGGAACCTGGCAGGCTGGAAATATTCTTTCCATTTGAAAACTACTGCTGCTGCTGCTGCTACTACTACTACTACTACTACTACTGCTGCTGCTGCTGCTGCTATTTATCATTACTGTGATTATGATGATGTAAGTATGTCTGTGAAGTCTTCTCCCTTTATGGAATTCTACTATTATATTATCAAGCAATAAACTTTGTCTTCAAAGGCACAGGCTGCCTCAGCATTTAAAAAGTTCTGCAAGAAGCTTCCTTAGTTAAAAGAAAAACAGCCAGAAATAATAGATCCCAATTCTTCTAAGCCCTTTCTAGAGAAAGGGGAATATTTATTATTCACCCAAACAAAAGGTGACTCCTTATTCTTCTGAAGGCAACAGCAGTCTGGACAAAACACTGACTTCTCATGTTTCTGGAATGATGCGCCACAGTTTATGCAAGTTCTGGCTGACTTTAGGCATCCACTTGTTGCCCCTGCAGGATTTGCAAATCCCCGACTACCATTTCTCACTCTCCCCTTGCTTGGCAAAGTGATGGATTTAGCAGCCAAATTTGGAGCAGTGGAAATTCTCCAGGGGGGCTCAGAGACACACTATGGAGAGACGTTAACTTTGAGCCACCCCAAAGAGCTGAGTCCACGTCCAGCTGATGGCAGAAGCTGGCAGGGACTCCAGCACTCCCTCAGAAACACTGTCTGAGAGAAAAACACTCCTTCCCCTCCCTCACTGCACTCCCCAAGGAAGATGCAGCACCCCTGCTCCTTTCTTCACACTCCCTCAACTGGGCTTCCAAGCAGCAAGGAAAAACACTGCCCATTGCTGGGAGCCTCAGGGCTGATTGCAGCACTCTGCACTTTCAAGGGTTGGAGATCCACACTGCTGCTTCATCTTTTTGGCATGAAGCATGTCTCCTGCAGAAGGCAAGGCCCTGCAGTGCTCTACTTCTCTCAGCTGCCTCCTGTTTTCCACAAGATGTTGCCTCCAGTCCTTTGCAGCTGATCAACAGCATTTTTCAGGAAAAGCTGGCTGCAGCCTCCAGCTTTTCCTTCTCATTCCAAGGGCCAAACACAATTTGAAAACCATCTCCATGGCCATCCTACACCAACTGCTGTGCTTCAGCACTGTGGGCTCCTACATTCCATAGGGCACAGCAACATCCCAGTGCTGATGGATCAGACTGGCAAAACCCCAAATTGCACCTGGCAACCAAGTGCTTTTGACCTCTGGGGAGGCTGAGCCACAAACCAGGCAGGGCCTGTGTGCTGCTCCCTTGGCCTTGAGGGACTGCAACAACAGAGGACCCCAACAACTGAACTCACCTTGACAGGCTCAGGAAAGATTTCAGATTGTGGAGCTTTGGCTTCTGACCTCCCATTTGAGAGTCCTTCATTGCTGGCACCGTAGCTCTGTTCAGGCTTAGGTCTGGTGCTCAGTGATTCTGGTGAGGATTCTCTCCATATGTCCTCACATGGATTTGTCTTACTGGAGGCCGGCCTGTGACTGGAGGCCTGGGAGTTGGATTGAGGCTTTTTTGGGATCCATCTGGGATTCAGAGGGGACTCATGGCTCAGGAGGACCTTGGAGTCCACATCGCCCAGCAAGTTCTTGATGCGCCTTGAGAGCTCATCTTCTTTATCTGTCTGCAGCACAAGAACAGAGAGGGGGAAATGTCAGAAACAGCCCAAGCAAGAGATCCAGCTCAGCAAGAGACATTGCTCAGCATCTTCATGGAATCTCCATGCATCCCCACAAGGGCAGTTAGGCAAGCTCAGTGCAGCAGATGGGAAGATGCCGTGTTTGCAGGAATCAGGCTCTAGGCTGCTACAGCCCATGCAGAAGGCACAGCTCTCCTCTCCCACCCCAAGCCTCCTTCCTTCTCTCCTTCCAGCCTGCACTCCACTCCCATTACCTTGTAGGGCTTGGCAAAGAGGGGAGTCTTCTCCAAGAATGGATCTTTCTCCTCTGGAGCCACCTGCCTCCTCCGCCTCTCTTGTTCCACAATACGGAGCAAGTCTCTGTTGTTCTTCCACCTTTCACACAGAGACAGAAAAGAGACTTAACACTCCAGGCCCTGTTTATACTCCCTGTAGAAACGGGGCCTTTCCCACAAGGCCACATGGCCACTAGCAAAGCAATGTTGAAATCCGCAGCATGCTGACAGTGGACAGATCAGTTCTGTCTACTGTGTGCTGTGCCCCAGAGCCATGAGACACACAGGGGACAGCACAATCCTTCTCAGGCAATGCTACTCCTGATCCCAGCCACCAAGAAGGCTGGGAAGGGAAGGACTCTCCCCCCATTTCCTTGTGAAAGGCAGAAGCAGTCACTGGGCTGATCAGCACATGAGCTGGCAAATCCACTTGCAATGATTAATGGGAGAAAGCGCCAGTCTTGTTCTCCTTCAGACCTCTCACCCCAGTCTCCCCCCTTGCGAGTCAAACAGAATCTTCTGTTCTGAAGGTGTTTCAACTTTCAAGGCTTGAACTTTGTCCACTTTATTAACAACCTTGGAAATTCACTCTCAACTTCAAACATACATTTGGAAAGCTGCTTTCCTAGAAAATCATGGACCTGCATTGAAAGCCATCCTATCAGCGTAATTAGAAAGGAGTTCTCAGGAATTCAGAAAACACCAGGTCAAATCCCCCTGTTCCTCCTCAGCCACATATGTATGTACTCAATCACGGCTGAGAAAACACAAGAAAACAACAATAAAGTGTCCCAGCATGGAAAGCCAGATCCTTTAAACTGTCCCTGGCCTTTGAAAGACTACTGCAAAATGGGGCAAACTCTGGCTCTGATATTTATGGACATCAGGGAAGGAAAAGCATGCAGGCACAGCGGATGCAGGTATCTCTATCTACTCTACTGCAAAGTCTTTGTACATACAATTCATAAAGTCTTCTTTGCAAATGAAATTCCCTAGTGTCCCGGGTTGCAAGGGGGGAGCTTTGTCTGCTCCAGCAGTGACATTTACTCCAATACCACACCAATAATCAGCTCCTGAAAGTTTAATCATTCCTAGAGCCGAGGCACAGCTGCCTCATCTCATCCTGAGGGGCTGCCACTTACAATCAACAGGTTTTTGCACTGGATGGCATTCCTAATTCAGAGTCATTGAGTCTGCTGTCTACTGAAATGCCCAGACTATTTAGATAAGCCTGTAGATCTCCCAGTCTCCCCAGCCCTGGAGACACCTTTGCTGCCCATGTCTGGCCTGCCCTTGAAGGTGTTTGTCCAGATGCTCTTCAAACCCTTTGCAAACCTGAGCTCTGCTGCCACTCAGAACCCTGCAGAGTTCCCTTAAGGTCAGGGAACACTGGAAGCTTTGGGAACTGCACCTCCAGGCTTTGCACCAACACGCCCAGCACCTGGGAGCCTTGGTGCAGGGAGACTGCACAGTCCCAAGCCCACCATCTCCGGGGCGAAAACAGCTCAGCACTGCAGCTTTACAAATAGTCCTGTACTTGCTGCAGCTGCTCCTCACTTGATGTGTCACCAGGGAAACCCCAACAACCTGACTGCTCAAAGAAGCAGATGAAACTGAATGCCTGCCCTGAAACATCACCTCAGTCCTCATCATCTTCAAATATCTTTTGACACAAGAAGTAAAAATTCACACAATTCGCCCCCATCCCCAAAAAACGCAACTTGTGCTTTGCTACAGACTGAAACAGGAAAATACTCCTAGGCCAAAAGCATCCCCAACTGCAGAGGGGAGTGCCCTGGCTCCAGCAATAAGAGATTGGCTTCAGAAATTTCAGCAGAGAATCTGTCCTGACCCATGATCACATCCAGGCCTGGCTCTGTAACAGAAGCTCTTAAAATACCAATGTGCTCTGAAGCCACTCTCACTGGCAGGCAATCCTTACTTCATTTCTCCCACTCTGGAATGCTGATTCTTGCATAGCAGGGGGAATTATTTTTCTAAACCATCACAACATTCAGCACAGCACCCGGGAAGCCAAGATTACATCAAATTAATTCCTACCTATTGTTTCTCTTCTGCTTGTCTGTCCGTTCCATTAGGAAGCCTCAATTGGAGTCAGCTTCTCTGGAAGAGAACAAACAGATATTCACCATCTGCACGGGTTCATGCCTAAAGGGGAGGTCAAGATCTCCAGGGACTTGCTGCACTCAGAGCCTGGAGTGCCCGACTGGGACTCATTCCAGTGCTCCTAAAAAGAAACCATCCAAACACAAGGATGACAATGACAAATAGCTGAGAATGGGAGAACCAAGAGATCCATTTTCCCCTTCCCCCCAGCAGGGATGCTGCATTTCAAGTCAGCACTGAAATCCAGATTTGGCCAAGAGCACAACAAACCAGGCCACTGCTACATGCTCCAGGAAATTTAGTTCCATGTTCAGAACAAAAGTGCTCTAAGAACCCTGCCTGTAGACAACAAAATGGGCCCCACATGAATGGCAGTATTTGTGGGAAGAAGAAGGAAAGAAATGGAGGGTAAAAAAAAGTAATTAAAAGACAGTTCTAGATGAAAAGATAACAATATTCCCTCAACAGATGCAAGAGGGAATCTTGCAATGCAAGATCTCAAAAAGCCACAAAAAGGACTGAAACCATTTACATTTCAATTGGTATTGACTTGCAGTATCTCACACTCTGGAGGTAGCAGAATCATTTCTTGCTGCGGAGGAGGTTACAGGAGCATCCTGTGATGGCTTCTGAACCACCCCACTGGCACAACTGGTGTGAAACAGACACTTGTCCAACCTATCCTTGAATGATTCAAATATTCTGGTGGCCACTGTTCTTATAGAAACATGATATACAAATATAGATACAGACAAGGCCATTGTCATTATAACAGCCTTGAGTCTTCAAACTGAAAAATTATCAGTCAATAGCTTTGGCTTCACTTTGGCATGTGGCTGTTTCCACATGGGCTTTGCAACCTCCCTCTGGAGTCCCGGCTGTGACCGTTCAACTGCAAGAGCGGCCCCTGGCAGCTGCTCCCACTCCCAACGGGGCAATCCCAGGCCCCAGCTGGAGCACCTGCTGCAGGCAGTGCCCAGGAAAAGCCCAGAGTTCCCCCTGGCACCCATCTGCTGCCTCTGCCCTCAAGCCTCTCCCTCTCCGTGCTGGCACCTTTTGGCAGAACGTGGGGCAGAAGCCAGGGGCCTTTGGGCTTCCCCTGTCACCCTCCTTCCCCAGGGATTGCCTGGCTCTCCTGCTCTTCAGAGACACTTAGCATTCAAGCTGAATCTGCAGCAGCAAGCCCTCCTGCAACCTTGCCCTCTGCCCTTGCAAGGGATTTGTCCCGCTGCAAGCTGGAGGAGAATAACGCTAAATATTTGCATGCAGAAGGCCTTGAAGGCCATTTGGCTGGTCAGTGACTCTTTCCCAGCAAAGTGCTGTCAGCTGGCAGAGGCAGGAGCAAGAGCCTGGCTTTGAAGCTGTTCCTGCTGGTGCTCAGCGCTGCAATGCAGCAGAGACAGCCGCGGCTGCTGTGTTCGCCCCCTGGCAGCAGAGCGCAGAATTACCTGGCACAAGCCTGCGGGCTTGCGGGCGAGGAATGTCTCCCGAGCGGCAGGAAAGGCGCTGGAAGAGGCTTTCAGGCCGAGCAGCGCTCCCCGAGTGGAGCTGCGCTCGCTCCGCGCTGCTGCAGCCCGCGGGCGCTGCCCACAGGCGGCTCTGCCGTTGGCAGGGCCCGGGTGCCGGCGGAACGTGCCCGGCCCGGCCGGGCGGTGTCCCGGTGCCACGGGGGCTCAGCGGGCACGGAACCCTGCTGCAGCCTGCCCGCAGCCCCGGCTGCACTGCGGGAACCCAGGCCTGCCAGGCAGCAGCACACGGGCTCTCCCCACGGCGGGGCCAGCAGGGCCCTGTGCCACCGAGCCCCCGGGCCCTGCCGGCACCGAGGGAGCCCTCAGGGACCTGAGGTGACAAAGGCTCTCCTCACAGACAGGACACCTATTGCCAGCCTCTGTCCCACCTAACCCAATGGTTCCATGTGACCTTCTGCACTCTGTGGAAATAAAAGCACAGCTTTCATTCCACTTCACATTTCTTTTGTTTTTATTACAAAATTGTCTACTTCATCCTCTTTAAATGTACAGTTTGGTTTTTAAGCACATAAAAGCCCATACCTCATTTTCCCCTTCCTAATGCTGGACTTCCAGGCCATAAGGTATTCTCCTACTTAAGCACTGAAATAAAGGAGGCTTCTAGCTGTTGCATTTCTGTGGGCAGAGGAGTGTCCTGAGGAGCTCTGGCCACTTGGCTCTTGTGAGGAGGCTCCCTTGGCTCGCTGTGCTGCTGTGAGGAATTGCTGCTGATGGACCGCTCCTGCTTCTTGCCCTGCTCCTATCCATCCCCACAGGCAATTTCCCTGAGACTCTCTCATGGCACTGTGGTCTCTTCTCTGGCTGCAATCTGGGCCATTCTTTTTTTTTTTTTTTCCTTCATAACTATTTTATCCCAGATGCATTACTGCCATCATTGATTGCCTTCATCACAGCCAGTAGTGTACCCACATCTTGGTGTTATTTTTAAAGGAACTATTTCATTTCTGCTCAAGAAAAGAAAAGAGACAAATGCCCAAAACCAATCACATAAGGCCATGTTTTAAAATGATGGAAAGCAGTATGTAAATCAATTCATTTTATTCCATGATTACCTGTTTCTTCATCTAATTTGATTAATTCAAGTAGTTTGATGCTCTGATATGAAAAATGTCTTCCTTTCTTCTGCTGCTCTCTACATTTGAACACCACTGGGAGAATTCTTGGCATCCTTTAGGATCTATCCTCGTGGATCCCTTCCAGCTCAGAATATTCTATGATTTTAGACCAGTGTCCCAGTACTTGGCACTGCTGTGGGTGCATCTGGAATGGTGGGCTCAGGTTTGGGACCACACTGTGAGGCTGGGGCACGTGCAGAGATGGCACTGGAGCTGGTGAGGGGCAGCTGAGGGAGCCGGGCGTGTTCAGCCTGGAGCAAAGGAGGCTCGGGAGGCAGCTGCGGGAGGCTGCAGCTGCTGCAAGAGGCTGCTGCTGTTCTCCCTGGCAGCCTGAGGGCAGCTGCAGCCCCCAGGCTCAGAAGGACTGAGCAGCTTTGCCAAGAGCTCCCTGCCACATCCCCTGTGGGAATGCTCAGAGCCAGAGGATTTTGGGAAAGCTGTAAAAGGCAGGCCTGAGAGACAGCAGAACTGTGATTAGAGCTAAGTGGTAGCCCTAAGGTTTGTCAGCAGAAAAGTAATGTTAGAAGTAGAAAAGTAAGGAGAAATAGAACAGTGGTCAGTGTATTAATGCTTGGCTAGAAGAACTCCCTAGGCTACAGAAAGGTATATTGGGCAAGAGATTAGGAAGTTCTAAGCTTAATACTGGAGCTTTGTGCATTGCATTTTAAGGCTTACAAGGAGGTATTGTATTCAAAATCAGGAAGCATTATTTTAAACAAAGGTACATGTTTTTCTAGTGGTTGGATAGAGCTACTGTCAATATGCTTTTGCTTTGTGTGATTGGCCAAAAAAACCTTGGAGTTGTAACACTGAGTTCTCGGTCTGCTGTCAGGGACATGAGCTGCTGCAATCTTCCCATTGTCATAACCATGTAATGAGACTTATGCTGGCAAATAAACAGCTCGAGGTGTGTTCCACAGCAGTCCCATCCTGTTGGTGATTTGTACATAGACCCCCAGCAGGCAATATTCCCAAGGGGGCCGGAGGACAGGGGCTGCTGCCATCCTTTTGGGTAGAACGGGGTTCAGGGTGCCCTGGAAGAGGCTGGCGGATCCCAGAGCTCAGGCAGGCAAGCCGGGTGCCACTGGTGCCACTCAGCGTGAGGGAATTGTGCGTGGCCAAAGGGGGAAAGCTGCCAGTGGCGTCTGGCTCTGGGCAAGGCCTGTGGCCAACATGGAGCTGGGAAAGGGGCCAGGGGCAGCTGTCCTGGGCCTGGAGCTCTGCCAGCCTGGGGCTGAGGGCACCTGTGTGACACCAAATCCTGCCTGGCACATGGCATGTGTGAGAGACAGTCTGGAGTTCCCTTCCTTTGCCTCACAACCGTCTGTGAGAGTCTGTCCGAAACTTCCCTCATTTTTTGCCTCTCGATCGTCATGAAAGCCAAGACCACCGGGGAAAGGGAAAGATCCTGTTCTGAAAATCCAGGTCTGTCCGGTCCACCAAGCCAGATTATTGCCTACGGTGTGTTTGCTCAACTCATGGAACACTGCACCCAAGAAGGGGCAGTGTGCTCTCCTTCGCCTGCATCACCTAGCAACGCTAGTGCTGGAATTTCTCCACCCTTCTGACTTGCCTGGACTTTCTCTCTGGAATGACCTTCCCAGAGATCACCACTAAAAGACCCTCCATTCCCCGTACATCATCCACCGTGACAGATGGACTGAGATGGGAGAGGGTTCTCCCTCAAGGACTGAGACGTGCGACCCCTACATGGAAAAGCTCCCCTCTTCTTCCCAAAAGGATTGAGAGTGAAATCCCCACCGTAGGGTGAGGAAAGACATGCGTGGGGACCGGAGCAAGTTTTGCAAGCGACCACTGGACTGAGAAGACAATGGTTCCTGCCTACGACATCTGCTGCTGACGACACCTGCTCCTGATGGACTGCTGATGGACTCCTTGTACCCTTTATCAATAGACTATTTTGAAATGGGTCCCCTTCCCCCATTTCAAAAGGACTATAAAAAAGGGTTAGAGCTGACTGATACCTTTGAGATCTCCCCTGACGTGAAGACAACTGTTGCCATGATATTTTAGTGAAAAAGCCTCTGCTAGGATTTTTCCTGTCCTGAGGAGCTGAGAGCCTCAGGAAAGAAATGTAAACAATAACTATCTGCTGCTGTGGAATGCCACAGATGCATCTTTCATTGGTCCATGTGGATTGTTTTAAATCAGTGACCAATCACAGCCACCTGTGCCAAGGCTGTGAGCAGTCACAGGATTTTTGTTATTCATTCCTATTCTATCCTTGTCTTTGTAGCCTTCTGATCTCTTCTCTCTGTTCTTTTAGTATAGTTGTAATGTAGTATTTTAGTATAATATATAACATAATAAATCAGCCTTCTGATGAAAATGGAGTCAAGCCTCGTGTCCTCACACAAGGGGTTCTTGCCGAAACAAGAATGAAGAATGAACTAGGCATTCTGGAGTGGCTGCCAACCACAATACCCTTGAACCCAGAGGCGGAAGAACACCGATGGAAAAGAATAAGACACCTTCTTAGTCAGTGGGAATGGCCTGAAAGGGGGGGGGTGGTGGGGCAGATTGGGTGGCCAGCTGATCCAGTTGACACCCCCTCTCTTGTGGCCATGGCAAGAGCTGGGTGGGATGGCCCCGGCAGGACGGTCTCCTAGGATTCCCACAGATCCAGGCTCTGACCGTGGCTCTGTTCCTCTCCCTTCCAGCCCTTCAAGCCCTGAGGAGAGATGACAGCCCTTCCCAGGCAAACATAGTAATTCAACAGATAGTCAGTGGGAGAGCTGCAGAACTGGCTCAGAAGAACCAGTGTTTGTGGAAGACCTGCAAATGCCATGGAAGATGAGACTGCCTTGAGACCAGAAGAGACCAGCTGGAGCTCCAGGCACAGCTCGTGATTGGCACAGCTGAGCCTGTGGGAAACTTGCATGGCTTCAGCCCTCTCCCTGCTTATAGATAGCTCCCTCCCTCCAGCCCTCAGACGCTGCCCATCCCTTCTTTTTCCCTCCATTCTCCCTCCCTGTTCATGGCTCTTTCCCTCTAGTCCTCAGATCCAGCCCTTCCCCTTTTCCCCCTCCCAGCTCATTCCTTTGCTTCCCCTGCCATTACTAAACAGTTTGGCTCCTTCACTTTGCCTGCATCCCTGTGGAGCTGCAGCAGAACAAATCCGGGGCCCTGGGACACACAGGCCCCTGCTGCCGTTCTCTGCCACGCCGTGTTTTGTGCACAGACCCAGAGGAACGAGGGCAGCTCAGGCTGGCACGGTCCCTGTGCTGAAGGTGCAGTTCCACAACCCTGTGCAGGTACAGATCCTGCTGAGCACACGGAAGGGCAGCAGTGGCACAAGGAGCCCGTGTGTCAGGAGCCAAGTCGTGTCTAGAGGCCCTGCCACATTTGATCCGCTGTTGAGCACGTCAGCAAGATAATGAAGAACAGACAGTGAAGGAAACCTTATGGTTGAACTGGTGGGAATGTGACCCTTGAGAGAAACAATGGATTGGTCAGTTGATGGGAAGTTAACCTGTGACAGAGGAACAGCACACAGTGGAGCTGTGGTTGGCATGGAGGTGGTATCAGAAGCCATTGCGGCCTCATCTGATGCACTGGCCAAGCATGAGATGACGTCCTAAGTGGAAAAACTGCAGAGGAGGAGATGTCAGGCCTGGTTCTGGTGTGGAGGGATGAAAAGGCCAAAATGCACGCCCTGTTGATGCAGGGGATGCCCTGAAGGTGGGTGGCCTGCCTGCCCCTCCCACTGCAGCACCACGCTGAGATACCCTGAGAGCTGCCCAGTGCTCCTTGCTCCTCTCTGCTGACACGTGAGCCTTTGTCTGGTTTTGGGGTGGCCCTGGCTGTGTGAGGGGGGCTACGTGGGCACGAGACAGCCAGTTCTGTCCCGCTGGGTCCCAGCAGTGCCTGGCAGCTGTCCTGCATCCACGTCAGGATGCTGGCCAAGAGCGGCCCTGGAAGCTGAGGCACAGGTCAGGGCCCATGGTGTTCCCTCAGGATACAGCAGTCCCGAGGGGTCTCCCTAATTCAAAGAAATCTGCAGACAAATGCATTGTCCACCAAAAGCCCTTTTATTGAGCTGATGGGAGGACAGGGGTCTGCACCCCACCAAAATGCTTCTCTGCCATGTATAAATTTCAGTGGGTTGATGTAGGAGTTGTATCAAAAATACCATCCATCTTTACCCTGCTGAGGTGATTGCATAGGCAGGGGGTTAGAAATACATTCTGTCAGATTCCTGTACTTGAAGCTGATGTCCAGGCGCTGGCCAGAGCTGTCTCCATGCCCTAAAGCAGCACTTCTTCCTCATGCCTTCCCTGCCCAAGGCTCATTCCCTACTTGCCCTTCCTTCTTCTGGTAGAATGTGTCTAAAGCTTTCTTCAAGTCCCTCTCCTGTCAAGTTAGACCTGCCAGGTTTTTCTTATGCTAACTGCTGCTAAGTACTTACCTGTGTCTGTGCTAAGTACTTGTTTGCTTATGTGAATTGCCTTTGCTTGTGTCAAACAAAGGCCTTGTTTCATCCTCCCCTTCTCTTTATCCTGATGCAAATTCTTTTGCAAGATTCCCTCCACAGTCCACAGGACATATGTACTGTTATGCTGCTCTTTTAATTTTCTACCACATCCATAGGTTCATGATGGTTAAGAGGAGGGTTCATTTCTTTTTTTTTTAATTAGAACTGGTTTGCTGAGGAAGGTAAAACTCGGAGGAGCTGTTGGTGATTGCAGATTTGTCCATCACAAGAAGACATCTGACTCATGATGTTCTCTTTATTTCTCTATTTTGGTGATGATTTTGGTAACTTCTTTGATACCAATTTCAGTGTCCATAAGGCTCTGTGAGATGCATTTTTGACTTCTGCCACTAGCCATTCTATATTAGGCTGGTACAGCATTTGTTTTGGAACATCAATGTTCCTTCCAGTTCGGAATTTTGGGTGCTTCATGATACACATCGTACGCATTCTGCATAATCTCAAGAGAAGTTATTGTGTGGTGCAACTCAAGTAACATCCATTTTTGTTTATGAATTACAAATAAGACGTTATTATCATTAGCACTTTTATTTGAATAATCTGTTGTAATAGTTGTGCAAGGAGATCTCACCCAGGCACATCCCCTTCCCACATAACATACCTGTGACTGTGCATGGGTTACTGGGCTCATTTCACAAATACAAGGGCTGCCCTCAGTGTGCAGACACCGATCCTCTCTGTCAAGCCCTGCATTTTTGCACACAAAATTCAGTGCATCCCTTGGCACACATGCTTTGATACTAAGAATTTGCCACTTTCCAGTTTTCTTGTTGAAAATGGCCCACAAATTATGCTGAATGGGACTGAGAGTTACGTAAGTTCTTATAGCTCCAAGGGCCAAAATTGGAATTGCACAGTATTTTGTTGCATTCTTAATGGTTGATGTAAAAGACTGCAGGGTTCTGTTCATTCTATGTGAAACTGACCAATTGCCACGAAGTGTGGAAGTCTTTTTCAAATTCCTTTGTGGTTTCATTTTTAGGTATGATTTAGTTAATTCTCATGGCAATTTCCCCAGCTCTCCTTTTTCTATGTTTTCCTGAGATTACAAACGGTAGCCACAGCTGAGCTTGTCTACACTGAAATGCTAAAGAAATGTTATCCTGTAGTTTTCCCATAAAGCCAACAAGTGCTGGAAACAATCCTGCTGTGTATTGTTGGCCAGGGTGGTTAATAAGTTAGCTGCCAGGCTGTGGGTTTGGGCAAGTGTTAGCAGGCCTGATTTGAGAGGAGTTTGCGTCTGTCCAATATAAGAACTCACAGTGCTTCATTTATTAAGACTTCTTGATCAATAGAATTTCATATTCCCAGTTCAGACCCAAACCATCCCCTTAAGCCTTTTTTAGACCTATGATTTGGTGTCTGGGAATGTATCCATGTCTCCCAGCCTTTTAGGCTTTGCTGTATGAATGGGTAGTATTGCTGTTTAATTTTGGATCTTTTAGCCTCTATCTTTACATCCAGCTTTTTCAGAGTACTGTGGATCTAAAAGCAATGATTGTTCATTTGTTTTTCTTACCACAGAGTGAAAGACTATATTATTTCACATATGGGTCCCGTGCTATGCCATTGTTTGCTAATGTAAAGCTTTTGTTTCAATTTTAATTGTAAATGCCTATTGTGTGACCCGTTCTGTTTCACTCCTTGTCGAGTACCCAAGGCATGGTAACAGGTTTCTTCAGATACATTGCCTGCCTTTAGGCAAGCGTTTCAGAAACCTTCAGAAACCTTACACTGGCCCCTGGTAGTATTACAAAGGACACTTACTTTACTAAAGTTCCCTGTACAAATGGCTGAGTATTCTGAGTACCTCAGCCCATAAGAGGATGTAGTTGTGCTGTCAGGATTCCATGCATATCTGGGTTGCCATCACGCGGTCATGACATTGGGCGTGATATACCCTAACAGGATGATTGTGCTTCCGGCTTCCCCTCCAACTTGACTGGTTACTGTTTCTGATGGCCTGGAATATGCCAAGAATGAAATTCAATTCTCAAAAGCAAATCCTCTGTGAGACCTGTTCCATGTACTAAGCATACCAGCAGGATGGTTTATTATTCTAGTGGCACAAGAGCTGCCTGCTGGAAACAATATGTGTTGGGTCGCATTCCTGGCAGGCTCAATTCCTGTATCTCTGTGTGATGATGGTCCTCCCACCCCACCTGTGCCCCACAGAAGAAGGGAACTATCTTGTGCTAGGTTATATTCTCCCCTTTTAATTTGCATAGCACAAAAATCCTGATAGGAATCACATGAGAATGGATTCACATGCTGCTTGTTAGAAAGGTCACGGATGCACATGGTCACTGCAGTAATCTCATCTAAAAGAGGTTTGTGAGTTTCAAATTTAAATGCCATAGAGGTCCTGCTTTCAGGTGGGACAAGAAAGGCCAGCATGGAGTCAGGTTTTCCTCAATCTTCAACTGCTCGGTCATTAATCCTTAATATGGCCTAAAGTGTTTTTACCTTATTAATCCCCTTTAGCTAATTAGGTCCTGAATATTTTTGAGTGCCCCATCTACCAGGATCTTGAAGGCCAAGGAGATTATGATGGTAGTGACAGTCATCTACTGTGCCTTGGATTCTAATCAGAAATATCTGGAAGATGATGATGGTGTGAAGTGCATCTTGGTTTCTTCTGTTCTTTCTGAGGTCCAGTTGTGGACTCCACTTGCCTTTTGCAGAAGTCTTTTAATTCTGGAATAGTGTAGCCAAGAGGTGAACGCTTCAAGCCTTAAAGGCTGTATAAGTGATTAAAAGTACTAATTAGAGTCCTTTCCATTTTGGGATAAGAGGCTTTCCCCCAGGGGATTTGACATATACCTGGTCCCCAGGCTGGATTTGTGGAGAGGAGCATCCTCTTGCTCCTCTGCTCAAAATGTGTTGATTTATTTGCTGCAGCTGTTGTGTTAGTTGCACAGCATGGTTCTGCAGATACCCCTCCCCAACTTGTACAGTATCTTCCCCTTGATAGTTATGCTTATATGGTCTTCTGTACAGTATTTCCAAGGGATTCATATTTTCTTTTGTTCTTGGTCTCCTGGAATCCGTAATAAAGCCAAAAGTAGGGCCTGGGGCCAAGGTATGTTGGCCCCTTGTCCAGTTTTGACTATTTGTTGTTTTAGCAGATAATTCATCTTTTCCTCTTGGCTGCTGGCCTGCGGCCAATACAGCATGTGTAGGTGCCAGTTGATTTGGAGATTATTGCAAAGTTGCTGTGCAATATTTGCTAGGAAACGTAGCCCTCGATCGGAGGAGATGTCTAAAGGCACTCTGAACCAGGCCATTATGTTGTTTAACAAAATCTTGACAACTTCTTTGGCTTTATTTGTTTGGCTTGGGAATGCCTTAGGTCATGGTGAGAAGGTATCAGTGAAAGGTAAAAGGTATTTAGAGCCCCTTTTTCTTGGCAATTCAGAAAAGTCAACTTGCCAGTGCTTTCCAGGATATTGTCCCTTGTCTATTGTGCCAAGGTCAACTCTAGTCCTAGTTCGTGGATTGGTTCTGAGACATTATTTCACACCCTTGGCTTACCTGCTTTCCACTAGAGTACAGGTTGCATCTTACACTTGTCCTCATCAAATAATTATGTAAGCCAACCCCTTCCCACTGTATACAATTATGTTCATCTGTAATTAATTTTCACAATGCTCTTTCAGGTATAACTGTCTATCCCTGAGGAGTTGCAAAAAGAATATGTTTCCGTTCTGCTCATAAATTCCTTGCTAATTCTAGATCTTCCTGATTATACGACATACATCATTGTCATATTCTTCCTTACCTTTGGGAATTAGTGCCCAAAATTCAGCATGGCTTTGTTCTGCTGCTCTTTTTGCAACCTGTTACCCCTTTTGGGGTCTGTTTCTCCTTTCTGATGTCCTTTGCAGTGCATAACTGCAACCACTTGAGGTACTAGTACTGCCTCCAACAACTTTAAGATTTCTTCTGAATGCTTAATTTGCTTTCCTTGAGCTGTCAATACTCCATTTTCTTTCCAAACTGCTTCATGGCACGTATTACTCTGAAGGCATGCTTGGAATCTGTTCATATATTGATCCTTTTTCCTCAGGCTGGTCAGAAGGTACAGGTTCAAGTGATTATCTCTGCCTTCTGAGCTGACTTGATCTGTGCTAATTGTATATCCTGATTTTCACTGATCTGCTCTTACAAAGACACTCCCATCTGTGTACTGAGATTCTGCTCCTGGATTTGGGGTTTCTTTAAGATCTGGGCAGCTGGAATAAAGTGACTTCATGGTTTTGATACAGTCATGCTACAAAGGTTCCTTGTCTGTCTGGTGAGTGACCACGAATGCTGCTGGATTATCTAGAGAAGAGATTAGTTTGGTAATACCACATTGTTCCACCAAAACTGCCTGATGTTTAAACAATCTGGAGGGTGAAAGCCAACGCCCACCCTTTTGCTCAAGAATTGCTGCTACTGAATGTGAGATAAATACAATTATTTGTTGACCTAGAGTGAATTCTCAGTCTTCTTGGATGTTTGAAACAAGAGCAGCAACTGCTCACACTCAGGCTGTCCCCTACTCACTTCATCCAGTTGTTTTGAGAAGTACGCTATTGCTCTCTTCTATGGGCCAATTGTTTGAGCCACTACAAGGACTACAATCTCTACGCCCCCTACACAACAAACAAGGGATCAGAGGGTTACAAGGAGCATAGGGCATCAGTCACTTTGCTTTCCCTGCCACTCCCGTCATCAGAAAATGGAAATGCAGGTAGAGCTACTGCACTTGGTTCCTGTCAGACTGTAAGTCTCATTCGTGTCAGAGTCACTCTGGCCTTTCTCACCATCTACTTCTTCCTTGTCCCTCACCTGCCAAGCCCCTCTGGGTGACAATGCAAATGCAGTTCCACATATTCAGACTCTTTCATACAACACAAAAGGGTACTTAGGGGCTTTCCCACAAACTAGAAAATTGTCTGAGCGCTTAAGGTGCTCTGAGCATCCAAAAGATATCATCCTATTGCTGGAAAAAATTCCCAGCTAGGCTGCCAGGGACCTATGTCCTCCAGAACCTCCTGAGAGTATTTTAAGTTCTCTAGACAATCAATTTCAATTTCCAATCTGCAAGACCATTGTCCTGGTTTGGGGCTTGTTTGGGACATAACCCCCAAAGGGGCTTCTCTACAAAAGCAGCTCCAATTGCCCCTCCCCCCTCCAACCGGTTCGGGAGAAAATATCTCCTTGGAGAAAAAGTGGAAAGAAACCTGTTTATTAAACAATAGAACCCAAACAATATTAAACAATAAAACTTCTCACTACTCCAAAAAAAAAAAAAGGCAAACTCAGAACAGTCCCCTCCCCGGGTTGCAGCTCGGCTCACTCAGTCTCTGATCAGTCCCTGCGGTGCTGGAAACACCGCGGCCCAGGCCCGGCCAGGGGGCCACAGGTGGAGCTGCCGGTGCTCTTCTGGGTGTTCAGTGCAGAGCAGGCTTGAACAGGTCCAAGAAAAAGGAAAAATCACAGTCCAGGGAACTTCTTTGCCTCAGCTAGCTAAAATTAACTAAAAGCAAAAAAAAAAAAAAAAAAAAAAAAGGAAAAAAAGGAGCTCTGTCCGGCTGTCTGTCCATCCGCAGACAACACAGTCCAGGAGCAGGAATGTGGAGGAGTGAGAGCAGTCTGAAAACAAACTGCACGCTTCTTCCCTCCCCTCTTCACTGTCTGGAAGAGAGTCTTACAGGAGTAAAACTTATTATTCAGTATAAACAGAACAAGACGACTGGGGATAAAAGCATCATATAGTCAACCCAGGACAACCATACAACGCTGTTTCCCTCTGAGACTGTGTCTCCACTTCTTGCATTCTTAGAGATGAACCTTGGAACGCACACTCAATTTTCTGACTACTTCTACTCCAATTAATAGCATTCCATGCCCAAAGGAAAAAGGTAACAGTGTTGAGCACATTCCCTTCCTTATCTTCACATAAGCAAAGAATAAACGATGTTGCATTGACAGATTTAACACATGGACACACACATGATATTATACCAGACTTAATAAATTCTCTAAACCAGCTCCCAATCCAAATTCCAGCCACATTTAATCAATGCCAGTTAGCATACCACTCCTGAACTCTGGGACTCTAACCCACCAAGGGGACGCTCACCCCTGACCCGGGACCGTGTAGGTGGGACTCCCTGTGCCACCTGTGCAAGGCACCCATCAGACTTGAACCCACATGGTGTGAGTGAGCTGTGTAGGCGGGGGCCTCTGTGTATGACAAACGAGTGAGTATTGCTTTATACCACGGGTAACAAAGGAACAGAGAGAACAAATGCGAGCGGTTAGTGATAAAGAGTTTTTCCATATGACATACTTCACATCCTTGTCTGTCCCAGCATGGATCCAGGGTCTGTGGAGGCACCAGTTTCTTGCCTGTGGAATGTTCTTCCTCCCCCAAGAGGAAAGAGGCAGCTGGAGGAAGAGCTTGCCAGGCTGCTCTCGATCCTTTAGCAGCAGCCCTGGGTGAGTGGAGAAGTCCCAGCCGAGCGCAAATGTGCCAAGGGAACAGCCGTGCACAGGAAGGCTCAGTGGGAAGGATGATCCAGGAACCATGGGCCTGGCAGCCTGAGCTTGCTCCCGGGAAAGGCCTTGGAGCAGATCCTCCTGAGGGCCATCCCACGGCACGTGCAGGGAACCAGGGGGTCTGCTGGAGGCTGGGAAAGCTCTGCGGAGGGACAGGGACAGCTGGGGGTCCTGGTGGGGTGTTGAGGGCTCCTGTGTGGGTGGTTTGGAGGGGTTGGTGTTGGGGGGCAGGTTGGGAAAGGAGTTGTCTGGAAGGGGAGAGGTCTTGGATGGAATTGGAGTCAGTTTGAAGGCAGCATCTGTGGTTTGGTGCAACACTGGTTATGGAGGGCAGAAAGGACAGCTGTGACTATTTCTGTTCATGGTCCTGATTCTCCTGCAGGGAAGAAGAGGGGAGAGCTGTACTTTATTGGCCAGTTAGATATCTCTACCAGGGGGACGATTGGCCCTTTTGCCATCTATTCATTTCATTGGGCTACTTTTGTAACACTGAGTGGACTTTCATTCTTTTAGAGCTTCTATTCCTTAAGTGAATGAGGATATTATCATCCATTCATTGAAAATCGTTTGAAAGCAAAGAATGGCCTTCTGTTTGCCTCTGTGTAGTGTTATGTTTGTAAAGTGACTCCCAATGCATGACATTAAGGCAGATGAGATGCTGCTTTGAGATGGGAAGCCAATTTCCAACTGTCATGTTCTCAGTCGATTGCAATTGATTGGGGGAGTTTGCAACTTTTTGGAATTACTTGAGTTGAGAAATGGAAAGTAAAGTTTTCCTGAACTGAGGAGTCTTTAATGCCAGATTTTTCCGTGTTGTCATGGTAAAGATGCTTTTGTGCTGAAGGAAATTACTTCAATAAGAAAATAATTTCAGCATGTAGTAAGAGCTTCTGACAGCAAGTGGTGCAGCAGTGCTCCAGGTGCTGCTGCCAACAGCCCCTGCAGGGAGGAGCACAGCCCCCAGTGCACGTGGGCTTTGGCTCCCTGTGGCACACAAGCCCCCCGGGGCACAGGTCTCTGGGGCAGGAGAGGGGCAGCAGCGCTGCCAGGGCTCGGGGGGTGGCAGCTCTGCTTGGGCGGGCACTCTGCCACACCTGCTGATGTCAGCGCTGCCCGGGCCCCAGGGCTCAGAGCAGCATTGGTGCCCTGGCCCACACGTTCCCTCTGCCTGTCACAGCCGCGGGTTTAGGATGGCCAGCAGCCGGGACGTGTCCCAAGGAGGCCGTGCCAGCTTCCGTGGAAGGCCCTGTGCCCTTGCCAGCGCGGCTGCCTCGGCAGCCCTGGGGGCTCCTTCTGCTGCCCTGAGCCCGCAGAGCAGGGCAGCATTTGCTGATGGGCTGAGCCCTTCCTAAAGATCCTGTCGGGCTGCCTTAGACACTTGGGGCCAGGGATTCCTGCCAACCGGGGCCACTTTGGGTGGGCTGGGGGCGGCCCCAGGGCAGGTGGCAGTGTGTGCAAGGGCCCTTTGTGACACGCTGCAGCACGGTCACCGTGGCATGGAATGGAGGAATGTGTCCTTTGTGACACGTGGTGACATAGGAGCTGGGGGTGACAAGAACACTCCACAGCGCTCGGAGCAGGCGACTGGACAGGACGGGACAGAGCGGTGCTGTGAGGAGCCCCCACACAGTGCACTTGTTCCTGTCTGACCTGGAGCTGTTCTGAGGTGTTGTTCCTGCAGCTGACCTCGAGGCCAGAGCACAGGACCTGGTGACCTGTGGCCTTCCGAGGCTTCTGTTCTGCAGTGCCCTCGAGGGCAGAGCGTGGGACTTGGTGCCCCGGAGCTTTTCCAAGGCATCTGTCCTGCAACTAGCTCCAGTCACTGACATGGAGCAGAGACCCCCAAGAGACCATAGGATGCCCTGGGTGGAGGAGGAGGAAGAAGGCCCTGGAGCTGACCCAGGACAGGAGACAGAAGAGGTGGTGCCGTTCCATCCACCACAGGAGGGTGAGTGGCAGAGCTGGGCCGTAGGACTGGAGACTGCAGCCAGCTTGGCCCCATCCCGTCCGGTCCTATCCCATCCCATCCCATCCCATCCCATCCCATCCCATCCCATCCCATCCCATCCCATCCCATCCCATCCCATCCCATCCCATCCCCTGGGGCCATGCCCATGGACAGGACGGAAGAGGGCCCAGGCAGACACCCTGCAGTGGCCGTGCTCCATCCCCCTGGGGCATCCCGGGGCTGTCCCTGCCTGGGGAGCGCAGGACTGGGCTGTGTTCTCCGGCCTCTCCCGCAGCCCCTCAGCTCTGGCTGTGCTCGCTCTTTGCCAGATGCAGCCGTGGAGCGCACACAAGAGCAGCAATCCAGCCATGGCCGCTTCCGCAGAACAGCGCAGGTACCTGCAGCCATGCCCACCTGGGCTGAGCCTGCTGTCCCTGCTCGGCCGAGCACCGTGTGTGGAGCACTCCATGGAACATCCCTGGTTCTTGCCCTTCTCCTACAGCTCGTTTGCGAATTCATTAAGAGTGTTCGGCAGGAAGAGGCCAGGGCCATGGGCACTGGGCTCCGAGCACACTCAGAGGTCCTCAGACAGGAGACCAGTGCCACCCTGCTGCATTTGCTTGTGGAGAATGGTGTTTCCAGGCTAGATCAAGTAAGCAGCCTGTGGCCCAGCTTCCATTCCCCCATGAGTCACATGGCGACCCAAGCCATGTCAGCTGGTCCCTGTGAGCCTTTGAGGCCATGGCATTGCGGTAGGAATGGAAGCACTTCTCTGGGTGCACTGGGGACATTGCTCCCTCTGGCATCTTTCCAAGTCTTGCCGTGCCTTCTCCAGGTGCACTACCACGCTGAGATGTCTCCCAGCTCTCTGCCCTCTCATAGGTCCTGCCTGGGACCTGTGCTGCTGCCTGGGCCCAGCCCTGTGCGGTTCCCGGCTCCTGCTGGCCGGGTGCCCTGTCACTGCCTTCTGCCTTTCAGGTCCTCGAGTGCCTGGACTTGAGGGAATGCAGAGACAGTGTTCTGGAGATCATGTCGAAGAACCTGCAGAGCAAATACAAGGAGAGGCGTCACTTGGCACTCCGAGGAGTCACAGTGGCAAGCAAGAATCCCTTGATGGTGAGAAGGGGGCAGTGGCTGAAGCCCTGCCGGCAGCGTGGGGCTGGAAAACGCTGTCACTTGGGCTTGGCTGAGCTTTGGGCCCTGGGGCAGCTGTTCCCAGCTCTCCTGCCTCCCGCTTCAGCTGCCCGAGTGCTTCGGGACAGGCTTTGGCCTCTAGGCCCTGCTGCAGCCGGGTGGCCTTTCACAAACTTGTGTTCCACACAGGCTGACAAAATGTGGAGCCTGACTGAAAGTCTTGTGGAGCTCCTGCAGGAAAAAGAGAGCGACATGATCAGGATGACCATTCTTCTACTCAGATATTTATTTCTGGATAATGGTGCCCCAATACCCAGCTCCATCGCCCTGCAGCTGGCTGAGGCGCTCCTGCCACTCTTTGACTGCGTAAGGCTCTGTGCCCACAGCCATGGCCACTGGTCGCTGCCCGGGCACTTGGTGCCCTGTGGAGATGCAGGCCTGTGCCCTGCTGGGCCCGAAGCAGCTGATGCTGAGCTCTTTTGTTCTTGCTTTCCTACAGGATGATAGCCAGGTGCAGCTGAGCTCCATGATGCTCTTTCAAGAGATGCTGGAGTTATTAATGGAAGATGGAAAAAAGGCCCTGAAGTCACACGTGTTCCAGAGCCTGCTGCCACTCTCCTTCCACTGCCATGATGAGAATCAGATTGTTGCTGAGGTGAGGACTTGTGGCCGGCTGCTGTCTCCCTGGGAGGGGGCTGGGCTGCCTCCTGTCCTGGCACCTTGCAGGCTGCAGCCTCCCCCAGGCTGTGGCTTTGGGATGCTCCTGTGCCCTGGGCTGTGGGGCCATCTCCACGTCTCTGCTGCTCTCCAGGCTTCCCGGGAAACACTGCATTCTTCAGCCAGATTCCTGAAGAGGAGGGATATCGAACAAATGCTACAGGTGGATCAGACATGGAGGTTTGGCGAGGCCCTGGTAAGGACAACCGAGAATCCCCAGCCTCAGCCTGGAGAAGGCCCCTGAGCGCGGTGCTCAGTGTGCGGGGCTGGCAGCTGTGCCCCTGCCCGCTGCTGCACCCAGAGGCTGAGCGGGCTCTTCTCCAGGCTGCTGTGGGCCCGAGCCGGGTGCCCATGGAGCCCCGGCGCGGCGGGGCTGCGGGGCGGCCCCGCGGCTCCCCGGGCAGCAGCCGGCCCTCTGCCCCCTGCGGAGCCCGGCGCCAGCGGCTGCTGGCCGCGCCTCAGGGCTGTGCGGGCAGGGGAGGCCGGGGCTGGGCGCAGGGAGCGCCCGCCACAGGGGCTGAGCCCGCGCCAAACCTTCCCTGCTGCCGCTCTCTGCAGCTGGCAGAGGACACGAGCCGAGCGGCCGAGCAGCTGCGCCGGGCCCTGCGCTACCTGGAGAGCCCCCAGGAGCCCCTGCGAGAGGCGGCCATCAGGTTCATGGGTGAGCCCCGAGGCCGGGCTCCCTCCCCGGCCCGCCGCAGCTCGGCCCCAGCCCCGCCCGCTGCCCCGGCAGCGCCATCCGGGCCCGGCGCCGTGGAGCCCCGCCTGGCCCGGGCGCTGCTGCCGCCCTCTGGCAGCCGTGCCCTTGGGCGGCAGCGTGCGGCAAGGGCCCGGGCTGAGCCCTGCCGCGCCAGCAGGGCGTGTGGCCGCAGCGCTGGCAGCGCCGCTGGCAGGGAGCTGTGCCGCTGCCGCCGTGACAGGCTCTGTGTTCACAGGGATGGCCGGGCGGCACCTCAGGGGGAAGATGGAAGAGCTCCAGGTCATCTGTGATGGTGAGTGAGGGCAGTGGGCTGACAACTTGAGCTGGCCATGGGGGATCTGCAGGGCCTGCCCCATCTGCAGAGGTCTCTGGTGCCTGTGCGGATGAGGGGTGGTGTGGGCAGAGCACACTGAGATTTCAAGGGCACATGGGGTTTCTTGGCCAGCAGCTTTGGCCTGATCCCTCCTGGACATGGAAATTGCCGCCCGGGATGACCTTCGCAGGGGGCTCTCCTCCGCTCCCCACAGATCCAGGATCTGACCTTGGTTCTGTTGCTCTCTCTTGCAGCCCTTGAAGAAATGGCATTTGACAGCAATCCCGCCATCAGAAACCTTTCAATAGAAACTGGGTTCGTTCTCCGGGCCATACAGAGAGCTCCCTCCTCCACATGGTGTAAAGTGAAAGATCAATTCCTCAGTGCATGGAAGAAACGGCCTCGTCTCTGCCGCAGAGCCTTGCTGTGCTGCTGGAGCTCTGCGGAGGGCTGATTTGGAAGGCTCTGTCTGCTGGGGCCATTTGAGAAGGATTTTCTTTTTCTTCAAGATTTTTTTTTCTTTTTCTTTTTTTTTTTTTTTGTTTTTGTTCAATGTGGCATTTACGATCTCTGAAAAGAGAGGGACATAATTTTCTCTCACAGGATTTTTTTTGGAGAAGCAGAGAAGAAGAGAAAAGAATTTTTGTCTCTACTTGCTGCTCCAGTTGTTTTTGGACATACGGAATAGTTTAGGAAGATTTTTTTTACCTGAAGTGATTTTTCAGTCGGATCCTGATGAGGTTTTTTTTTTTCCTTGGCAGTTGGGAAAAAGCTGTGTCCTGACTGTCTGGAGACAGTCACGGGTTTTTCTTTAGTCTCTTTTAGTATCTCTTTAATATAGTCTAGTATAATGTAATGTAGTTTAGTTTTAATAAAGCAATTGTTCAGTCTTCTGAAACAATGGAGTCAAATACCAATCATTTGCCGCGTTGGGGGCTCCCTGCATTCGATAAGTGGTGACTTCTGACGTTGGCTGAAGAACCAGGAGCTGGATGGATCCAATTGGGTTTGCAGGTGAGGCTGAACACGAAAAGGTTTGCTGAACACTGACGGAGAGTGTCCGGTGTTTCTTTGGTGAGTCATGAGATGGGAGATGCCACTTAGACCTTCTCTTGGACCCTGCGGGACCCTGCACAGCCCGTTGTGGCCAGTCACTTTGGCTTCCTGGAGAAGGTACCGTTAACCCTTCTCCTCCCGACAATAGCATTGCCCTCCACGAGAAATGGAGTGACGGTTGGGAAGAGGTGCCTTCAGAAATGGAAGTTCAATTTTCTCCATTAGAAGAGGACACTATTGGAGTGTGGAGGTTTCTGCCTCTGCACTACAGAATTCCTGTGTTGGAGGAAGATGTCTATGAGTTTTTCAGATGGGCAAAAGCTCATGGGTTTTCATGGACTTGCAGTTCTCGCTGGATTCCAGGGCTTGGCAACCCCTGGATCTTGACTTTTGGAGGAACACATGCGGGCTGAGGAAATTTCTCGGGAGTTCCCGCTCAGTGCATCACTTTCCTCCATTGTGAGGAAGAGAACCTCATTGAAGAAGCGCCTTACCCCAGGCTGGTGGCCATCAGGCCCCTCGCCACAGCTGGACCAAATTGTCCAGGGACAGTCTCCACTGGTTTTCCCCACCTGCATGGGGCGGGGGGAGCAGCTTTGCGCATGGCTCAGAAACAGCTTTTTTCTGTCTCCCTGGAGCATGCACAGGAAGGACCAAAGCCTTCAGCAGCTGCGCTTTATGGGTCAACAATTATTTTGACTGGAGCAGCGGTCATCCCTTCTTCATCACTTTCACCAGAGCTGGAGGGACTTTTGCCATCTCCATCCCCTCCTTTTTCCCTCAGTGTGGCGTGTGGATCTGCCCCGCCGCTGGATTCCCCCGCCTCTGTGCCCCAGGAGGGTGCAAAGCCGCCCCCGCCCCCGACAAGAGAGCGGACGGCTCCGCAACAGCAGCCGGCAGCCCTGTGCTGGAGAGCACATCCAGTCCCCCTGCATCGTGGCCAGCAATTGATATCATGACCTGGGAGCCTGCAGTGCCGGCAGGAACACCCGCCGCAGGCCCCGCCGATTCCGCCGCCTCCGCCACTCCCGGCACCGCTCCCCGCTGTTGCCCTCGGGTTGCCAGCAACGCTCCGGCAGTGGCGAAGGCTCTGCCAGTGCCGCCCTCCCTGAACCGGGAAAATCTGCAGCGGCGATTCCTCGCGCCTGTGTCCGCCGCACTGGCGGCGGCTGCCGCTCTCTCCGAACACCGCGCTGCAGGGGAAAAACCCCTGCAACCAGTGGATGCTGCAACCTCCACTCCATGATCTGCCCCTTCAGCGGCTGCTCTCTGACCCCCACCGCGTTCAAGCGGAGGTGCCGCTCCGCAGCTGTTTGTCGGTGCCTCCAGACTGACAACTCTGGCACTCAGTGCTTTTCTGGGAACAGCATTTTTCTCTGACCAGTACTTGCTTAGTTGGGGGGTATCCTGATCTGTGGGGTGCCCACCGGGGCTCAGGGCGCCTCACCCCTCCGGCAGGAGGGGCCATTTCTGAGAAAGCTGCCAGCTCGTACTGGAGTTCCAGCACGTGTGCCACAGCAGAGCTCAGTGGTGGATTCACTTCATTCAAGGCACAATAGTCCACAGTCAATCTCCATTCTCTGTCAGACTTTTGTACAGGCCAGATGGGACTGTTGAAGGGTGAGTTGGTTTTGCTGACCACCCTTTGGCTCTCCGGTTCACGGATCATTTTGTGCATGGGGATCACAGCATCTCGATTGGTTCAATACTCCCGGCAGTGCACCATCGAGGTGGCAATTGGTACTTGTTGCTCTTCCACCTTCAGGAAGAGCAGGAGTCCTTCTGCAGATGGGTTTTCTGATATCCAGGCAAGGTGTTCAACTGCTTAATGTTCTCAGCCTCCACAGCAGCTATTCCAAAAGCCCACCTGCGTCCCTTTGGGTCTTTGTGATAGCCCTTCCGGAGGAAGTCTATGCCCAGAATACACGGGGCCTCTGGGCCGGTCACAATAGGATGTTTCTGCCACTCCTTCCCAGTCAGGCTCACCTCATCTTCCAACAGGATCACCTGCTGTGATCCCCCCCGTCACCCCAGCAGTGGAAACGGGTTCTGCCCCCACATGGCCTGATGGGATTAGAGTACACCGTGCACCAGTGCTGACAAAAGCCTCTTATTTCTATGGCTCTGGTGTGCTAGGGATCCACACAGCCCAAAAGCCTGCTGTGTTCTGAGTAATTTCTAAAGGGCAGATAGAGATAATTATGGGACCAAACCTGAGATAAATGTTAGGGGAAAGAAAGAAAGAACACTTGGGGGGGGTAAAATCTCAGGTTATCTGCCTTCCCACCACCTTGTCCCTTGCCCCAGCAGGGGAGCTTTGCCCTCCCTGTCCCCAGCCAGCCCAGCCTGGGCACCTCAGGGCTGTCCCCAGCCTCCTGCTGAGGCCCGGCCTCGAGGGCTTCTGCTGCAGGCCTGGCAGACGCTGTGGGGAAGCGCCAGAGCAGTCGGGTGTCAGGAACAAGGTGGCTGCCTGGGGGCTGCTTGTGGCCTCTGACACCCAATTCCTCAGAGCTTCCCAGTGCTCCAGCCCCTCAGGAGCCTTCTGTTGTTCTGCCAATTGACAGAGGCGATTTAAAGGACACCTCACGGGAAATCATGTTCTTATTTTACTGTGAATATTAAGGAACCACAGTGAAAGATGATACATTCAATAAAAATGTGCACTTGGTTTTAGTGAGAAGCAAAAACAAGCAAGGCAGTGCACCTCAATCAGTACTGTAAGAGAGAAAGGAGAGTGATTTAGAAAGATGCATCATCAATTGCCTGAATTGTTTATCATCTTGTAGATCCTCAGTTGCTGGGGTGCCCTGTTTTGCACCAAGGACCTGGAGAACCATTCCCAGCAATTGGGAAAATCCTAGGTGGTCCATCCACCCATAAATGAGGTCTCCAAATTTGCTCTGAAAGTGGGTCAAGCTTTTATAGGCCAAAAAGAGCAAGTCCAAGTGACTTGATTATATTTTTAGCCCAGAAACACCTGGAGCTGATGGCACACTTCACAACCAGCAGGGGACACAGCTCGGCCAAAGGCCAGACCTCTGCTGTGAGGGTTTCCCCTAAACTGCCCTTCAAACAAACCTCCATTCATGTCTGTTGCGAAAATTTCTTAGAACGATGCATTTCTGCCACATAATTACACAGGGTTATGTGACAGTTTCTAAAGCAGCTGGTTTGGAGTCAAACAACCAGAATTAAGAGTCCTTGTCATCTATTTGTAGCTACATCACACTTAGGGGGATTTGAAGGAGTTTGGAATGAGTTAGAGACTGGACCTCTGAGTTTTTTAGATGATGCCATTTCTTTTTCTTATCTTTGACACAGACAGGAAGGGTGAGTTTGGATCACATCTCCACTGTATGGCCCACAAGGTCACAAGACTTCCTGTTACAAGACCTTTTAAGCTTTACTTGATCAATAAAACACTGCCAACAAGGATATGTATGTTTTGGACCCAATCCTTCAACATTTCGTCTTACGGATTCATGCTACATTGTAAGCTTCCTTAGCCAATCATGTTATGGCACACAAACCTACAGCACTGCATTCTCCACTTCTTGTTTACCTTTGTAAATACTTTTATTTTTTCTACATCTTAAAGTCTATAACTTTAAACTTTCCTCCACTGAGCTTCATGTGTCACTGCTATGAACTCTAAATCTACATTCTTGCTTCCAGCACCTAAATTTGGAAGCCTTTTCCAAGGTCTCAGATCAAATCCTCTGTTAAATTCTAAGCTTTGCTTACAAGACCAAAGGTCTGAGAATTCCCTACATTTCGGGTTCCAACAGCACTGATGCAGTGAGTTACGGAGTGCCCAGGACTTGTCTTGTAAGTCAACTCCGTCAGGAACAAGGCGGCTGCCAGGGGGCTGGCTGCTCATGGCCTCTGACACCCAATTGCTCAGGGCTTCCCAGTGCCCCAGCCCCTCAGGCTCTCCCCCAGCCTGGCCAAGCTGCCCGGCAGCAGCGCCGCAGCCCCACAGGAGCTCCAGAGGAGCCCCAGCCAGAGGCACCTGGGAGCCCTCAGCAATGCAGCCAGCAGCACACGGCCAGGAGGACACGGATGGTGCTTCCTGCCTGCCACAGGCCTTGTGGCCATCTCCAGGCACCGCTCCCGCAGGGATCCCCGCAGCTCCGGCCCTGCCCACCCGCTCTGGCGGCAGCACAAAGGCTTCAGCAGAACCACCACAGGCCAAGGGGCTTCTGGCCATTGTCCCTGCAGCACTGCACGCCTGGGCAGCTGGCTGAGTGCAAGCACCATTTTCCCCCTTCAGGGACCCCTCAGCTTGCTCTGCTGCTGAGCACAAGCATCTTTTTCACCGTTTCCTCTCTCTTGCCCTGCAGATCCTGGGCAGCAAAGAAAAGCTCCTGGGAGTCTGTGAATTATAACACATTCTATATTTACAGAAATTCAAAAGAGGAAAAAAAAAAAAAAAAGAAAAATCTTAAAAGATAAAGGAAAATTCCCACTGGCTAGGGTTGCCCCCACCAAGTGTGCCTTGCCCATCAGTTCTCCTCAGAGCTCCGACAATGCAGCCAGCCGAGCCCTGACAGACGAGGCCGACTCTTCCATGCCCTGCGCAGCTGATCTTGCAGCCTCTGGAAGATGGAATAGTGCCCACGCTGAATTGCCCGGAGGACATGCAGTGTTTGGAGTGCCAGCTCTGACACGGCACTGCTCATATCCTCCGTCAGGAGTTCAAGGGCTGCATGAGAGAGGAACAGAGCCACAGTCAGATCCCGGATCTGCACGGAGACGAGGAGAGCCCCCTGCCAGGGCCATCCCAGCCGGCTCTTGCCATGGCCAGGAGGGAGCAGGGACCAAGGGCATCAGCCCAAAGCTGCTGGCCAGGAATGCCCCACATGGCCCTGAAACCTCTGTGCGTTCAGCCCACGGGAGCAGAGCCCTCCACAGCCGGGGCAGGGCTTGCAGGTCTCCATGCCAGTCCCTGCTGTCAGCCCGCTGCCCTCACTCACTGCTGCAGATCATCAGGAGCTCTCCTGGCTGCCCCCTGAGGTGCCGCCCGGCCATCCCTGTGAACACAGAGCCTGTCACGGCGGCAGCGGCACAGCTCCCTGCCAGCGGCGCTGCCAGCGCTGCGGCCACACGCCCTGCTGGCCCGGCAGGGCTCAGCCCGGGCCCTTGCCGCACGCTGCCGCCCAAGGGCACGGCTGCCAGAGGGCGGCAGCAGCGCCCGGGCCAGGCGGGGCTCCACGGCGCCGGGCCCGGATGGCGCTGCCGGGGCAGCGGGCGGGGCTGGGGCCGAGCTGCGGCGGGCCGGGGAGGGAGCCCGGCCTCGGGGCTCACCCATGAACCTGATGGCCGCCTCTCGCAGGGGCTCCTGGGGGCTCTCCAGGCAGCGCAGGGCCCGGCGCAGCTGCTCGGCCGCTCGGCTCGTGTCCTCTGCCAGCTGCAGAGAGCGGCAGCAGGGAAGGCTTGGCGCGGGCTCAGCCCCTGTGGCGGGCGCTCCCTGCGCCCAGCCCCGGCCTCCCCTGCCCGCACAGCCCTGAGGCGCGGCCAGCAGCCGCTGGCGCCGGGCTGCGCAGGGGGCAGAGGGCCGGCTGCTGCCCGGGGAGCCGCGGGGCCGCCCAGCAGCCCCGCCGGTTCTTAAGGCTGTTCTTACCAACACCTCGGCAAACGCCAACAGCTTCTCTGCCTCCACCAGCTCTTTGAGATCCCTCCTCTTCAGGAACCCGGCCGCACAATGCAGCATTTCCCGAGAAGCCTGGAGAGCAGCAGAGACCCAGAGATAGCCCCACAGCCCAGGGCACAGGACTCACATCCCTGTGCCACAGCCTGGAGGAGGCTGCAGCTCGGGATGTGAGCAGGGCAGCCGGCAGCCCAGCCCCCTGCCAGGGGGACACCAGCAGCCCACGAGTCCTCACCTCGGCCACACGCTGATTCTCATCGTGGCAGTGGAAGAAGAGTGCAGGAAGGCTCTGGCACACCACTGACTTAAGAGGCTTTTTTCCCTCCTCTGCTACCAAATCCATCACCTTGAAGAAGAGGTCAAGGGAGAGCAGCTGCACATGGCTGATGTCCTGAATGAAAGAAAAAAACTCAGCGCCATCTACTCCAGGCCCACCTGAAGAGTACAAAAATCCACAGTGCACAAAGTTTCAGGGCAGCACCCAGTGCCCGAGGCTGGGGATACAAAGCCTTACGTGGTTGAAGAGCAGCAGGAGAGCCTCAGCCAGCTTCGGGGCAGTGGTGCTGGATACCAGCATGTCTTTGCTCTTGAGCAAATTAGTGAACACAGAGAGCGTCTTGCCGACCAGCTCTCCGTCTGCATCACCCAGCAGCTCCAGAAGGCTTGGAGACAGAGTGCCCATTCTCCTGGCCTGAGGCTCCAGAAGGCCTGAGACAGAGTTCCTCTCCTGGAACACAAGGCTGTGCTGGGAAGCCATGGACGGCTGCAGCGCCAGCACCACCCTGACACTGCAACCCCACCCTGCTGCTGCAGGGCCCACAGGCCAAAGGCCTGCCCCAAAGCAGTGGGGCAGGTGAGGCAGGAGAGCTGGGAGCAGCTGCCTCAGCTGCCTCAGCCCTGCCAGCCCATGGGGCTGCTTTCCCCAGGGCAGCTTTAGCCGCTGCCCCTTCTCACCATCGAGGGATCCTTGCTGAGCACCACGAGGCCTCTGAGCGCCAGGCGACGCCTCTCCCTGCACTCGTTCCTCAGGTGCCTTGACATGATCTCCAGGATGCTGTCAGCACATTCCCTCAAGTCCAGCCACTCGAGGACCTGAAAGGCACAGGGCAGTGACAGGGCACCCGGCCAGCAGCAGCCCAGAACCGCACAGGGCTGGGCCCAGGCAGCAGCAGAGGGCACGGGCACCGTCCCAGGCAGCTGCGGCTACGAGAGGGCAGAGAGCTGGGAGGCAGCTCAGCCAGGCAGCGCTGGCCTTCAGGATCACCTCCACAAGGAACACCAGGCCAGGCAGATCCCAGTGTGGCTCCTCCCTGCTGAGCAGCCCAAGCAGGCGCAGAGCAATCCCAGAACACAAGGAGAGGGAGACACGGCGCATCTCTCTGGAAGGGGAAAAAAGACACCAAGAGCCTGAGGTGGGGGGACCAAACCTTGCCCAGGACTGACTCACAGAGGTCTGGTCTTTGCCCAGCATCCCTGGAGAGGATGTGAGCGCTGTGGGAGGTGGCCCCTTCTGGGCACCCTCCTCTCCCAGCCTTTTCCAGTCTCCTTGGCCGTCCCTTGGTGACAAGGCCCTCTGGCCCATGACCACAGGGACTGTGTGGGGCACCCGGGCACAGGGCACAAATGCTGGGGGCAGTGTGGAGGAGAAGGGGGTCTCACCTGGCCAGCAGACCCACGGCATAGTGCTGGGTGTGAGCACACAGCAGCATGTCCCAGCCACACTTACGCTCCATAGCCATCACCTCCTGGTCACACTCCAGTCGGCAGAGCAGAGCCTTCATGGCCTGCACTGCAAACCTGTGTGCAGAGCAAAGCCCAGGTCACACTGGGAGCACTGGCACTGGCCACACGGGCAGGGGAAGGGCAGGAGGACTGGGACCTGCTGGGCTTGCTGGGAAGGCGGTGTTCCTCCTGGCACGCTCTCCAGAAGTTTTCAACTTCCTCTGGTGGCATCTGCTGCTGTGTGGTGATGACAACATGGAAGAGCAGAGCCACAAACAGGCGGGAGGAATGAAGGATCATGGCCTCATGGCATTTAGGCACAATGACCCAGATCACCAGAGTTGCCTGCAGAAGAAGCAGCCTAAGACAGCGCTCAGTGCCCTGGTGTCCATGGGGCAGGGCCCAAGGGCAGATGCAGGGGGAGCAGTGAGCCTAGTGCCCCCTGAGTCTGCCCCTAGACCAAGTTTCATCCCAGCGACTGAGGCAGGGAGAGGATGGACAGCTGCTGGAGAGGCAACCAGGTGGCAAGCAAAGGCCAGTTCCAGAAACTCACAGCGAGGGCAAAAACGTCCTTGTTGTCCCCATCGGAGGTGCATGTGCTGTGCACAGGCCAATCCTCCATCACACAGAGCAGTGTTGCCAGCACCTTCTCCATTGTTGGTTGTGATGAGCCTATGGCTCTCCACATCATTGCAGCAGCTCTGTGGGATCAGGGCTCTGTGTCAGGGGAATCTCAGTCACAGTACCATGCCCTGTGCAGCTGTGGGGGCACAGGTGACTGAGCCCCGGTGCCCTGAGGGGCAGGGAGGGAGCATTGGCAGCAGGCTGGGCAAAGAGAGGGGCCCGAGGGTCCTGGAGCTCTCTGCCTGTCTGGCAGAGCCCATTGGACAGGCTGTGATGGGCCACGGGCCCTAAAGGCTGGTGAGCCCTGAGCTCTCAAGGCACGTGGGCCCCGTACCTGTCACACGTTGGGGCACAGTGCAGGAGGGTCAGCGCCACGTCTACAGGGTGTTCCTCAGCCAGCCTCACAATGTCACTGTGCAGCCTGGCATCCACAGTGACGTGGGACATGAGACTCTGGTGGATGTTCTTCACCATGGCTGGCACCTGGAGGAGGCATGGGGAAGACCTGGAGCGCTGTCTATGGGAGCAACTTCCCCAGTTTCCCCCCAAGAAGTGCCTCCTTTCCCGTCACAATCTACTGGCCTCAAAGGCTGAGGGGGCCCAGTGACCGAGGCTTGAGGGGACACACGGCCCTGGGAGGCCTCCAGTCCTGGCCCCAGGCTGCTTACCTGCTGCTGATAAGGAACAGCACTGTCCTGGAAAAAATCCACAGTGGAAGCACAAATCTTAGGGGGAGTGGGCATGGCTCCAGTATTTTTCAAGGCCTCAATCTCTTCATTGTCAGTGTTTTTTATGACTCCATCCTCAGTCACTGATGTGGGAAGAGCCTGTGGCCAGGTTTCAGTCCCTGAGGTGTCCAAGTCTTGCGAGAGCCCAACTGAATCTGGGCTGACATCAGGCTCTGCTTGGAGCTGGGTCAGCCCCGAGTCAGGCTCAGCTGGGCCCTCAGCTGCTGTGGTGTTGGTCTTTCTACGCCGAATGTGCGGGAATTTTCGGAACATCTGCCAAAGAATAAAGGACAGGGAAGCCAGGAATGCTCCAAGTGTAGTGCTTGGCTGAGCAGGGACAGCAGGCCCAGCCCAGGTGGGCATGGCTGCAGGTACCTGTGCTGTTCTGCGGAAGCGGCCACGGCTGGATTGCTGCTCTTGTGTGCGCTCCACGGCTGCATCTGGCAAAGAGCGAGCACAGCCAGAGCTGAGGGGCTGCGGGAGAGGCCGGAGAACACAGCCCAGCCCTGCGCTCCCCAGGCAGGGACAGCCCCGGGATGCCCCAGGGGGATGGAGCACGGCCACTGCGGGGTGTCTGCCTGGGCCCTCTTCCTTCCTGTCCATGGGCATGTCCCCAGGGAATGGGATGGGATGGGATGGGATGGGATGGGATGGGATGGGATGGGATGGGATGGGATGGGATGGGATGGGATGGGACGGAATGGGGCCAGGCTGGCTGCAGGCTCCAGTCCTACGGCCCAGCTCTGCCACTCACTATCCTGCAGTGTCTGGATCTGCTCTGGCTCTTCAAGTTGCTCTCCTGAAGCAGCTCCAGGGCCTTTCTTATTTTTCCCCCGGAAGCATTTGAACAGGCTGAAAAATCTGCCTGCCATTCCACCTTCCAGCCTTGAAGGCACCTTCTAGAGAGATGCCTCAGGATATTGCCAAGTCAGCAATTTCAGTTGTGCCTTGAAGATTTCTGAGACAGAGAGGTCTCAGGGTAGCTGCAGGACAGCAAGTCCTGCACTCTAGTCTTGGGCGCTCCTGCCACAATGACAGGAGATTCCTGGTAAATTACTCAGGTCAGCAAGTCCCACAGTCTGGCCTTGAGGTCAGCTGCAGGAACAACACCTCAGAAAAGCTCCGGGTCAGGTATGAATGAGTGCGCTGTGCAGGGGCTTCTCACAGCACCACTCTGTCCCGTCCTGTCCCGTCGCCTGCTCTGAGCGCTGTGGAGTGTTCTTGTCACCACCAGCTCCTATGTCACCAGGTGTCACAAAGGACACACTCCTCCATTCCATGCCACGGTGACCGTGCTGCAGCGTGTCACAAAGGGCCCTTGCACACACTGCCACCTGCCCTGGGGCCGCCCCCAGCCCACCCAAAGTGGCCCCAGTTGGAAGGAATCCCTGGCCCCAAGTGTCTAAGGCAGCCCGACAGGATCTTTAGGAAGGGCTCAGCCCATCAGCAAACGCTGCCCTGCTCTGCGGGCTCAGGGCAGCAGAAGGAGCCCCCAGGGCTGCCGAGGCAGCCGCGCTGGCAAGGGCACGGGGCCTTCCACGGAAGCTGGCACGGCCTCCTTGGGACACGTCCCGGCTGCTGGCCATCCTAAACCCGCGGCTGTGACAGGCAGAGGGAACGTGTGGGCCAGGGCACCAATGCTGCTCTGAGCCCTGGGGCCCGGGCAGCGCTGACATCAGCAGGTGTGGCAGAGTCCCCGCCCAAGCAGAGCTGCCACCCCCCGAGCCCTGGCAGCGCTGCTGCCCCTCTCCTGCCCCAGAGACCTGTGCCCCGGGGGGCTTGTGTGCCACAGGGAGCCAAAGCCCATGTGCACTGGGGGCTGTGCTCCTCCCTGCAGGGGCTGTTGGCAGCAGCACCTGGAGCACTGCTGCACCACTTGGTGTCTGTGAGAAGGCAGAGGCTGTTAGTCAGTCCTGAAATGATTTGCTCATGGAAGGGATTGGCAGTAGCACCACAACACCATCAGCTGCTGAGTTTCCCTGGACAATTGGATTGTTCAGGGGCACTGTAGTGTTTCATTGTGGTCTTCTGTCAGTTCTTCTGGGAAAAACACTAGCCCAGTCTGTGATGTTCAGTGCTCCATTTGCTGTGTGTCTGTCTATGTCTTAGCTGATGCAAAGCAAATATTTCCTCCAGATCCAAAGAGCTGTGCCTGAAAATTCACAGAGCTACATCCATTTCTGATTTTTTTAAAAAGTTTTCCAGAGCCCGCTGATAATTTTCAAGGTTTTCAGAGAGCCACAGAATAATGAGGTTGGAAGACATGTCTAGGATCATCAAGTCCAACCTATGCCCCAACACCTCAATTAGACTATAGCACCAAATGCCATATTCCACCATTTTTAAAACACATCCAAAGATACTGATTCCACCACCTCCCTGGGAAGAACATTCCAGTACTTTATTATTCTTTTGGTTAACTTTTTTTTCCTAATATCCAAACTGTACCTTCCCTGACGTATCTTGAGACTGTGTCCTCTTGTTCTGTCAGTCGCTGCCCGGTGGAAGAGACTGACCCCCACCTGTCTACAACCTCCCTTCAGGAAGTTGTAGAGAGCAATAAGGTCACCTCTAAGCCTCCGTTTCTCCAGGCTAAACAACCCCAGTTCCTTCAAACATTCCTCATAGGGCTTGTGTTCCAAGCCCCTCACCAGCCTTGTTGCCCTCCTCTGGACGTGCTCAAGCATCTCAACATCCTTCCTAAACTGAGGGGCCCAGAACTGGACACAGCACTCAAGGTGCGGCCTCACCAGCGCCGAGTACAGGGCAAGAATGACCTCCCTGCTCCTGCTGGCCACACAATTCCTACTGCAGGCCGGGATGCCATTGGCCTTCTTGGCCACCAAGGCACATTGCTGGCTCATATTCAACCGGCTGTCAACCAGCACCCCCAGGTCCCTTTCTGCCTGAACACTGTCCAGCCACACTGTCGCCAGCTTGTAACATTGTAGGGGATTTTTGTGGCCAAAACGTAGAACTCGGCACTTAGACTTATTAAACTTCATGCTGCTGGACTCTGCCCATCCATCCAACTGATCCAAGTCTCTCTGCAGAGCCCTCCTTCCTTCCAGGAGATCAACACAAGCTCCCAGCTTAGTGTCAGCTGCAAATTTACTAATGAAGGACTCGATGCCCTCATCCATGTCGTCTATAAAAATATGAAATAGGACTGGTCCCAGCACAGAGCCCTGAGGGACAGCACTGGTGACTGGCCGCCAGCTGGATGCAGCACCGTTCACCATCACTCTCTGGCCCGGCCATCCAGCCAGTTCCTAACCCAGCCAAGAGTGCTCCTGTCCAAGCCGTGGGCTGCCAGCTTCTCCAGGAGTGTGCTGTGGGAGACAGTATCAAAGGCCTTGCTGAAGTCTAAATAGACCACATGCACAGCCTTTCCTGCGTCCACCAGGCGGGTCAGCTGGTCACAGAAGGAGACCAGGCTGGTCACACATGGCCTACCCTTCGTAACCCCTGCTGACTGGCTCTGATACCCTGGCCATGCTGTAAGTGCTGTGTGATAGCACTCAGTGTGAACTGTTCCATCTTACCTGGTACTGAGGTCAGGCTAACTGGCCTGTAATTGCCAGGATCCTCCTTACCACCTTTTTTGTAAACAGGTGTCACATTGGCCAGTTTCCAATCATCTGGAACCTCACCAGTGAGCCACGACTCCTGGTAAATGATGGAGAGCGGCTTGGCAACCTCATCTGCCAGCTCCCTCATCACCCTAGGGTGAATCCCATCTGGTCCCATTGATTTTTAAATATCCAAGTGTCCCAGCAGCTCTCTGACTGCCTCCTCTTGGATAATAAGAGGACCATTCTGATCCCTGGCACCACCTACCAACCCTTGAGGACAGTTGTCATGAGGATAAGCTGTCTTACCACTAAAGACTGAGGTGAAGAAAACATTAAGCACTTCCGCCTTTTCCTCATCTTTAGTAACTACTTTGCCTGCTCCATCCAATAAGGAACCGAGGTTGGTTATACCCTTCCTTTTACCATTAATATATTTATAAAAACTTTTTTTATTATTTTTAACAGAAGTTGCCAAGTTGAGTTCAAACTGAGCTTTGGCCTCCCTAATTTTTTTTCTACATGCCCTGGCAGCACCCTTAAATAATTCCTCAGAAATCACTCCCTCCTTAAAAAGATGATACATCTTTTTCTTATTTCTAAGTTCCTTCAAAACCTCATTACTCATCCAGACTGGACGTTTGCCTCGTCTACTCATCTTTTGGCACACAGGGACAGTCTGTTCTTGTGCCCTCAAGATCTCTGCTTTGAAGCACACCCATCTCTCCTGGACTCCTTTGTTTTTAAAGGCTGTTTCCCAAGGAATTCTCTGGACAAGTCTTTTAAATAGGCCAAAATCTGCCCTCCGGAAGTCCAGTGTAGAGATCTTATTGATATTCCTCCTTATTTCACCAATTATTGAGAATGCTATAGTTTCATGATCACTATGCCCCAAGCGGCCTACAACCTCCACATCACCTACCAGTCCATCTCTATTTGTAAACAATAGGTCTAAAATAGCCCCTCCCCTGGTGGGTTTGCCCACCAGTTGTGACAAAAAGTTATCCTCCACACATTCTAAAAACCTTCTGATTGCTGGTTTTTTGCTGTATTGAGTTCCCAGCAGATGTCTGGTAGGTTGAAGTCACCTACAAGAACAAGGGCTGATGATCCTGAGACTTTGTTCAGTTGTTTATAGAATAAGTTGTCCACCTCTTCATCCTGGTTGGGTGGACGATAGCAGACTCCCAGTAGGATGTCAGCCTTGTTGGCCTTCCTCTTAATTTTTACCCATAGGGACTCAACTTCATCATCATTAGTCTCAATACCTGTGACATCCAAAACTTCCCTAATATAAAGGGCCACCCCTCCACCTCTTCTCCCTTTTCTGTCTTTTCTGAAGAGCTTGTAGCCATCCAGTGCAGTGCTCCAACTATGTGAGTCATCCCACCACGTTTCTGTGATGGCAACTACATCATAGTCCTGCTGATGCACCATGGCCTCCAGCTCTTCTTGTTTGTTACCCATGCTGCGTGCATTGGTATACATGCATCTCAGCTGGGCTGCTGATTTCTCCCCTAACACAGTCTTACCACCCCTGGGCCTGCTTCCAAACAGCCCAGCTGCATCCCCTTCCCCCTTCAAACCTAGTTTAAAGCCCTCTCAATAAGGTCTGCCAGTTCATGAGCTAAAAACCTCCTACCCTTAACAGAGAGATGTACCCCATCTGATTCCAATAGAGCAGGTGCCATAAAGGTTGCTCCATGATCAAAGAATCCAAAATTTTGCCGATAACACCAACCCTTGAGCCATTTGTTAATGATATAAATTTTCCTATTCCTTTCATTATTTTTCTCTGCCACCAAAGGGACTGAGCAGAACACTACCTGTGCACCTGTCCTATCAACCACTTGACCCAGTGCCCTAAACTCCCTTTTAATCACCTTGACACTCCTCTTTTCAATCTCATCACTGCCAGCTTGGAGTATCAGCAGTGGGTAATAATCAGAGGACTGAATCAGCCTAGGAAGTTTCTCAGTGATGTTTCGTACCTGGGCCCCAGGGAGGCAGCAGACCTCCCTGTGGGATGGGTCAGGTCGACATACGGGGCCCTCTGTCCCCCTCAGAAGGGAATCACCCATCACGATTACCCTTCTTTTTTTCTTGACATTAGAGGTGGTAATCCTCTTTTTAGGCAAGTCATAATTGGGAGGCTCACTGGGTAGATGATTTTCCTCTAAATCATCTCTCTGGCTGTCTAGATCCAGTGCCTCATACCTATTCTGAAGTGGCACCTGGCTAGGGGATGGGGGGCAGGAGGGGTTTTTTGTTATTACCACCCCGAGAAGGGACCCATTTCCACTCCCCTTCATCTACCAGGTGCCCCTCTATTGCCTGAGAGTGAAAGACACATGAGCCCTCTGACTCCTGGTGGGCCTCCCTTAAAGATGTAAGGGCTGAACTCCACCAGTCTATTTCCTTTTCACTATCCCTGATACTCCTTAACCTTTCAACTTCTTCCCTAAGCTCAGCCACTAGCGAAAGGAGGTCATTCACTTGTTCACACCTCAGGCAGGCCTTCTCCATAACATCCTCTGAAGCCACTGATAAGCTCAAACACTCCGGGCAGGAATGGGTCTGTACGGACACATCCTTTTTGGAGGGCTCTACTTGGTCATATACACTTGTACCAACCACGGATTTTGACCGGGTTAAAACCATTGCTTAGGAGAAAGCCCAAGATCAATCAACCAATAAAACAATACTTCACCAAACTAGCTGGAACCTGCAGCCCTGCCTGCGCGAACTGCTGTGACCCTGTTTGCCTGCTCCTGTTCACCGCACTCCGGGTCTCCGCGCTCCCCAGAGGTCTCTTATAATGGGTCACTCCGGAACAAGGAAGCTCCACCTCCTGCTCCTGAGTGGCTCACAAAGCAATTAAGGTCATTAAAGTCCTGCTGCTGTGTCTGTGCTGCTGAGCTGGGCTGGGCTCCTGGCACTGAGGCAGCTCCTGGTAAGCAAGAAGAGCTTCAAAAGCACATTTCTCTTGATGAGCAGCTCTTGTGGCAGCCCAGCAAGGCTGGGGCATTGCCTGCAGCCAGCCCGGGCACAGCCCAGAGGCACAGAGAGCTTCAATCAGTCAGGGCTGGGAAGGTGCTGAGAAGTGCCTGGGGCAGAATCACTGCCAGCCCTTGGCACAGGAACCTCTGGCTGCAGGACAATGCAGCTGCAGCTCCTGGAGCCATCTCCTAAAGCTGGAACATCCCAATGCTTACAGACTATGTGAGTACATTCTCTGATTGTCTCTTGTGCAGAGCAGCCAGGGGTGCCCAGGGCTGTCCTGCAGAGCAGGCTCCTGCAGCCCAGGGCGCTGTGCTGGGGCAGGGACTCTGCTGCCTGCCAGGGACAGCTCTCAGCCGGCCCGGGGAGCTGCTCCCAGCACTGGGGGACAAGATCTGGGGGGAAGGAGACAGCTGGTAAGGCTTTGAAGTGTTCTCCTTGTGTGGTGAGGATGCTGCATTGGTCAGGATTGCTCCCAGCATAACATTTAACTGCCGAACATCTACAAGTAGATTATACAGCTAACACAGCTAGTCAGGGGCTGGATAAAAAGGAAAATCCTGCTTTTTAAATCTACTGCTGTTGGTTGCCTGGATCGGAAATTCCATATAGATGTTAATCTCAGTTCAGGTGAAGAAAAATAAAAACAATTTTCTCAAATCTGAACAAACCAGGCAGTGACAGCAATCACCACAGTTCACTTTAAAGGCAGCACCAGTGTCGATTTTCCAGCCTGCTCAGGGTTGCTCTGATGTTGCCATCAGAGCCTGCAGAGCCAGAGCTGCCCCTGGGTAGTGCCAGAGCTGGGAGGGGCCTGCAGGGCAGAGCTGAGCCCCCAGGGCTGGGCTGGGCTCTGGCAGCACTGGCAGAGCCCAGCCCTGGACACAAGGAAGCAGCTGCTGGCAGGGACAGCTCCAGGCAGCAGAGCCCCGGGCAGGCAGTGGGGGGAAAGTGTCCCCAGCCCGTGCTGGGATATTTAAAATCGTCTCCTAATGCAACTATTCTATGATTAATTTTTATACAGATCCCCATGCCAAGGCACCACAAATGTCCAACAGCAGCTCCATCAGCCACTTCCTCCTGCTGGCATTGGCAGACACGCGGCAGCTGCAGCTCCTGCACTTCTGCCTCTTGCTGGACATCTCCCTGGCTGCCCTCCTGGGCAACAGCCTCATCATCAGCGCCGTAGCCTGCGGCCACCACCTGCACACGCCCATGTTCTTCTTCCTGCTCAACCTGGCCCTCAGCGACCTGGGCTCCATCTGCACCACTGTCCCCAAAGCCATGCACAATTCCCTCTGGGACACCACCACCATCTCCTACACAGGATGTGCTGCACAGCTCTTTTCATTTCTGTTCTTCATCTCAGCAGAGTATTTCCTCCTGACCATCATGTGCTACGACCGCTACGTGTCCATCTGCAAACCCCTGCACTACGGGACCCTCCTGGGCAGCAGAGCTTGTGCCCACATGGCAGCAGCTGCCTGGGCCAGTGCCTTTCTCACTGCTCTGCTGCACACAGCCAATACATTTTCCCTGCCCCTGTGCCATGGCAATGTCCTGGGCCAGTTCTTCTGTGAAATCCCACAGATCCTCAAACTCTCCTGTTCACACTCAAACCTCAAGGAACTTGGGCTCATTGCTATTAGTGCCTGTTTAGCACTTGGCTGTTTTGTGTTCATTGTTTTTTCCTATGTGCAGATCTTCAGGGCTGTGCTGAGGATCCCCTCTGAGCAGGGATGGCACAAAGCCTTTTCCACCTGCCTCCCTCACCTGGCTGTGGTCTCTCTGTTCTTCAGCACTGTCATGTTTGCTCACCTGAAGTCCCCCTCCATGTCCTCCCCATGCCTGGATCTGGCCCTGTCAGTTCTGTACTCGGTGGTGCCTCCAGCCCTGAACCCCCTCATCTACAGCCTGAGGAACCAGGAGCTCAAGGCTGCAGTGTGGAGACTGATGACTGGATGCTTTCACAAACATTAAACTGCTGGCCAGTGTCTGCAAATCACTTGTAATAAAAGTCATCTTTGATACTTTTTATTGGCATAGTTGTTGGGATTTTTTCCTTTGTTTTATATTTTTCACATTGACTAAAAATAAATGTCATTGTCTGTGCCATTTCACATTTTGTTTCTCTCCATCTCCCCTGTGGCATTGACACAGACTGTGTCAATGACAGGCTGCATTCCTGGTGGCTATAAAGGAAATAAAAGATCTCCCAGCAGAGTTTCCTGCAGAGATGCCCTTTTGTTGCCTTCTCTGGAGCTGCAGCAGCAATGTCTGTGTGCAGAGCTGGGGGCAGATCAGTGCTGGCCCAGCAGCTGTGCCCAGCAGCAGCAGCAGCAGCACTTGGTGTTGCCAGTGCTGCTGCCGTGGCCCTGCCCCGCTGCCCTGGTGGCCCTGGTGTTGCTGCAGGGCCTGAGTGCTCTCGGGGCCGGGCACAGTCCTGGGGGTGGCAGTGCCGGGGCTGCAGCAGGGACAGGCCATGGGCACTGCTGGGGCAGCGCTGATGCCTCAGGCCAGGGCCTGGGGGCTGCAGGCTCCTTGCCCAGGCTCTCTCAAGAACACGGCCAGCCCAATGCTCAGCACAGAAAAGCCCCAGGCTGAGCAGCCCCAGGCTGGCCGTGGGCAGGCTGGGGGCAAACAGCATGGCTGGGGCTCTGCAAGGGCCCTGGGGGAGACGGGAAGGAGCAGCAGAGCAGGGGCTGATCCATCCCCAGGGTGCTGCACAGCCCAGGGCAGCGTCCCAGGGCATCCTCATGGAGCTGCCAACAACATCCCCCCTCTGCAGCCCTGGCCTCTCCCCCAGCTCACACAGGTGCCGCAGCCTTGCAGGCACAGACACGGCAGCACTGGCTCAGGAGCCCCTGTTTGCATTGCACAGAGCAGGCGGGAGCACCCCCATGCTGTTGATGTGGGGACATGAACCTGAGGGAGCACAAATGCCATCAGCCCCTGGGGCCAGCAAGGGCTGGGGAACACCAGGGAAACCACTCAGCTTTGTCCTGGCCTCTGCAGTCAGCCAGAAAGTTTGTTCCCATCAGCTGGGAGTTTCCTGTGCCACTGCAGGCGCTGTTGCTCAGAGCAGGGCAGCCTGGCAGCCACCCCCAAACGGCCCTCAGGATTTCCTTTGCTTCACTTTTTCTTCTTTACTCCTAGCAGTACAAATTTCTTCCTATTACCCATCCCTGTCCCCTCCCCTGCAAACAGCCCATCCCTGTTTGCCCTTTCCTCTCTGGCCCCACTCCCCATTTCAGTTCCTGACTTGGCACCATGGGTAGAATCACTGCCCTGCTCCTGCTGGCCACACCATTCCTGATCCAGGCCAGGAGCCACTGGCCTTCTTGGCCACCTGGGCACACTGCTGCCTCATGTCCAGCCTGCTGTCCATCAGTCCCTGCAGGTCCCTTTCTGCCTGGCTGCTCTCTAGCCATTCTGTCCCCAGCCTGTAGTGCTGCAGGGGTTGTTGTGGCCAAAGTGCAGGACCCGGCACTGGGACTTGTTAAACCTCACCTTGTTGGATTTGGGCCCTGGATCCAGCCTGTCCAGGGCCCTGTGCAGAGCCCTCCTCCCCTCCAGCAGATCCACAGTCACACCCAGATGGTGTCATCTGCAAATTTGCTGATGCTAGACTCAATTCCCTCACCCAGATCATCCGTGCAGATATTGAAATCCACCCTGGCTGGCTCTGATCCCTCGGCCATCCTGTGGGTGCCCTGTGATGGCTCTCAGGGTGATCTGTTCCATAACCTTGCCAGGCACCCAGGTCAGGCTGACAGGCCTGGAGTTCCCCAGATCCTCCTTCCAGCCCTTCTTGGGGATGGGCTCACACTGGCACCTCCACTCCTCTGGGACCTCCCTGCTGAGCCAGGACTGATGGTAAATGATGGAGAGCAGCTTGGGGAGCTCATCCACCAGCTCCCTCATCCCCCTGGGATGGATCCCATCTATTCCCAGAGACACCTGTGAGCACCTGAGTGGTTCAGCAGGTCCCCAGCTGCTTCCTCCTGGATTCCAGGGGCTGCTCCCTGTGCCCATCTACCAGCTCAGGAGAACACTTGTCCTGAGGATGGCCTGTCTTACTGTTGAAAACTGAGGCAAAGAAGGGGTGAAGTACCTCAGCCCATTCTTCATCTTTGGTAACCATATCCCTCACAATAAGAAATGCAGGTTATCCTTACCCCTCCTTTTGCCATTAATGTGCTTATAAATACATAATAATTATCCTTCACAGAAGTATCCAAGTTAAGTCCTAATTGATCTTTCACCTCTCTAATTTTTTCTATCTGCACAACCTAACAACATCCTTAAACATTTCTTGATTTACCTGCCTCTATGTCCAAAGGTGCTGCACCCTCTTTTTAACCCCTAAATTCCTGCAAAAGCTCCATGCCCAGCCAGGCCAGTCATTTCCCCCTCTGGGTCATCTTTCTGCACAAAGGGACAGCCTACTCTTGCTCCATCAAGGTTTCTTTGCTGAAGTGTGTCCATCCTTCCTGGAACCCTGTGTTTTTAAGGGCTGTTTCCCTTAAAAGAATCAGTTCCTGATTTGGTACTCCCCAAATCTGCATCCTTAATAGGCCAAAGTCTGCCCTTAAAAGTCCAGTGTAGAAGATTTATTGATGCCCCTCCTTCTTTCATGGAATATTTTAAAACTTAATAATTTCATGGTCTTCATGGTCACTGTACCCCAAACAGCCTCTGACCAGCACTTCTCTCACCAGCCCTTCTCTGTTTGTGAGCAGCAGGAGACAGAGCTTTCCTTGGGAGTGGGAATTGCAGGAAACATCCCCAAAGTGCAGCTTGGAAGGTTCAGCCTGGAGCTGAGGAGAAAGCAAAGTCCCTGCCAGGGTAGAATTGTGGTGCTCGAGGTGTGGCAGCGTGAGGCTGGGCCATGGCCGGCTCTGTGTGCCAGGAGCCGGCAGCGCTGGGTGCAGGGAGCCCAGGGAGGGCACAGAAACGCTGGCTGAGAAATGCTGGGGCACAGCGAGAGGGGCGAGTGCAGCCGGCCAGGGCACAGGAGCAGCACGCACAGGGGGCACAGCCTGCAGGACAGATGGCCGAGGGCTGGGCAGGGCTGGCAGGGCCACAGGCACCCAGGCCTTTGTGCCCTGGGCTCGGGCAGCGCCTCTGGAGGCCCCACAGCAGGAACTTTCCTGGCAGGGGCTGCACTTTGGCCCTCCCTCGGCCTCCCTGGCCAGGCTGGCAGGGGCTGCAGGTTTATGGCATTTGTCCTTGCTGCCCCTCACATCCCCCTGCCCCACAGAGAGCCCCGAGCCACCCGTGAGGGACAGGCCCTGCTGGCCCAGGCTGGGCTCAGGGCTTGGCCTTTCTGCTTCCCCCAGCCAGCCCAGGCCTTGCTCAGCATTGCAGTTCCCTGCCCAGAGCCTTGGGCTCCCTGCACTCCTGGCCTCAAGGATCTGCTCTCAGCAGTCCCTGAGGAGCCTTTGGCTCTCCCTGCCCTCACTGGGGCCCAGCCATGCTCCAAGGCACTTGGAGTTTTGCTGCTGACTCCTTGAGCAGCTTCTTCATCCTTCTCTCAGTGCCTGAGGCTCCTGGACCCAGCCCCAAATCCACCGTGGGGCTGATTAAAACACAGAAAGCCCTCAGGAGCTCTTTGTCTCCCTTCAATTGTCTTCAAGTCTCCAGGGCTTGTGCAGTGATTGGAGTCAGTTTGGAGTTCTGTTAAGGAGGAAGATGTCAAAGTGCACCTCATGATTTTTGGTTTTTTAATCACATGTGTGGGTTTGGTTTGTTTTTTTTTCATTGCAGAGAAAAGGTGATAGAAGCATTCCTCAAGTGATCTTGATGCTGAATGTCTCCTGAGGAGGTCTGGAGAAGAACAAGCCCCTTTTGGGCTGACCCTATTTCGACAACCTGCTCCTCACCCCCAGCCTCACCATGTCTGTCATAACCCACCTGGGACTGACATCCCAAAATATCAAAAAATGTTGCTGTAATTTATTCTTTTATTTTATTCTGTAACACATCATTTTGTGTGATTATTTAATTATGTATATATTTATTTTCATTTATAATATTAACAATGGTTTTTCTTACCTAGTTTTTATATTTGCATAAAAAATCTATACATTTTTACTAGCCAAGAACATTAATGTTCTTTGGTTCTATGTAGCACAATCCCCTTCCTTAATTAATTAAGGTCTATTGGCTATTTATTTCTTCCTCTTTATGGTAATTAGTAATATGTCCAGTCATTTTGTCCTCATTTTTATCATCTTTTTCTCAGACAGGGGCATGGGAGAGCCCTTTGGTGTCCAGGGAGACATTTCTGGGGCACATTTGAGGCAGTTGTGGGTCTGGGGAGGGAATTTAGAAAGAACTTGAGGGTATGGACTACACCTGGGGGAGCCGGGTGGGCACTTGGAGGGGCACTCAGGAATTCTGAGGGACAGTTCGGGGTCCAGGGGAGCACTTGGGGGTCCAGGGGGGCCCTTGCTGGAGGTCAGGGAGGGGAACTTGGGGCCCTTCGGGGTCCGGGCGGGCCTTTGGGGGGGCTCGAACGGGGCTCTCTGGGGCGCGGGGGGTGATGGGAGCTGTAGGCGCGGTTATAATACGGTTAAACGGGGCCGCGGAGCACCACGGGAGTTGTAGGCGCAGCTGCAATGGCCTTTTGTGATGGCGGGGCATGACGGGAGATGAAGTCCCGGCTCGAAGAGCGCTGTACGTGCGCCGCGGCGCATGATGGGAGCTGTAGTCCCGGAAGTGGCTGGACCACGGTGTTTGGGGGTTCAGGAAGGCACTTGGGGAACACTTCAGGGTCCGAGCCGCGACGTGAGGTCCTCGGGGGGAACGTAAATGGTTCGGTAATACCTGGGGGGCGCTTGGGGAGCTCCAACCGGGCTCTGTAGGGCGCGGGGCACGGCACGAGTTTTAGGTGCGGGACTGTGCTCTGAGGAGCTCTGGGGCCGCGGGGGATGAGAGGAGATGAATTCCCACAAGCGGCTGTACCGGGCATCCGTGGGGTTGGGAGCACTCAGGGGATCCGGGGGCGCTTTTGCGGGGTCCCGAATGGGCGCTGAGGGGCACTGAGGGATCCTGGAGGGTCTGGGGGACACTTACGGGACAGATGGGGGGCGGATGCCGGGGTGGGTTCTGTGGAGCGCGGGGCATGACGGGCGCTGTAGTCCCGGCTCCAATGGGGCCCTACCGGGCCGCAGGGCATGATGGGAGTTGTAGGCAAAAATAAAAGATGGCGCTGACACCAGGCACTGCTCCCAAGACCCAATCCCTGTGCTGATTGGCCGCTGGCTATGATTGGCAGGACCATCGGCAAATGGGAGACAGTGGAGGTGGGAATAGCCCATTCAACCCTTCCCGTCCCTCCTAGCACAGCCCAGTTCATCCCCAGTACAGACCAGTACGACCCCAGTGCCTCTCCAGTCCCTTCCAATACACCTGAGTCCCTTCCAGTTCCTCCTATTGTCATCCACAGTATGCCCCAGTGTCTTCCACTCTTCTATGCTGTGTCCCCAGTGATCCCAGTTTGTCCCAGTATCTCCCAGTGTCACTCCAAGTGTGTCCCAGTATGTCACACTGTGTCTCACTGTACCTGCATAGCCCCTCCCAGTCTGCCCAGATTGCCCCTCAGCATTCCCTGTGTTCCCAGATTGTCCCAGTATCCCCCAGTGTCAATCCCAGTATACCCCCGTGTCTCCCACAGCGTTCCCAGTGTTCCCCAGTATGTCCCAGTCCTCCCCAGTGTTTCCAAGCACAGTTTAATGTCTCACGGTTGCCGTGGCAGCCAAACCCAGCAGTGGGGTCAGGGCAGTGTCCATGGCCACAGCCCCTTGCAGTGGCCCAGTGCAGCTTGGGCTGATGATCCACCCTCACAGCTGGCCCAGGGCAGCCTGCAGTGGTTTTGGTGGCACCTTGGGCTGGCACACAGCTGAGGAGTGTGTCTGTGTTCAGTGGGGAAACTCAGGAGATTTTGATTGCTTCAAAAAAGATAAAAAGGGAAAACCCCTCTTAGGCTGAGTGCAGCCAGCTCTGCAAGCACAGCAGGTCCCAGGTGAGTGAGGACAGACAGGATGGGGCTGGGGAATGTGGAGCAAGGCTGTCCACACTGGGTCAGAGCTCAAGGCAAAGCTTCTCTGAGCAGGCCAGAGCGCCTGAGGAGAGACCCTGGGTCAATATCAATCACAGAATGCTGCAATCACCTCTGATCTAAAGAGAAATGTAATAAAATAAACCCTTTAAAATAGGTATGTGTATGTCTTACAAGCTCTTTGAAATATTTCCCCATAATTGGACTTGGAAAACTTTAATGACACTCTCAGGGCTTTGGTGTTGTTTACCTCATACTCGGTCCCTGAGAGAGTCTTCAAAGAACTTTTCAAGAACTCAAGGTTAAATTGAAACTCTGAACTTTCTTGAAGTTTTAATGGGTCCCACTGAGGGACATGACTGAGAAAGTGTCCCCAGGTTCCAGGTAGAGCAGAGAACTGCAGGCAGTGATGACAGCTGGGGACAAGCAAGGCAAAGGTGTCTCTGGTGCTGAGCACACCTGGATGTGTTTCAGGAATGCAAAGGGCCAAGGCCTGAGCCCCAGCCCCTGGCCAGGCAGATCCTGTCCCTCCCTCATTGCTCAGGGCTCTTCCCTGGATGGGCACTGGCATGTGGGGATGTGCAATGCCAAGGGCAGCACCATGGGGCGGCCCCTGCCAGGCTGCTGAGCAGGGACAAGGAGGCAATGAGGCCCCAGGGCTGCCAGGGTCACTTGTCCCCTCGTGGCCTCAGGCCCAGGGCCAGCAGCCATGGCCAAAGTGCTGCCCAAGGTGGCTCTGTCAGGGCCTTGCAGCTGCTGCCCATCCCTGTGCCCTGTGCAGCCCAGGCTGTCCTACGGTGTCCCTGCCCTGCGCCTCTGTCCCTGCAGGCTGTCGTCATCCCCCGGCTGCCCCACCTGGCTGGCCCCTTCCTTTGCTGACAGCTCTGCCTCCTGCCTGCCTCTGCCTGCCCACACAAAGCCTTGGGCTGCTCCGGGCTCCTCCTGGGGGATGTGTTGCACCACAGCCCTGCCCTGGGAGGGAAATTCCTTTCTCCTGGTGTCCAGTCTGGTCTTCCCAAGCTGCCCTTGGTGCCATTATCTCTTTCTCTGGCTGTTTTATACAATAAAGAAAAACTCCAGGATGTGTGAAACCACCCTTTAATCCCTCCCCGGGTACTCTTATTCTGTCCTCAGTCTCCACACCACTGAGCCCAGAGTCTGCTGCCTCTCCCTGCTGGTTAGGGGATGAGGCCTCCAAACACTATCTTGAGAGGTTTTTGGATTCTCTCCAAGGTCTGTGAAAATAAAAACAGTGGTCAAAGTTATTTTCTCCCAAATCTTGCAGTGACAGAACAAGGCTCAATATCTTTGAACTGAATGAGGGTAGATTTACAATTGTTTAAAGGCGAAAATATTTTCCATTTCTGAGAATGGCAACTGTTCTTCCACAGAATTGGATTTCCCATCTCAGGAATTATCCAAGAGCAAGAGCTTTGTACAACCTGACCCAATGAAACCCTCTCATCCCCAAGGACAGAATTCCTGTTGTGTGGGTTCTCTGATGTGCTGGGTGCCCTCACAACGCTTCTGGCCAGAATGTCTGCTGAGGGCAGCCAGGCTGCTGCAGGGGCAGTGACCTCACAGCCATCACCATGGCAGCCCTGTCCCCTGGGCCTGGCTCTCCCCTTTCCTCTGCCCCTGCCTTGTCTCTGCCGGCATGAAGAGTTTTCTCATTCATATCTTGTCCCCAGGGTGCTGGGGCCAATGGCTTCCCAGGCAGCTCCTGGAGCAGAAGTGGCTTTTCAGAGCCCAGGCAGAAATGAGCCCTGAGGCAGCAGCTCTGCAGTGCTGGCCACCAGGCCGGGCTGCCAAGGGAGGCTTCTGGCCATGCCCTGCAAGCAGCTGCTGCTGCCAAGGTGCCTTTGGTGCCTCAGGCTCTGCCTGGCACAGCTCCCAGCACGGCACTCTGCCCTTGTGCCCGAGCCCTTCCCTGTGCTGGGGCTGGCCTGGGGCTTTTCCTGCAGTGGGACCTGCCCTGCTCCTGGCACAGGAAAGGCAGTTCCTGCTGGAGCAGGAGGCTCTGCCTGCCATGGGCTCCAACAACTCCAGCCAGGCCCTGTTGACTTCAAAATTGCTTCCTAGAGCAGAATATTCTAATAATTGTTATAGCTCCTGTACTGTGGAGTAAACAACTGTGGTTAAGTTCTTTGTTCTAATAATGATCAGAATCAATAAGAGCTGTATTTATGTAAATATATCTGGTATTCCATCCTTAATCCTGTGGGACAAATTGCATTAAGTTCCAATTCACCTGTCCAATCTCTACACCTTTGACAAAGTCTGGGGCCAGCATTGGATCCAGTCACTCCCAGTCTCCTCTTTTAGAAGGAATTTTAGAAGTCTGGGGGCCCTGCAGGGGTTTGAGGATCCATGGTGGCTGTTGGGTGGCATTTCTCCACTTCATGATGCAGCAGAAGTTTCTCCAATAAAGAAATAAAGCTTTTGCCTGAAGCTCCCATCGTGCCCATGACAGGAACCCCTGTCAGTGTCTGGGACATCCCGGCCCTTTGGCAGCCTGGCGACTCCTGTGATGTCACCGTGGAGCCCCCGTGAGTTCCTGCGACAGATTGGTGCCTTTGCAGCCCAAGGTGCCCTGGGATGTCACCGTGGAATGGCTGTGACTGCCTCTGACCACACGGCTCTTTATCATCCCCAGAAACCCCTGGGAGGTGTCCATGGAGCCCCTGTCTCTGCCTGTGACATTCCAGCTCTTGAACAGCCTGGAGACTCTTGGAAAGTCCCCATGGAACCCCTCTGAGGGCCTGTGACAAATCTGATCCTTAGTGGGCAACCATCACCACTCCATTCCTATGGTCAGTTTCCATGGCAACCATCACCAGGCCCCTGTTCCCCCAGATCCACAGAATTGGCTGAGCTGGGAGGGACCCATCAGGATCCTGGAGTCCAACTGCTGGCCCTGCACAGGACACCCCAACAATGCCAGCCTGGGCCTGGCAGCACTGCCCAAACGCTGCTGGAGCTCAGACAGCCCTGGAGCTGGGAGCCTTCCCTGGGGAGCCTGGGCACTGCCCCAGCAGCCTCTTGGGAAAAACCTTTTCCTGAGATCCAACCTGAGCCTGCCCCGACTCAGCTGCAGCCGTTCCCTCCAGTCCTGTCCCTGGGCACCAGAGGGAAGAGGTTCCCACAGCCCCAGCCAGGGACCCCCTCCCAAGGCTGCTGCCATGGCCACCAGGGCTGGGACCAGCTGGGATGCTCTGTTTCCATGGGCCGGGATTCAGGAATGGGATTCCCCAATTTCCTGCTCCCGCTAAAACCGCGCTGCTGCTCGCTGGCCTCCCACCTTCCATGGAAAGCACAAAAGGCAAAGATCCCGGGCTGGGATAAGAACAATTTACTGGGAACAGCAACGAGATAAAGAACAAACAGGAACAGAAACAATATTGATAAGACAAGGGATAAGACAAACAATTTACAGGGAAAACTACAACACAACTGACTGGCTTTTCCCAGCAACATATTTCCCTCTCCTTGGAAAGGACACCCTTTTCCTTGGGAAGAGAGAAAGTCCCTTTCCTGCCCCTGGCAATGACCTGCGGTGGGAGTGAATGTAATGATACAGCCCTGGCCAGACCCTCATGATCTTCAGTCTCCCATCATGTCACTGGCAGGGGCAGGAAAATGGACAGGTGTCTTCCCAGCATGGATCACAGGGAACATGCATCACAGGTCTCTTCCCAACGTGGGTCCTCCAATTCGGTATGAAGCTGGAGCCAGGCACAAAGCTCTCCCTGCAGGGACATTTGCAGGGCTTCCCTTACTGGTGCTTCCGTAGGTGTCTGGTCAAGTCAGAGCTCTGGGTGAAGCTCTTCCCACACTGGGGACACTCGTAGGGCCTCTCCCCAGTGTGGATGCGTTGGTGGGTAATGAGGTTTGAGCTGCACCTGAAGCCCTTCCCACATTCCCCACACTCGTAGGGCAATTCCCCAGTGTGGATCATCTGGTGGTGGATCAAGTGGGAGCTCTGCCTGAAGCTCTTCCCACACTCCAAGCACTTGTAGGGCTTCTCCCCATCATGAAGCTGCTCATAGGCCACCAGCTCCGATCCCTGGATGAAGCTGTGTCCACCTTCCTGGCTCAGGGTGCAGCCTTTCACCTCAGAGCAACCTGGGCTGGGTTTGGAGCCCCTCCTCCTGTGGGATCTCTGGTGCTTTTCCTCCCTGTTGAATTCCTGCCTTGTGGAGCTGCTCAAATCTGCCTCTTCCTTGAGATTCTCTTGAGGGGATTTGTCCTCCCTGGTCTCCATCCTCACCTCCTTGTCTGGGGCAGGTAGGACAAGGAGAGGATGGGTTTTGCCCCTATGCCACAGGGAAAGGGAAGAAGATTCCCCAGCATCCCCAGCAAGAAAGCAGTGGGATTGTCCTGCAGCTGGGGGCATTGCTGGGCTGGGAGATGGAGCAGGAGAGAGGGGGAAAGGGGCACTGACTTCCTCCTCACCTGCCTGCATGTCCCGGGGAATCTTCCTCTTCCTCACAGCCTCCTCCTCCATCCAGCCAGTTTGGGAATGAGAAATCCTGATTTGGGGAAAAATACAGAGTGTGAGTACATTGGATTAGGGCGTTCCTCCTGCCCAAGTCCATCTCCAGTGTTGTGGCACATCCACAACGAGTCCCTGTGAGCAACCTGCACTCCAAGGGCCTGGAGCACGCTTGCTTAACCTGCTGATGGACAAGGCCAGAGACGGGTCTGTGTGCACAGCTCCAAATGCAGTTTATTGCAATGCAGAGGGTCCAGAGACAGAGACAAAATGGGGCTGGGGACACAGGGTTTGATAAGGGGGGAAAGGGGCGGGTCTCAGGGCCAAGGGCCAATGGGAACTGAGCACAGGTGGTGCAGAGGAGGGGCAGCCAACTGGGGAACCAATGAGGTAACAGGGGCAGAGCATTGCAGTAAACCGGGACCAATGGGGGACAAGAGAGGGGAGAACATTCTAGGGGAAGTACATATAAGGAAAAAAGGGCAGCTGGACTGGGTGATACCAATGAAGCCTGCTGCATTCACATGAGCCTGCAAATGCTGATGGTGAGACCATTGTCCTCAGAGGGGTGTCTCTCTCTGACCCTGGTCACCTTTGCCTTGAGGTATTGCAGTTCCAATGTTGGGCACCTGTGCCTCCACACTCTAGAAGTCACTGGGAATCTGGTGCCCGTGTAAACCCCCAAAACACTGAGATTTAGTCCCCCAAAATACAGAAATGACCAAGATTCAGCAAAAACACCCAACCCTGGATTTCCCCTCTCTGGTCTCTCTTTCGGCTCCTGGAGGCCCCCCTGTCTGGGCTGCTGCGGGTCAGGTTTGTATTGGTGTTCCCCTCTCTGGGCTGCTGGGGCTCCTGGCAATCCCACAGGTTCCCCTTCTCTGGGCTCACCACTTTGGCATCACAGGCGTCCCATGGGTCAGCACTGTCCCGGGTCCCTGTTTCAGAGTCCTGGGGTATCCATGGCTCCCCCCTGTCCATGCTGCCAACATGTCCAGGCTTCTGGAGCACCCCCAGGTCTTGCATTGCCCGTTTCTGCTCCCCCCAGTGCCGGTTTCCCTGCCAGCCCTGCCGGTCCCGGGCGATCCCCAGGTGGCTCTGGGCTGACAGTGCAGCCCCTGGGCCGGGCAGAGCCAGCCCCAGCACGGGGGGACCCTGCATCCTCCGCTGCCTCGGCAGCCGCACCCAGCGCCGGGCACAGAGCTCGGGCAGCCCCCGCCGCCCCCTGCCCAGGGAGCCCCGGGGACCCCCGCAGCCGGGGCTGGCTCTGAGCGAGGCGGCCCCGAGCCCGGCTGCGCGGCCAGGGGGGCACGGCGAGCCCGGGGCCTCTGTGCCAGCGCTTCCCCCGCTCTCCCTCAGCCTTTGCCCGGCCCGGCCCCGAGCACAGAGCTCTGCCCGGGGCTCCCGGCCCGAGGGGCGGCTCCGTGCCCGCCCGGCCGCTCCCGGCTCCCACAGCCCGCCCAGGGCCGCCAACAAAACATCCCAGCAACAAATCCACAAACCAGCCACTGCCACCCTGTCCTGCTGCGGCTTCCCAGGGACCCCAACCCCGCGGCAATGCCCCGGTGCATCGGGACAAAAAGCTGCTCCAGCCCAGCCCCTCGGAAGCCCCAGCTGCGGCCCGTCCCTGGCACAGCGATCCCGGCAGCTGCCCCGCTGTCGCAGCTGGGCTCTGGAGCAGGGAGGCTCTGCGGGACCCCCGGGCCGGGCCCCCTCCCTGCCCGCTGGTGTGTCACACACAGGGAACGCTGGGGCTGTCACTGCTGGGGTGTCACACACAGGGGAACGCTGGGGGCTGTCACTGCTGGGGTGTCACACACAGGGGAACGCTGGGGCTGCCCCCTCCTGCCCTGTCCCCAACAGCTCTGCCAGCACCTTGAGGGGACACAAAGGCTGAGCCAAAGTGTCAGAATTTCAGAAGGGACCGAGCTGGTAGGGGCCCTTTGGGATCAACAATTCACAGAATGTCAGAATGACAGAATTACTGGGTTGGAAGAGACCTTCAAGACCATCAATGCCAACTCAGCTCTAACACGTCAACTAGATCATGGCACCAAGTACCACATCTACTCTTTTTTTTCAACACATCAAGATCCACCACCTTCCCAGGCAAACCAATGCAACTCTTTATCACCCTTTCTGTAAAAAACTTTTTCTTAATATTCAATTTATATTTCTCTTGGTTCAGCTTAGAACAGTGTCCTCTGTTTCTGTCAGTTGAGGCCTGGAGAAAGAGACTGACCCCCATCTGAATTCAACCGCCTTTCAGGAAACTGTAGATGTAGAGAGTGATAAGGTCGCCTCTGAGTCTCCTCTTAACCAGGATAAACAACTCCAGCTCCCTCAGTCATTCCTTAAAAGACTTGTGTTCCAGACCAGCCTTGTTGCCCTTCTCTGGACACGCTCCAGCCCCTCCATGGCCATCCTAAATTGGGAGGCCCAGAACTGGACACAGCACTCCAGGTACAGTGGCAGTACAGGGGAAGAATGCCAAGTACACCAGTGCCAAGTGCAGGGGAAGAATGACCTCCCTGCTCCTGCTGGCCACACCACTCCTGATCCAGGCCTGGAGCCATTGGCCTTCTTGGCCACCAGGACACACTGCTGGCTCATGTTCAGCCGGCTGTCGAGCAGTACCCCAGGTCCCTTTCTGCCTGGGCACTGTGCAGCCACACCATCCCCAGCCTCTGGCATTGCAGGGGGTTATTGTGGCCAAAATGCAGGACTGGGCATTTGGACTTATTAAACTTCATCTGATTGGACTCTGCCCATCCCTCCAACCATTAAGATCTCCCTGCAGAGCCCTCCTACCTTCCACCAGATGGACACACACTCCCAGCTCAGTGTCATCTGCAGGTTTACTAACGAAGGACTCAATCCCCTCATCCATGTCATCAATAAAAATACTGAACAGAGCTGGCCCAGCACAGAGCCCTGAGGGACAGCCCTGGTGCCTGGCTGCCAGCTGGATGCAGCAGCGCTCACCAGCACTCTCTGGGCCGGCCATGCAGCCAGTTCTGAACCCAGCACAGAGTGCCCCTGTCCCAGCCCTGGGCTGCAGCTTCTCCAGGAGTGTGCTGTGGGAGACAGTGCCAAAGGCCTTGCTGGAGTGCAAACAGACACATCCACAGCCTTTCCTGCATCCACCAGGAGGGTCACCTGGTCATAAATGGAGACCAGGTTGGTCAAACACGACCTACCCCTCCTGAACCCCTGCTGGCTGGCTCTGATACCCTGGCCATGCTGGAAGTGCTGAGTGATGACGCTCAGTATAAACTGTTCCATTTCCTTAGTGGGTACTGAGGTCAGGTTGACTGGCCTGTAATTACCAGGATCCTCCTTCCCACCCTTGTTGTGAATGGGTGTCACATTGGGCAGCTTCCAGTCATCTGGAACCTCCCCAGTGAGCCAGGACTGCTGGTAAATGATGGAGAGCGGCTTGGAAAACTCATCTGCCAGCTCCCTCATCACCCTGGGGTGGATCCCTTCTGCGCCCATGGATTTATGAACATCCAAGCAGCTCAGCAGTTCTCTGACTGCCTCCTCTTGGGTAATGGGGGCACCATTCTGCTCCCTGACACCATCAACCAACCCAAGATGACAGTTGTCTAAAAGACAAGCCATCTTCCCACTAAAGAGTGAGGCAAAAAAGTCATTAAGCGCCTCTGCTTTCTCCTCATCTGCAGTTACCAAGTTCTCTGCTACATCTAATAAAGAACAAAGACTGATCTTATCCATCCTTTTATTGTTAATATATTTGTAAAAGCATTTTTTATTATCTCTTGCACAAGTCACCATTTTAAGTTCAAACTGAACTTTGGCCTCACTAATTTTCAATCTACATGCTCTATTAGCCACGTGAAATATTTCCTGAGAGACCTGACCCTTCTTCCAAAGATGATGTACACTCTTTTTATTCTTAAGTTCCTCCAAAACCTCCTTGCCCATCCAGGCTAGATGTTTGCCTCCTCACCTCATCTTTCAGCACACAGGGACAGTCTGTTCCTGTGCCCTCAAGATCTCTGTTTTGAAGCACATCCACTTTTCCTGAACCCCTTTGCTTTTAAGGACTGCTTCCCAAGGAACTCTTTGAATAAGCCTCCTAAATAGGTCAAAGTCTGCTCTCTGAAAGTCTAGTATAAAAGTCTTATTGATGTTCCTCCTGACTTCACCAAATATCGAGAATTCTATAATCTCGTGATCACTCTGCCCCAGGTGGCTTCCAACCACCACATCTCCCACCAGCCCATCTCTATTTGCAAACAGCAAGATTTAACATAGTACCTCCCATGGTGGGCTTACCCATCAGCTGAAACAAAAAGTTGTCCTCCACACACTCTAAAAATTTCCTGGACAGCCTTTTTGTCAGCTGTATTGAGTTCCCAACAAATGTTCGGCAAGTTGAAATTGCCTACAAGAACAAGGGCTGATGATCCAGAAACATTCTCTAGGTGCTTATAGAATGAGTTGTCCACCTCTTCTACCTGGTTGGGTGGATGATAACAGACTCCTAGTAGGATGTCAGCCTTGTTGGCCTTCCCCCTAATTCTCACCCACAGGCATTCAGCTCCATCCTCATTAGTTTCAATACCTATGGTGTCCAAAGCCTCCCTAATATAAAGGGCCACCCCTCCACCTCTTCTCCCTTTCCTATCTCTCCTGAAGAGCTTGTAGCCATCCAGTGCAGTCCTCCAGCCATGTGAGTCATCCCATCACATTTCATGATGGCAATTACATCACAGCTCTGCTGCTGCACCATGGCCTCCAGCTCTTCCTGTTTGTTACCCATGCTGTGTGCACTGGTATCCATGCACCTCAGCTGGGCTGCTGATTTCACCCCTAACTCAGGCTTACCACCCTTGGGCCTGCTTCCAGACAGCCCAACTGCATCCCCTTCCACCTTCAAGCCTAGTTTAAAGCCTTCTCAACAAGTTCTACCAGTTCATGACCTAAAAACCTTCATGAGCAAAAGCCCTTAACAGAGAGATGGAGCCCATCAGGTTCCAGAAGGCCAGGTGCTGTAAAAGTTGCCCCATGACCAAAGAGTCCAAAATTCTGCTGATGACACCAACCCTTGAGCCACTTGTTCATGATGTGGCTCTCCTTTTGCTTTCACAGTTTTTCTCAGACACCAAAGGGACTGAGGAAAAGACTACCTGTGTCCCTGTCCTATCAAGCGCTTGTCCCAGTGCCTGAAAGTCCCTTTCAATTGTCCTGACACTCCTCTTTTCAGTCTCATCACTGCCAGCCTGGAGTATCAGCAGTGGGTAATAATCACAGGGCTGAATCAGCCCAGGCAGTCTCTCAGTAATATCCTCTACCCAGGCCCCAGGGAGGCAGCAGACCTCTCTGTGGGGTGGGTCCGGTTTATATATGGGGCCCTCTGTTCCCCTCAGAAGGGAGCCACCCACCATGATTACCCTTCTTTCCTTTTTGATGTTAGAGGTGGTAATCCCTCTCACAAACGAATTACAATTGTGAGGCTCACTGGGCAGAAAATTTTCTTCTAAATCATCTGGCTGGCTCTCCAGATGCAGGGGCTCATACCTGTTCTGAAGTGGCACCTGCCTTGGAAGAGGGAGACAGGAGGAATTTTTATTATTTCCTCATTGAGAAGATATCCACCCCCACTCCCCTTCATCTGCCAGGCGTCCTTCTATTGTCTGACAGTGGGATGCATAAAAGAGACTGGGAACCAAGGAGAGCATTGCTGCACTGCCAGACCTCATGGAACCAGAGATTCATTGTGACACTGTAGGGCCTTGGGAGACCAAGGATCCATTGTGACACTGCGGGGCCCAAGGATCCAAGGGACTTTGTGACACCAAGGGGTTCCATGGAACCAAGGGGACATTGTGACACTGAGAGGCCTCATGCAATCATGGAAGCCATTGGCACACTCTGGGGCCTCAAGGAACTGTGGTGACACCTAGCTGGGTGTGAGTGTGGATCTGCTGGAGGGTAGGAGGGCTCTGCACAGGGCCCTGGACAGGCTGGATTCAGGACCCAAATCCAACAAGGTGAAGTTTAACATGACCCAGTGCTGGATCCTGCACTTTGGCCACAACAACCCCTGCAGCACTACAGGCTGGGGACAGAGTGGCTGGACAGCAGCCAGGCAGAAAGGGACCTGCAGGGACTGAGGGACAGCAGGCTGGACATGAGGCAGCAGTGTGCCCAGGTGGCCAAGAAGGCCAATGGTTCCTGGCCTGGATCAGGAATGGTGTGGCCAGCAGGAGCAGGGCAGTGATTCTTCCCCTGTGCTCAGCACTGGTTGGGCAGCACCTCGAGTGCTGTGTCCAGTTCTGGGCCCCCCAATTTAGGAAGGACATGGAGGGGCTGGAGCATGTCCAGAGAATGGCAATAAGGTTGGTCAGGGGTCTGGAACACAAGTCCTGTGTGGAGTGGCTGAGGGAGCTGGGGTTGTTTATCCTGGAGAAGAGGAGGCACAGGGGTGACAAGGCAGTGTCAGGGCACAGATTGGACTTGATGATCTCCAAGGACTTTTCCAACCCTACAGATTCTGGGATTCTCTGGAACCACCCTTGGAGCAGTGGCAGGATGAGCCCTGGGCCTCCTCTTCAGAAGCTGCAGCAGCCCAGGTCCCTCAGCTTCTCCTGCCAGCCCCAAAGCCCATCCTGTCAGTCCTGCAGAGCCTCTGCAGCTCCTCCTCATTGCCCAGAACAGGGAGCCCCACAGGCAGACACAGCAGCCCAGATGTGCCCCCCTGGCCTGGGGTGCCTCTGGCAAGGGAGCAGCAGGAGGCACTGCAGGAGCCTGCAGACAATTCCTGCAGCACTTGGAGGATGATCCTGGTCCCCAAGGGACGTTCCCATGGTGCCAAGTCAGTGTCTGCAATGGGGAGTGGGGCCAGAGAGGAAAGGGCAAACATGGATGGGCTTTTTGCAGGGGAGGGAACAGGGCTGGGCAAGAGGAAGAAATTTGTAGCAGGAAAGAGTAAAGAAAATAGAGGTGATGAAAAGGAAATTATGAGGGCAGTTTGGGGGTGGCTGCCAGGCAGCCCTGGCTCTGAGCAACAGCGTCTGCAGTGGGACAGGAAACTCCTAGCTGATGGGAACAAACTTTCTGGCTGACTGCAGAGGCCAGGACAAAGCTGAGTGGTTTCCCTGGTGTCCTCCAGCCCTTGCTGGCCCCAGGGGCTGATGGCATTTGTGCTCCCTCAGGTTCATGTCCCCACAGCAGCAGCATGGGGGTGCTCCTGCCTGCTCTGTGCAATGCAAACAGGGGCTCCTGAGCCAGTGCTGCCGTGGCTGTGCCTGCAAGGATGCAGCACCTCTGTGAGCTGGGGGAGAGGCCAGGGCTGCAGAGGGGGGATGTTGTTGGCAGCTCCATGAGGACGCTCTGGGACGCTGCCCTGGGCTGTGCAGCGCCCTGGGGATGGATCAGCCCCTGCTCTGCGGCTCCTTCCTGTCTCCCCCAGGGCCCTTGCAGAGCCCCAGCCATGCTGTTTGCCCCCAGCCTGCCCACGGCCAGCCTGGGGCTGCTCACCCTGGGGCTTTTCTGTGCTGAGCATTGGGCTGGCCGTGTTCTTGAGAGAGCCTGGGCAAGGAGCCTGCAGCCCCCAGGGCCTGGCCTGAGGCGTCAGCGCTGCCCCAGCAGTGCCCGTGGCCTGTCCCTGCTGCAGCCCCGGCACTGCCACCCCCGGGACTGTGCCCGGCCCCGAGAGCACTCAGGCCCTGCAGCAACACCAGGGCCACCAGGGCAGCGGGGCAGGGCCACGGCAGCAGCACTGGCAACACCAAGTGCTGCTGCTGCTGCTGCTGGGCACAGCTGCTGTGCCAGCACTGATCTGCCCCAGCTCTGCACACAGACATTGCTGCTGCAGCTCCAGAGAAGGCAACAAAAGGGCATCTCTGCAGAAAACTGTGCTGGGAGATCCTTTAGTTCCTTTAAAGCCACCGAGAGTGCAGCCCTTCATTGACACCGTCTGTGTCCACAGGAAGGGAAAGAGAAACAAAATGAGAACTGGCACAAAAAATGACATTTTTATTTGGACAATATGAAAAAAGTGAAAAAAGGAAAAAGACCCATACAGAATCAAACCACCAAGAAATATCAAAGAAGACATGTATTAGAAAATATTTGCTGAAATTGGCCAGCAGTTTAATGTCTCTGAAAGCATCCAGTCATCAGTCTCCTCACTGCAGCCTTGAGCTCCTGGTTCCTCAGGCTGTAGATGAGGGGGTTCAGGGCTGGAGGCACCACTGAGTACAGAACTGACAGGGCCAAATCCAGGGATAGTGAGGACACGAAGGGGGGCTTTAGGTAGGCAAACATTGCAGTGCTGAGGAACAGGGAGACCACAGCCAGGTGAGGGAGGCAGGTGGAAAAGGCTTTGTGCCGTCCCTGCTCAGAGGGGATCCTCAGCACAGCCCTGAAGAGCTGCACATAGGAGAAAACAATGAACACAAAGCAACAAAATGATAAACTGGCAGTAATGGCAATGAGTCCAAATTCCCTGAGGTAGGATTTGGAGCAGGAGAGCTTGAGGATCTGTGGGATTTCACAGAAGAACTGGCCCAGGATATTGCCATGGCACAGGGGCAGGGAAAATGTGTTGGCCGTGAGCAGCAGAGCATTGAGAAAGGCACCGGCCCAGGCAGCTGCTGCCATGTGGGCACAAGCTCTGCTGCCCAGGAGGGTCCCGTAGTGCAGGGGTTTGCAGATGGACACGTAGCGGTCATAGCACATGAGGGTCAAGAGATAGTACTCTGCTCCCATGAAGAACAGTAAGAAAAAGAGCTGTCCAGCACATCCTTTGTAGGAGATGTTCCTGGTGTCCCAGAGGGAATTGTGCATGGCTTTGGGGACAGTGGTGCAGATGGAGCCCAGGTCGCTGAGGGCCAGGTTGAGCAGGAAGAAGAACATGGGCGTGTGCAGGTGGTGGCCGCAGGCTACGGCGCTGATGATGAGGCCGTTGCCCAGGAGGGCAGCCAGGGAGATGCCCAGCAAGAGGCAGAAGTGCAGGAGCTGCAGCTGCCGCGTGTCTGCCAATGCCAGCAGGAGGAAGTGGCTGATGGAGCTGCTGTTGGACATTTGCTGGGGCTGCACATGGGGACCTGTTCATGGAGAAAGGATAATGAAGAGTTAGAGGAGATGTCTGTAACCAAAATCAAAGCCATTTCCCATACACCCTCCTCTGTAACACACACTGACAAGCTTCTGTATTTAAGAGTTCTGAGGTTTTCTTTTTAATCTCCATCTGTATCTCTCCTGGTATTCTTGGATATCAGAAACCCTCTGTATTTCTGCTGCCCGCAGTGAGAACAGAGCACGTTTTGTGAGGCAAAGTGATGAGTGGAGACAGTCTGTCAGTTGATTCTGTTCAGAGTTTCTCTGGGCTTTTACTTTTCTCAAATGGAGGATGTTCACACTCCCAAGTTTTCCTTAAAGATCACCAGATATTGCTGGAAAGAGTTGCATCCACCACAGCCCAGCTCCACATTTGTAGACAAGGGCTTTTCTCATGTCACCAACCCAGCAGCATTGTCACTGTCAGAACACATCTGCCTTTCCCCATCAATCTTATAACTCAGAGATGCTCCAGAAAAGGTTTTCATCCTGCATTGAAGCTCCCACCTTGGACAGAAATCTCAGGGAGACTCCAAAGTGTCCTTATGCTGGCATTGGATGAAGGGAGATGCAGCTCCTTGCCTGGCTGCACTGACAGCATTGCCCAGAGCCAGGCACTGGGGACAGCATCACCCTGAGCCAGCTGTGCCCCCTTCCAGAGCCCCCAGGGCCGGGCAGCTGCTCCCAGCCCTGTGCTCTGCAGAGGGAACTGGGCCCGGGCTGCAGAGCTGCCCCACGGCTCTGCTGCAGCTCTGCCTGCACAGGAGGGGCTTCACGCCTTGGAGCCCCGGCCCTGAGGGCAGAGGCTTGGCTGGGGGACAGGAGGGAGGGGGCTTGTTCAGAGGGGGGGCTGCACTGGAGGGGATCCTGTGGGCATCTCTGAACTCTCCCTGCCACAGCATTGCTGGGTTTTGTTTTCTGTCATTGCCAGATCTTCTCTCTGCTTCCTGGAGATTTTCCTACCGCAGGTGTTTCCCTGTGCCTGATCTCTCCCTGCCAGCACTCATAGACCCCAAATCTCTGTGCAGTCTACTTCGCCTGACAGAACCCTGCCTGTTTGCAGGGCACTGGCTGGGGGCAGGTTCTGTTTGCAGCTTGGAGAAAGGACAGCTCAGACTGAGCCTGATGAGTCCAGCAAAGGTGATGCTGCTGCTGTCCATGGGCAGAGTGGCTGAAAGCACATTAGGGGTCTTTTGTGAACCTATTGATCACTAAAAGCAACACTTCAGATGTCTCAGGAACTTGTCAAAATTTATAATTAATAAATAAAAATTAATAACAATCCAATAATTCATAACTCATAATAATATGATTCATAATCAACCTTTAATATTTATCTCCCCTCCCTGCCTTTCTTGAATAGTATGAAATTGAATATAAAGTGTTAGAAAATTTCCTCATATTTATCAAAATCCTTGTTCTGGAAATATTCTATGACTGATCAGAACCCCTCAGCATGTCAGAGGTCCATGAGCATTTGACCTCCCCTGCACCAGAAATACTCAGAGTTGTACTCACAGAGTCTGCAAACATTGGGATGTTCCAGCTTTAGGAGATGGCTCCAGGAGCTGCAGCTGCATTGTCCTGCAGCCAGAGGTTCCTGTGCCAAGGCTGGCAGTGATTCTGCCCCAGGCACTTCTCAGCTCCTTCCCAGCCCTGACTGATTGAAGCTCTCTGTGCCTCTGGGCTGTGCCCGGGCTGGCTGCAGGCAGTGCCCCAGCCCTGCTGGGCTGCCACAAGAGCTGCTCATCAAGAGAAATGTGCTTTTGAAGCTCTTCTTGCTTCCCAGGAGCTGCCTCTGTGCCAGGAGCCCAGCCCAGCTCAGCAGCACAGACACAGCACCAGGACTTTAATGACCGTCTGGGGTTTTGTGCTCAGGCCCTGAACATCAGTCCCTGAGAGGCAGCTGAAGAAACCTCTCCAGAACTCCAAGGTAGAATCCAACTCCAAAGTTTCTTGGACTTTTAATGCGTCCCACTGAGGGACATGACTGAGAAAGTGTCCCCAGGCCCCAGGCAGAGCAGAGAACTGGAGGCACTGATGACAGGTGGGGACAAAGAGAAGCCAAGTCTTGGTGCCCTGGGGCACAGCAGGGTCTGTGCCAGCAAGGGCTGGGAGGAGGCACCTTGTCCTGATTCCCTGGGGCCTCCTGGCACAGCCCCAGCCAGGCTGGGCACTGCCAGCCCCTTGTCCTGCCCTCAGCATCCCCCCCTAGCCCACATCCCAGTGGCCTCAAGGATCTGCTGGAAGGAGTCCCTGGGGAGCCTTGCTCAGCAATGGCCCTGGGGGCTCCCAAATGCTCCCAGGGAATGCAGGTTTTTCAAAGGACTTTGTGTTTGGCTTTTACCTTGAAGTCTCTGAGAAGTTTGTGCAATCATGGCCTCCAATTATCTGCTGTAATTAGTCCCTGGAGAGGCTTTGTCAGTAACAACACTCAGTGGGGCTTATTAATGCTTCAAGGTACTTCAGTTATTTTAAGGTACTTGGTGTTTCCCTTTTGATACAGACTCTGTGAGAGGTTTGTGCAATCATGGCCCCAATTATCTGCTTTAACGAGTCCCTTGAGAGCGTTGTACTGACACTCAGTGGGGCTCATTTATGCTTTGAGGTACTCAAGGTTTTTAAAGTACTTTGGATTTTCCTTTCCACACTGAGTCTTTGAGAAGTTTTTGTGCCATCCTGGCTTCCAATTCTCTCCTCCAAGGAGTCCATGAGGAGCCTGTGTTGGGGATGGACCTCAGTGGGACCGATTCATGCCTTGACATACTTTGGGGTTTTCTTCTGACTTTGACTCCTGGACTGGTTTGTGCAATCTCCTCTCATGCCCTGATGTTCCAGGGCTCAGCTCGAAATGCACCATGGGGCTTATTAGCATCAAACAAGTCGTGACAAACCATGGCTCTGCCTTGATTTCCCCCTGGTCTAGTGCTGTTCATCATGAAGTTTCCTGTTGGGGAAATAGTTCAAAGATTTTCTATTTATTTCTATTCCTATTTTGAAGGATGCCTTTTATTATTTTTCTTATTATGCAAGAGGTGATTAAAGCATTCTGTGACTGATATTGATCCAGGGACTCTCCTAAGGAGGTCTGGCCTGGTCAGAGAAGCTGTGGCTTGAGCTCTGACCCAGTGTCAACAACCTTGCTCCACATCCCCAACCCCATCCTGTCTCTCCTCACTCACTTGGGATCTGCTTTGCTTGGAGATCTGACTGCACACAGCCAAAGAAGGTTTTGTCTTTTTAATTCTTTGAACCAATCTAAAACTCTTGAGTTTCTCTGTTGAAAACATAGACCTTCCTCAAGGCTGTGCCAAGCCCAAGGTGCCACCAAGGTGCCACCAAGGCCACTCCAGGCCTGCCCTGGGCCAGCTGTGAGGGTGGATCATCATCCCAACTTGCACTGGGACATTGCAAAAAGCAAAATTCTGCTTAATTTGATGTTGATTTCTGTCAGGGACCGGATACCCCCCTACCCTAGAGACAATATTTTCTGAAATGTCCTTGTTGACCACACCAGAAACATATTTTTGGGCCTTGTAATTGTTGCTGGGGCCCCTTCAAGGGGAATGGCATGGCCACTAGGGCCTCTGCAACTCCTTTCCCAATGGCCTGGGCTTGTACAGCCGCTATGTCTTCTGTGGTCCTGAGGCAATGACAGCCTCAATCATCTTCAGGACTGTGGGTTCCATCTCTAGTGGAAGGGCACAGCCCTTTCTTACATTCCAGGTTGGCATTGGCTACCCTCAATGAGTTTAGTAATTCATTTTGAGTCTTTTCATCCTGGACTTGTTTCTCTAGTGCCTGTTTAACGCAATCAATCAATTTCATGCAGGGCTCTCTGGGTTCTTGTCTTATGTTTACATAGTCCAAACTGGGGGTGCTACCATCCGGTACCTGGATTAAAGCTTCCAAAGCCATCTCTTTTCTATCGTCCAATACTTCTCTGGGGATACCTGCTGCTTGATCATCGGGCAGGCTGTGTTGTCCTTTTCCAGCTAGATGGCTGATTGTCAATTGCGCCCTTGCCTCATTATTAGCATAGTCTGCTATTAATTGATTTAGTAATCACTTCCACCCCCCTTTCCCACAGGGTGTATTCTGTAGGTGATAAAAACATGGTCATAATATATTTTAAATCACAGGGGGTTACATGTGCTGTGAACATGGCTCTCATTAGGCCATTAAAACAAGGTGAGTCCTGCCTCTAGTCTTTAGCTGCCCCACACAGCTCCTTGATTTCCCCGTACACCAATGGCTGATACCTGGGATTCTGCTCCCTTCTTTCATCATGTCCTGGGGCAACGAGGACTTTCAAGACTATTTGCCAGTCTCCTTCCTTAACTGCTTCCTTCCAGATCCTTTCCCAGGGATCTTCTAGGCTTGAGGGGAGAGGTGGCTCTGGGGAATCCAAACTGTCTTCTGGGGAGGAAGAATAACTTGGAGCAGAAACACTTGGATTAGAAATAGTGTGACAGTTTGCCTTAGTATCCTTGACCATGGGGTTTATATTGTTGCCAGAGGGTGAGTAAAGGGCACTGCCATTTTGTCATTTTCTGGAGCTGTGGCCCAGGGTGGAGGTGGAATGAATGACAGTGGAGGCGTGACCTGCAGGCACGGGGGTGGAGTCTGGAGGTTCATTCAGAGTGGAAGAGAAGGTTGTGGTGGCAGGAAGTGGAGGAGCCAAGATGGAGGGAATATGGTCAGGCTCCCGAGCCACATTCGGGCTTCTTCCATCTTGGGTCTCCAGGGCACAATGCTCCAAGACAGCGTGGCCATTGCCATCTTGGACCATCATGGAAAGTCCAAGAAAGGCAGGTTTCAGGGGACGTCCCGGGTTAGGAGTGACTGATGGATCAAGTTTTCGACACACAGCTTGCTGGTGAAGGGTCTCAAGGATGGTGTAGAAGAAGGGGAGCATGCGGGGTGCAATGGGGTCCCTTTTGATCAAAAGGTTCTACAATTTAAATCCCACAGAGTCACCAAATTCGGTAGTATGGATTACGTCAGCATAAGTGTCTGGAAAATTTTTTATGATCAACCTCACGACTGATTTTAAATTTTTCTTTGAAAATATTTTGTCATGATCAGTGAGAATTAACTTAAAGTGTCCATATAAGCTCCTTTCTACTTTGGACAACTGACCACCCATTTTTCTCCCTCTCCGCCTTGGGGGGAACAGCCACCGGAATGCCCCAAATCAGTTATGGGATGTGGATCCATATTTTAAAAACACAGTGGCAAAATGGTTGATAAATGTCCTGCATTTTCCCAAACCCACCTGCAATCCTCCACAGGAGGAAAACGTCATCATCCTCACCAATGCTGGCTCAGGTCCCTCGAAGTGATTGGAAATCCACTGGGCCCAGCACAATCCACAATCCCGGGGAGCCCTGGCCTATCTCTCAGCTAACCCCAGCTGACGTAACTGAATGTCAGGGTCCCTGCTCAGTGGCCAGATGTCACAGTGAGGGTGGCTGAGACAAACCTCTCTGGTTCCCTGACTTCAGGGCGAGGGTGGCAAAAAGGAAAAGGAGCGGGTTCAATGGAGTTGCCCAAAAAAATCTTCAATAATGTGGTGAAAAACAAAAAACATGGAGAAATCAAGCCCAGTATGAGGGGCAGGATCCAAAGACCTGAGATAAAGGGGAAGCAACAACATATACACTTGGGGCTAGAGAACTAGAACAATACCCATATAGGGGAAACAAGTAACCAGTAGGGAAGCAGAACTTGGACAACTTAGCATAACAACACTAAAAGCTTATGGAAGAACTCCCAAGCTCATCCTAAGTTAAACAAATGACTCCCAGGGCTTGAAACTCATTCCTGGTTCTTCCAGGACAAAATCTGGCTGACTCTGAGTTACAGCCAAGCTAACTCCCACACTGCTGCTTTGCACTGGCCCCTTGGGACCATGGAGCCCAACAGAGCCACAGTGATGTCCTTGGTTCCACGAGGCTCCACAATATCACAATGGTCCCTTGGATCCATGGTGCTCTGCAGTGTCACAATGGCCCCTTCATTTCACAAGGCCACAAGGTGTCACATTGGTTTTCATAAGAAGGAAACCACAGAACCTCCATGTTTCAGAAGCTGATGAACGGCAGCCACCAGAGGCCAAGGCAAGCCTGACCTGTCTGTCCTGGCAGGTTTGTCTGGGAGCAACCCTTAGATATTCAAAATTATGAATGTGGAATCCTAATTTCAGACATTTGTGCCTGGAGAAGGAGGATTTTTTTCCATGAAAAGAAAAGGAGAGAGCCCTTTCCAGTGTTTGGAAAACAGGTCAGTGCTGGCACTCAGGAGTTAAAGACCATCCAGACCTGTCTCTTCTGGCAGCTTATGTCTGGCAGCAATCCTTGGATACACAGAAATTTGGAGGTGGAATCCTAATTTTGGCCATGGATACCTGGAAAAGATGGACAGTTCTTTTCCATACAAAGGAAAGCCCAGAGCCCCAGTGTTTCAGGGGCAGATGGGAGTGGCCTTCCACATTTCAAGGTCTGCCAGACCTGTCAGGTGACTCCTGGGAGGCCAAGGCAGCCAGACCTATTTTGTGTTCTCTTGGTTCCATGGGGCCCTGCAGTGTCACAGTGGCTCTATGCTTCCATGAGGTCGAGCAACATCACAGTGGTTCTCTTGCTTCCATAATGTCCTGTGGCATCATAATGGCCCCTTGGTTACACAAGTGCTTAAGGATCTTAATGGTCTCCATGGTTCCAAAAGGCCCCACAGTGTCATAATGGTCTTTGTGTTCCATGAAGCCCTGCTGTGTCACCATGGCCCCTTGGTTCTGTTGGGGCCCAGTAGTGCAATCTTGAGAGCTTTGTAACAAGCTGGCTCTGAGCTAATGGTCACAGTGAGATTAATTTGACCGAGATAGAGAATGAGGGGAGTTGCCATTCCAATTAAACTGTGTGTCCTTGGCCTACGGATGAAGTAATGCACAAAAACAGGTGGTAAAGCAAAACAGCTTGGGAAAGTAGTAGTAGTTGCACCAAAACAGCATGTAGATAGCTGATAACTAATTAGCCAATGGTGAGCTGGGATTTTGCACTATGCATGAGCTAATTAAAAGGTGTATAATAATTGGCGATTCGGGAATAAAGACGAGACTTGTAGATCATCATCTGGTGAACGAGTCTTCCTTCTCCATCAAATGGCTGACCCCGACGTCGACCCGTAATACGATTACGGACGGACACGGCTGCCACGGATCAGAGAAGTAGGAGCGGGTCCCTCTAAAGCGAGGGGTGGGACGGCAAACGAACCACTGCGAGTTCGCGGCCCTGGGAGCTGTACAGACAGTCTCAGCCTATGTGCTGCCGAAGCCTGGAGCCTTGCAACAGCGCTGATTAGGTATGGATAGGCAAGCAGCATATGATCTTTTTACTAGTTTTCTGCGTAAAAGGCAGATTAAGCGGATAGACTTGAAAAAGGATTTACCTGGGTTGTTAGATTATGGGTCCGCTAGAGGGTTGTTTTTCAACCTCCATACTGTCCATGAGCTGACTGAGTGGCATAAGCTTGGGGATCTCTTGTATGAGCCGATTTTGGAGGATGATAAAACAGCTAAGAAGTTAGGGAAACTTTGGAGAGTTGTGCATAATGAGTTGCTGCAATTTGTAGCTGAAAAGAAGGCAGCGGAGCGGGCTACAGAGGCGCACAAGCGAAATGCAGTTTACGATCCTTACACGCCGCTGGCGCCTTCGGTGTCAAAGGTTATCTTGCCTAAGGAGCCAGAGGTCGCGGGCAGCTCGGATGAGGCAGCAGGGACAGCTGGCTCAGGCGATTGCCCTCCATCGGCACCGCCTCTTGTAGAGGAATGTTGTAGTTCTGATTCTGAGCTCGAGCAGCTACGGCCGGAATCCCCCCCGTTGCGCAGGGAGCCTCGCCCCCCCGCGCCGGCAATTCACAACCTGCAACAACCCCCCCTCGCCAGCACGCCGACAGCCGTCCCGAGAGCTGTCCCTAGGACGCGGGCTGCCGTGGCGGAGGAGATGGCCAGGCAAAGGCGGGAGGCGTGGGCTGCCCTTGCTCGTGAGGCGATGGGGAAAGGTGATGCCGATATGCTCAATGCTGTAACCCTTGCCTGCCCGGTAGTTTATACGCCAGTTTATGATGCCCAAGGCCAGCGTATCCAGGATGAGGCTGAATATACCCCTTTAGACTGGAAACTTTTGTCACAACTGCGGTCGACAGTTAGCCAATTTGGTTTTAAGAGCGAGCCGGCACGGCAGATGTTAGATTATATCTTTAACATGTCCTTGTTAACAGTAAATGACATGAAAGGACTTGTTAGGCTAATTCTCACCCAGCACCAGCAGTTGCTGTTTAATGCTCATTGGCAAGCCCTTGTTAATGACTGCGTGGAGGTACAGCGTCCTCCCGGGGACCCCCTGCATGGCATTACGATCGATGAATTAATGGGCCTCGGCGCTTTTTCCCGCACAGAAGCCCAGCTCCTCGTAGGTGCGGATAAGACCAGGGAGGCTATGTGACTTGTAAGAGCTGCTATGGATTGTGTGAAAGAACCCGGAGGGGTACCAGCCTACATGGGAATTAAACAGGGGAGAGATGAGCCTTTTGGGTCGTTCATCGATAGAGCTGCGGGGGCTATAGACAGAGCGGCAGTGCCGGAGTATATGAAAGGTGCCCTTTCAAAGCAATGTGCATTGCAGAACAGTAATCCAGCCACTCAGAGGCTGCTAAGCACATTGGGGGCTAATTGGTCTATTGAGGAGGCTTTAGAAAGGACAGCGTTGCTGCCCACTGGCTCTCAAGTTTTTTTAGTGGATGCTCTTAAGCAGATTGGTGTAGGGTTACAAGAGGCAGTAAAAGAGACAGCTCAAGCCTCACGGAATCAGGTCTTAGCCGCTCTTGCACCCCTTCAAGCCTCGGCATCACAAAAGGGCTCGGCTCGCTGCCACAGATGTGGCGGAAATGGACATTTTCGCCGAGATTGTCAGGCTACAGGTGTCTGGTGCCAACATTGCCGCTCGGATACTCATAATACAAATGCCTGTCGCCGCCGCTCAGGAAACGGATCGAGGAGCGCGAGGCGTGGCCGCGCCCAGACACAAATCGCCGCCATGACATCGGCACCCCCTGCAGTCTCCAGCCAGCCACAGCAGGGAGCCTTGGACTGGACCTGGCAGCAGCAGTAGACGTTTCTATTTTAACCACCCAGCCGCACAAAATACCTACAGGAGTTCACGGACCATTACAAATTCAAAACAAATCTGTTGGTGCCTTGTTGCTGGGATGCTCGTCTGTCACAATGATGGGACTATTTGTGCTACCAGGGGTTATCGATGCTGATTATACGGGGGAGATCCTGGTGATGGTACATACTCCTTTTCCCCCGGTTACTATTGCAAAAGGCCAGCGCATTGCACAATTGGTACCACGGCCACAACTTACTACTGGCATCTCTCCACGTGAAAGGAGGACACGAGCAGACGCAGGGTTTGGATCTATGGGAATCACCTTGCTAACTATGAACTTGGGGGAGAGACCTCGGAAAAAGGTGGAATTACAATGTCAGGGACGGACTATTGCTCTTATGGGACTGCTGGACACTGGAGCTGATTCCAGTGTAATTAGCCCGGAGAATTGGCCTCATCAGTGGCCACTCTACCCTTCTGCAGACACCTTGACTGGAGTAGGGGGCCTCACCTTGGCCAGTTAAACGCCACCTTTGCAAGTGAGAGTGGATGGACAGCGGCTTACCACGGTTTTTTCGGTGGTCACTTTGCCACCGACGGTACAATGCCTTATTGGCTGGGACATTTTGGCCCAGTTAGGGGTGGTGTTAACCAACAAACACCCTTTGGGGTAATCGCCATTGCTTGGACTTTCCCCATTCCACTCACATGGAGGACTGATACACCTGTGATGGTTAAGCAGTGGCCGTTAAAAGGGGAAAGTCTGGAGCACGCTCATCAATTGGTGGAAGAACAGTTTAAACAGGGACATCTTAAACTGTCTACCAGTCCATGGAATACTCCTATCTTTGTTATTAAAAAGAAATCCGGGAAATATTGGCTTTTGCATGATTTGCGAGCGGTAAACGACCAAATGGAACCTATGGGAGCTTTACAACCTGGCCTGCCAAACCCAGCCATGATTCCACAGGGTTGGCCATTATTAATACTGGATTTAAAGGACTGTTTTTTCACAATTGCCCTACATCCACAGGATACAAAGAGGTTTGCATTTACTTTACCAGCTATCAATCGAAATGGGCCAGATCGTCGCTTTGAATGGGCCGTCCTTCCCCAAGGAATGCGGAACTCCCCCACGTTGTGTCAGCTGTATGTGGACGCCGCGCTACAGCCTTTGCGCCAGAGATGGCCCCAGTGCATGATTTATCATTACATGGACGATATTTTGTTTGCACAGCCCGAGCCAATTACGGATCGTCGGGTAGATTTCAACCGTACGGTGCTGCTGCAGCATAATCTTGTAATTGCTCCTGAAAAGATTCAGCGATTGGCGCCATGGAGATATTTGGGATGGACCTTAACTGAGCAGACTATTAGGCCTCAGAAGCTGGAACTCACTACTCAGATAGGGACACTGAATGATGCTCAGAAGCTGCTTGGGGAATTACAATGGCTAAAACCGATAGTCGGGATCCCCAATCAGCTATTGGAGCAGTTACGCCCCTTATTGAAGGGCACAGACCCCGCTGCACCGGTTGCCTTGACAGCTCAACAACGAGATGCGCTGCAAGGTATAATTGACTGTATAAGTTCTGGACAGGTGCAGCGGCGGTCCCTCGATTTACCTGTTGATATTATTGTGTGGAACAGCTCTGCACATGTCTTGGGTGCCCTGTCTCAGCTTGAAAAGAAAACAGGGGAGCTCAGGGTATTGGAGTGGCTCTCTCCACCGCTACAGCAACAGAGAACTTTGAGAATGAAAATTGAAATGATTGCATCCCTCATAAAGAAAGGACGTCTTAGAGCAATCCAAGTTACAGGAGCAGAGCCTTCCACAATACGATTGCCCATTAAAAAGGACACGCTTGACTGGTATTTGGTGAACTCTGGGGAGCTCCAGGATGCCCTTTTAGGAGCTGGAGCTGTCGTGGAGACTGGGAAACTGCATCCTAGTCCCCTCCAGTGGATGACAGAATGGGACTGGATAACAAAGCCCATTCGGAGTCTGTCACCATTAAGGGGGGCTATCACGGCCTTTACGGACGCTGGTAAAAAGTCCAGGAGAGCAGCCGTGACATGGAAACAGCAAGGACAGTGGCGACAACATTTGTTAGATGCAGATGCCAGGGACAGTCTACAGACATTGGAACTTTTAGCTGTAGTATGGGCAATGATGAATTTAAAAGGTCCTTTGAATATTGTGACTGACTCCCTTTATGTAGCAGGAGTAGCTGCCAGGGTACTATACTGGGGGAGAGGATATCTTTGTGTTTCCTCTCCAACAGGACCCTTGTGGATCCCTGCGAAGTGGACTCGAGCTGTACCAGATGTTGAGGACCGTCGTGGCCTTGTCACCGGAGGACAAAGAGAGGGTGCACAACAAACTGACGCTGATATTGCAACCCTATTTGCAACGCTTCCAGCCCTACTCTAACGACGATTGGATCGAGTGGTGTTAAGACCTTATAGTAGAAGTAAAAGCTCCTCAATCACAGCCATGCTTGGACTGTGGGGACAATAAATGTGCTGCATGGATCACGCTAGACTGTGGAGGCTGTAATAAGGTGTTTTGGTTGGAGCAATCAACCGTTCGGCAGAACTGGTGCCCAAGCTGCCGATTCTCCTGGAACTTGCAGAACTCGTGGCAGCGAGCACTAAGGGATTTTACAGGGCTTGATTTGGGAGGATCGTTAGGCTTATATGAAGCCCCGGACCAAATTATCTTGGCATATGTTACTTGGCAACTTAAGACCTTGTGTGAGCGAGTAGAAAAGCAAGCGCATAGTCACATAATAGCTTCGTGCCGTCGAAAGCTTGTGCCCCTCACACAGACATCCATTGTTGGACCGATTAAAAAGGACTGTGGGGTTGAGGAGGCACTAGACGACTGCATCAAGCAACTTAAGTCCTGTTCTTTTCACTCCAGAGGGACTGCCAAATTAAAAGGAGGCAGGAAAAAGAGCAGGAAAGGAAAATGAGGACTGCTGTGTTCATAGGGCTGTTGTCGTGTGTATTGGGGTTCACTCAGTATAACACACCTCGTGACAATGTTTGGGTGACCATTGCCAATAAGACCAAGCAAAGCTCCATATGTTTAAGTCTGGGTGGGGTGCGTAACCCGTTCAGAACCTGCTTAGCTGGACTCCCGGTATGGAAAGTAGCAGAGTTTAGGAGCTACATTAATAATCGCACCTTTATTAATCAGACTCTAATACAGAAGGGCCGTTGCAGTACAAACCCGGGGATAACACCCAGTCAGCAAGATGGATGCTGGCAATGCCGAATTATTCTGGCTCTGAATAAGACTAGCTTCCCCACCTGAGGAGCTTGATCTATTTGGCAGTGCCAATGCCAGCTTGGGAAAAAACACGGGGCGATGGCTCAGCTTTGAACCAGAGGATTCTGGGGGCCTTAATAGGCATAGAAAACACTGAGCAAACTTGGATTCCCACCTTCCGCTGTCGATGGTACATGCCCAATTGTATAGTCAATGTAAGGGCGGTGGCATTACAGTGCCTAAAGGATTACCACCAGGAATATTTCTGATTTGTGGAGATCGGGCCTGGAACGGAATTCCTATAAAGCCTCAAGGAGGGCCTTGTTATTTAGGGAAACTCAAAATATTCCACCCTAATATAACCCTCCTTATGCAGTGGAGTCATAACACTACACGACAGCGCCGAAGTCTGCATGAGTTTAATTGCGAGAATATAGGGCAACCCGCATTCTGGAGCGAGCTGAAACAGGTAGTGGTAGCCACACTTTTACCTGGAGGGGCAGCGAATAAGGCCATGAATTTGGCCAAGCAATTAGGCTGCTGGGCCAAAGACGAGCTGAACGCCACCTCCCAGGTATTGGACATGCTGTCTCAAGATGTACAAAGTGTAAATCACGCAGTATTGCAAAATAGAGCAGCAATCGATTTCTTATTATTAGCTCAAGGCCATGGTTGTGAGGAATTTGAGGGTATGTGTTGTATGAATTTAACGGATCATTCTGTATCAATACATGCAAAAATTAAAGAGCTCCAGAAAGGGTTACACGCCCTGAAGGAGAATGATGGATTGGGATTAGAAGGATGGTTAAAGAGCCTGGGACTGGGCCCTTGGCTGAGAATAATGATCATGTATGCTATAGGGATATTAGGTGTGATAGTATTGCTAATGCTTGTATTACCATGCTTGCTTAATTGCATACAAAGAATGGTGAGTCAGATGATGGAAAGGGCTTGGAAAACAACACTTCTAGCCCAAAAAGAAAACAGGGGAAATGTTGAGAGCTTTGTAACAAGCTGGCTCCGAGCTAAAGCTCACAGTGAGATTAATTTGACCAAGATAGAAGGTGAGGGGAGTTGCCATTCCAATTAAACTGTGTCCTTGGCCCACGGATGAAGTAATGCACCGAGCAGGTGGTGGAGAAAAATAGCCTGGGAAAGTGGTGATAGTTATACTAAAAACAGCACGTAGTTAGCTGATAGCTAGTTAGCCAATGGTGAGCTGGGATTTTGCACTATGCATGAGCTAATTAAAGGGTGTATAATAATCGGTGATTCGGGAATAAAGACGAGACTTGTCGATCATCATATGGTGAGCGAGTCTTCCTTCTCCATCAAAGTGGGGCCTCTCCCAGCCGGGAACTCTCCCGTTTGCTGCACTCGGGGATCCTGAACAACAACGGAGTCTGGGCTGATCCCCCCACTCCTCCAGGCTCAACCCTTCACCCTCTGGGGAGATGCCAAAGCATCCACAGGGAGCATTTCCTGCCCTCAGGGGAATTTCTCACAGGTGCCTTGCACTGACTCTTTGTGTCTGTGTGCACACAGGAGTGCCTGTGCTGGGGAAATGTGGCACAAATGCTGCTCTCGGAGGGGTTGGAGTGCCTTGGATAGCTGAGTCAGTCAGGTCTGCAAGTGAGGTCAAGTCACGAAGTCTTAGCTCTGTTTCTAAGAGCTGTTCTTTTGCAAAGTTTAATGTAAGTTATAAGCTGAGTTAAATACTGCTATGTGTTATTCCGCTGTTGAATTGATAAGTCATAGGCTGTAAAACAGGTTAAATACTCTTAAGCTCTGCTCTTTTGCTAGATTTTGAAGTTGAAGGTATCAGTTAAGATTTAAGTTAAGTCCTGTTAAGCTTGAGCTCTGTTCAGCTTTTAGGCCATATTCCTTTTATCCTTGCCCTCACTGTCCTTGTGTAACACATTCACAGGGACAGTTCTCAGTTCATTTCTGGTTTGACTGCCTGGATTTGGTTTGGTTTTGTTGTTGCTTTGTTCCCTCCGTGTGCCTGAAGTGTCCAGTCAGGAGCAGAGTGACTCTTGCCAAGGAACTTTGTGGTGCTGTTGCTTAATATTAAATCTGGTTGTTGCTGATCCCTTGCTGGGCATTTTTTCAGTGCTCTCAAGCCCTCGTTTGTAAAAGGGTGAAGGAGCCCTGGCCTAGGCTCTGGCCCTGGGGGACACAGGGACACTGCCAGGGCAGTCCCTGTCCCCCTGTCCCACCCCCAGGGCCCCGGCCCCCCGTCCCCGTGTCAGGCTCTGGGGTCGATCTCGTGGAACATCCTCTGGGGGAGGCTGTGGCACTGGGGGTGGGGGGACCCGGAGGGACAGGGGACCCCGCTGTGCACGAGCAGCATTGGACTGCTCTGGGGGAACTGTGAGGGGGGCTGGAGCAGAGTGACCTCCCCAGTGACCTCACAGTGCCCCCTGTGATGCCATAACACCCTATAATGTCGCACAGACCCCTTGCAATGTCACAGAGCCATCTCTGTGATTGCACAGAGCCCACTTTGATGTCACACAGCCTTCTGTGATGTCACAGCCAACTCTGAGACACCTTTGATGTCAAAGAGCCAAACAGCCAACTGATGTCACAGAGCCAACTCTGGGATGTCACCCTGGAATGTCATGCAGCTGCACTGTGATGTCACAGAAGATGCTGTGATGTCAGAATGTTACCATGTGATGTCACAGTCTGTTCTGTGATGTCACAGCCTGCTCTGTGATGTTACACAGCAACCCAGTGATGTCCCAACCCACTCTCTGATGTCACAGAGCCACCCTCCATGATGGCAGGATCTGCTCTATGGCCTCACACCCTACTCTGTGATGTCACAGAGAGCTCTGTGATGTTACAACCCCCTCAGTGATGTCACTAAACCCTCTCTGTGATGTCATACTGCCACTCTGTAATGTCACAGCACACACTTTCACATCACAGCCTGTTCTGTGATGCCATACAGCCATGCCATGATGTCACAGCCTGCTCTGTGATGTCACACAGTCCCCTCCATGATGCTGTAGCTGCTCAGTGACCTCACACAACAAACTCTGTGATGTCATAGCCCAACCTGTGACCTCACACAGCCCACTCTGTGCTGTCACACCGCCCCTTGCTGACATCACAGCTGCTCTGTGCCTCTAGGACACAGCCACAGAGGTGCCGCTGTGACACAGCCCCCTCTGGGACATCCCCCAGCCCCTGCCAGTGCTGAGGCCCTGTCAGCTCTGTCTGTGCCCTGCTGCTGTCCCTGAGCTGCCCTGGCAGTGCCCCAGCCCTGCTGGGCTGTGCACAGGAGCTGCTCCTGGCCAGAGCTGTCTCTCTGCAGCGCTGCCCTTGCCAGGAGCTGCCTCTGGGCCAGGAGCCCGGCCCAGCTCAGCAGCACAGACACAGCACCAGGACTTTAATGACCCTCTGGGGCTTTGGTGCTCTTTGCATCAGACTCAGTCCCTCAGAGTGTGCTCAAAAACATTCTGAAGAACTCAAAGTGAGATTGAAACACAGAAGTTTTCTTGAAGGTTAATGGGTCCCATTGAAGGACAGGTCCGAGAAAGGTCCCCACATACCAGGTAGAGCAGAATACTGGAGGAAGTAAAGACGGGTGGGGACAAGCAAGGGAAGGGGGTCTCTGATGCTGAGCAAACCTGCACCTCTGTCCCTGCAGGCTGTCGGCATCCCCCGGCTGCCCCACCTGGCTGGCCCCTTCCTTTGCTGACAGCTCTGCCTCCTGCCTGCCTCTGCCCACACAAAGCCTTGGGCTGCTCCAGGCTCCTTCTGGGGGATATCTTGCACCACAGCCTTGCCCTGGGAAGGAAATTCCTTTCTCCTGGTGTCCAGTCTGGGCCTCCCCAGCTGCCCTTGGTGCCATTATCTCTTTCTCTGGCTGTTTTACACAATAAAGAAAAACTCCAGGATGTTTGAAACCACCCTTCAATCCCTCCCCAGCTGCTCTTATTCTGTCCTCAGTCTCCACACCACTGAGCCCAGAGTCTGCCGCCTCTCCCTGCTGGTTATGGGATGAGGCCTCCAAAACATATCCTGAGAGGTTTTTGGGTCCTCTCCAAGGTCTGTGAAAATGAAAAAAGTAGTCAAAGTTATTTTCTCCCAAATCTTGCAGTGACAGAACAAGGCTCAATATCTTTGAACTGAATGAGGGCAGATTTACAATTGTTTAAAGGAGAAAATATTTTACATTTATGAGAATGGCACAAAACTGCAACTGTTCTTCCAGGGAAGTGGATTCCCCATCTCAGGAATTATGCAGAGCAAGAGCTTTGTACAACCTGACCCAGTGAAACACACTCATCCCCAAGCACAGAATTCCTCTACCTGCTACGGGCTCCAACAACTACAGCAACGCCCTGTTCACTTCAAAATTGCTTCCTACAGCAGAATAATCTAATAATTGTTTTAGCTCCGATACAGTGGAGTAAATAACTCATTTTTTAAAATTTAGTCTGTGGTGTAAACAAACTATACTGTCTAGTCATGATCAGAATCAATCAGAGCTGTATTTACATAAATTTATCTAGTATTCCATTGTTAATTCTGTGGGACAAATTGCATTAAGGTTCAATTCCACCTGTCCAATCTTTTATACCTTTGGCAAAGGACCCGCTCCCAAGGCTGCTGCCATGGCCAGCAGGGCTGGGCCCAGCTGGGATGCTCGCTTTCCACGGGCCAGGGTTTAGGAATGGGATTCCCCAATTTTCTGCTCCCGCTAAAACCACGCTGCTGCTCGCTGCCCTCCCGCCTTCCATGGAAAGCACAAAAAGGAATGATCCCGGGCTGGGATAAGAACAATTTATTGGGAACAGCAACAAGATAAAAAACAAACAGAAACCAAAATAATATTGACAACAGAAGGGATATGAAAAAGGGAAAACTGCAAGACAAGGACTGTCTCTTCCCAGCCACAATTTCCTCCTCCCTGCAAAGGACAATCTTCTCCTCAGGGAGAGAGAGAGACCCTTTCCTGCCCCTGGCAATGACTTGAGGTGAGAGTGAATGTAATGACACGGCCCTGGCCAGACCCTCATGTTCTTTGATCCCACATCATGTCATTGGCAGGGGCAGGAAAAGAGACAGGTGTCTTCCCAGCATGGATCACAGGGAACATGGATCACCATGGCTCTTCCCAACATGGGTCCTCCAATGAGGGATGAAGCTGGAGCAGGGCACAAAGCTCTCCCTGAAGTTGGGGCATTTGCAGGGCTTGCCTTACTGGTGCTTCCGTTGGTGTCTGGTCAAGTCAGAGCTCTGGGTGAATCCCTTCCCACACGTGGGGCACTCATACGGCCTCTCCCCAGTGTGGATGCGCTGGTGCCTTACGAGGGTGAAGTTTTGCTTGAAGCCCTTCCCACAGTCGGGGCAGCGGAAGGACCTCTCCTCATTGTGGATCCGCTCATGCAGGTGGAGATTTGAGCTGGTCTGAAACCTCTTCTGACACGTGCAGCACTCGTAGGGCCTCTCCCCAGTGTGGATGCGCTGGTGGGTGATGAGGTGGGAATTGCGCTTGAAGCCCTTCCCACAATCTGGGCAGCAGAAGGGCCTCTCATCGGTGTGTATCCGCTGGTGTCTGAGGAGATCTGAGCTGATCCGAAACCTCTTCTGGCACTCAGGACACTCACAGGGCCTCTCCCCAGTGTGGATGCGTTGGTGGGTCACAAGGGTGGATGTGTAGCTGAAGCCCTTCCCACATTCCCCACACTCGTAGGCCCATTCCCCAGTGTGGATCATCTGGTGGTGGATCAGGCTGCTGCTCTGCCTGAAGCTCTTCCCACACTCCAAGCACTTGTAGGGCTGCTCCCCATCATGAAGCTGCTCATGGACCACCAGCTCTGAGCTCTGGCTAAAGCTCTCTCCACCTTCCTGGCCCAGGGTGTGTCTTTCCTCCTCAGAGCACCCTTGGATGGAGCCCCTCATCCTATGGGATCTCTGTGTCTTTTCTTCCCCATTGGATTCCTGTGCCATGGAGCCACTCAAAATGGCCTCTTCCATGAGGTTCTGCCGTGGGGATTTGTCCTCCCTGGTCTCCATCTTCATCTCCTTGTCTGGGGGAGGAAGAACAAGGAGAGGATGGGATTTGCCTCTGTGCCACAGGGAAAGGGAAGGAGATCCTTCCAGGGCTTCCCCAGCCGGATGGTGTTGGCTGCAGGTTTGTCCTGCAGCCGGGGGCCATGCTGGGCTGGGAGATGGAGCAGGAGAGAGGGGGAAAGGGGCACTGACTACCTCCTCACCTGCCTGCGTGTCCCGGGGAATCTTTCCCTTAAGCTCAGCCTTCTCCTCCATCTGGCAGTGGTTTTGAGATGGGAAATTCTGTTTTGGGAGGAAAACAAGAAATGAGTGCATTGAGTTTTGCACTGGTTTGCGGGCAAACCAGGGGGAGAATCTAAGACAGAATTACAATTTAATAAGAAAATTAAGATCAAGGCAATGATACAGAAACACGGCCTTAAACTGACAGAGTCAGGATATAACCTGACACCCTGTTGCTCAGGGTGGTAGCAGCAGTCCCATTAAATGGTGGCTGCAGTCCTGTTGCAGTGATGAAGTGATTCTGTCAAAGCAGTGATCCTGTAGTAGGGTCTGGTCTTCCTCTGAAGGTCCAGTGGTGGTGATGGAGCTCTTGTCATCTGAGAACCCAGTACGCAAGGTGCTACCGGTGTTGCAAGGCTCAGCTTATATCCAGGTAGGAATTATTGGCTCATCCCCCTGGGCGGAGCATCCCACAATGGGATGATGTCATTTTATCAGCCCTGCAGGGACACTCAATGGCCCATTCACAGAAGATGGCCCCTGGAGGTTGTTATCAGGGCTCATACATGGAAGAGATAAAGAACACTGCCCTGTCACACTTGCCCCACCCCAGGGGAGGTCTCTGTCCCTGTCATTCCCTTGTTGTCCCCCCTTTTCTCTTTCCATGTCTCTCTCTACCTCACACTTCCTCTTCAATACAATCCACTTTGGATTTGGTCTTGGTAGCACCTTAATTGGGGCAGAGGCATTTCTCTAACAATTTTCTTAACCAGATTGCAACATTATTTTGGCACAGCGAGTTTAGGCACTGTTCTCTGACTCCAAGTGCCTTGGATAACAGCATGGTTCCCTCCTCTGAAGAGGTTGTGGTCCTCTCTGGAGGAATTCTTAGAAATTTGGATGCAGCTACATCTGAGCAACTTAGGGAAGAATTGATGAGGAAAATGGCTGTTGTGGGTGGCCAGTGTAAAGAAAATGTTTTGTTCTCCTTCCTTGAAAAGTTTGTTAAAAACACTGGAGGAAAGGGAGCAAATGATACCAGTGAGACTGACAAGGTTCACTCACCCCATGGTGAGGAACACAAGGCTGCTAAAAGTCGCACAAGAAGTCCAGCTCAAGTAGCTAAATTTCTGCATAAATGCCAAATTCACAGGCTTAGGGGCTTTGCCACATATGAGAATCATTATTCTCTTCATCCCTGTCACCCTTGTGACAGCCCCACAGTGCTTTCTCTTCCTTTTAATCTGTGTTGGGCCGAATTTCCACTTTTCTTTTATGGGAACCTGCCAGCAGCTGAGCTGGAGCTGTGCAGGAACCAATGAAACTTGGAATTGCCACAGAATTGCTTCTATTATCGGTTTATTCATGTTTGGGATTTATTTGCATTTTCATCACATGTGACTTTTTGGAAAATCAAATATTCATCAAAATGATTAATGCAGAGTTAAATTTAATTTCTGCCAATTTTATTTTGTCCAGTGCCCAGGGGATGCTCAAGGGGTCTCTGCCTCACCCTGGAGGATGCTTGGGAGGGGCTTGTGGGGGCTGTCCCTGTCCCTGTCCCTGTCCCTGTCCCTGTCACGCCAGGTCATTCCCCATGGGGTCTCCATCATTCTCACCCCAGGGAATGCCTGGGGGCTCTCCCTCCCTCTCATCCCTGTGCCAGGGGGTGCTCGGCCCAGTCTCTGTCCCTCGCAGCCCAGGGGATGCTCGGGGGTCTCTGTCCCCTCACTCTGGGGGATGCTCAGGGGGTCTCCATCCCGCTGGTCTCAGGGAATGCTTGTGCAGTGCTGGGGACCAGGGGCTCTGTGTCCCTCTCACCGCTGAGGGTGCTCGGGGCTGGAGGGGCTCTCCAACCTTTTCATCCCTGGGGAGGCCGGGGGGGTCTCTGTCCCTCTCAGCCCTGGTGTGACCCCACCCAAACATCATCGGGCTCAGAGGGACAGAGACACCCCCAAACCCCCAGAACAGCTGAACCTGGGATTTGGTTTGGGGCTGAGGATTTAGGATAGGGCTGGATTTGGGGGTGGAGTTGGAGTTAGGGCTGAGATTTGGATTAGAACTGGGATTGGAGTAAAGGCTAGAGATGGGATTGGCTTTAGGGCTGGGATTGGGAATGGGTCTGGGGCTAGACGAGTCTGGCACTGGGATGAGATTAAATACAGAACTGTGAGTGTGTCTAAACATGGAGTGAGATTGAGACTAGGATCAGGGCCAGGTTTGGGACTGAGCTCACCCCGAGTGGGACAGGGGGGATGTCACTGCAGGATGTCCCTGGCATTGTCCCAGCCCTCCTCAGGCACCTCCAAACCTGGGAGGCAGCTGCGTGCTCCAAGATCCAGGTGCTCCCACCCTGCCCTTCAATACCAGGCGAGCATTCCCTGAGGGTAGCCCACTAACCCACTGTCCTGGATTGCCAAACAGATTGTATTCTCTTTTCCATCTGTATGGCAGTTGTCTTCTATTAACTGGGCAGTTTTCCTTATCTCTTCAACACCCAATCCTCCCTCTGGGCAGACATCTGCTGATAAAGGCTATTGAATGGCACTGCATGACTGATAAGAACTACAGCATCCCATTGGGAGATGCTCTGCCCAGAGGGGAGAGCCAAGCATTCCTACCCAGATATAATCTTGAAATTCTGGAACACCAGCATGGCTTTCTCCACTGGATTTTCCCAGAGGAACAGCAGCTGCCTCTTCCACTGGATCTTCGGAGGAAGCCTACACCTTTCTACAGGATCCCTGCTCCAGCAGAACCACTCCTGGCACTCCAGGAGGACTGCAGCCACCATTCCAATTGGACTGCTACCAACACCCTGACCAACAGGGTGTCAGGTTGTGTTCTGACTCTGTCAGTGTTGTCTTGCTTTACTGTATTGTTTATTTTATATTTTTATTGTTTCCCTAATAAAGAACTGTTATTCCTGCTCCCATATTTTTCCCTGAGAGCCCCTTAATTTCAAATTTATAACAATTCAGGGGGAGGGGGTTCACATTTTGCTTTTAGGAGAGGCTTCTGCCTTCCTTAGCAGATACCTGTCTTTCCAAAACAAGATGGAGTGACATCAATCTCTGCTTAATAACTGGTTTTGCTTTAATGCAGTTACGTTGAAATCACTTCCTAGTATATGATATAATATGATATGATATATTATATATGATATATAGTATGTTGCAGCTGTTATACCTCGGAGTAAATTTTTCTGATTAAGATAATATTGTCTAATCATTACCATAATAGATAATATATATCTACAGAAATCTATATGTTTGCCATCCTTAATCCTATATATCGGATATAATATATATATATAAAATATATGTATAATATATAAAAATATATAAAAATAAATAAATATAGATAGGTAGATGATAGATAGATAGATAGATAGATAGATAGATAGATAGATAGATAGATAATATAAATAATATATAGGTTATATATCTCTGGTTTGCCATCCTTAATCCCGTGGGACAAATTCTATAAAGGTTTCATTCCACCTTTATAATTCTTTACATGCAAAATCTTGAAAGTCTGGGATTAGGATTGGAAACAGCTGCTCTAAGGCTCCTCTCACAAAAAGAAGTTTAGAAAGCTTGGAGGTCCTTGCAGGTGTTTGGAGATCTGTGGGAGCCATTGGGGGTCCAATTTACAGCTCAATTAACAGACAATAACCGCCTTACCTGTGACAAATGGCAAATAGAATACACACATTATCTTTCAAACCAGAACAACAGGAATTCAAATTAATAGAATGTAACATAACATTGCTCAAATCTAACAATAATGAAGCTTAACTTGTCTTAATCTTACCAACCCTGAATTTGCATTAAATTAAACATCGCGGAATCAAAAATTAATATCCTTAAAAGTTATTGTCCTGGTTTAGGGCAGGTTTGGGAGATAACTCCTAAAGGGGCTTCTCTACAAAAGCAGATTCAATTGCCCCTCCCCCCTCTAACTGGTTCGGGAGAAAATATCTCCTTGGAGAAAAAAGTGGAAAGAAACCTGTTTATTAAACAATAGAACCCAAACAATATTAAACAATAAAACTTCTCACTGCTCCAAAGAAAGCAAACTCAGAACAGTCCCCTCCCCGGGTTGCAGCTCAGCTCACTCAGTCTCTGATCAGTCTCTCTGGAGCTGGAAACGCCGTGGCCCAGGCCCGGCCAGGGGGCCACAGGTGGAGCTGCTGGTGCTCTTCTGGGTGTTCAATCCAGAGCAGGCTTGAACAGGTCCAAGAAAAAAAGGAAAAAATCACAGTCCAGGGAACTTCTTTGCCTCAGCTAGCTAAAACTAACTAAAAGCAGAAAAAAAAGGGAAAAAGGAGCTCTGTCCGGCTGTCTGTCCATCTGCAGACAACACAGTCCAGGAGCAGGAATGTGGAGGAGTGAGAGCAGTCTGAAAACAAACTGCGCGCTTCTTCCCTCCCCTCTTCACTGTCTGGAAGAGAGTCTTAAAGATGTAAAACTTATTATTTGGTATAAACAGAACAAGACGATTGGGGATAAAAGCATCATATAGTCAACCCAGGACAGTTATACGTACAACAAAATTTAACTTATTCTGATGCTATTAATGGAAATAAGGCACTGAAAAGTTGAACAATCTGCGATTGAAATAACAGCATGAAGGATTTACTGGAGGGATTAAAAGCATGTAATAAGTGTGTAATATTTTTATGTAATTTAGTTTTGAGAGAAGCCCATGGTAGCCACAAATTTTATGCAAGCATAAATTTACAAAGACCTATTAAAGTGCAGTTTTATTGAAAGAAACAACAATGTGGAATTCGGCAAACTGCCCAGCAAACCAGCAGCTTTTTGAAATTGTATTTAGTGTAATTCCAGAGGGTCAATTTACCAGCATTTCTGTTAAAGGACCTCCGACAAGTGCCATGGTGGGGGGGCCTGGCGGAGCCGCGCCGGGGGCTCGGGGGAACCGCGCCAGGAGCAGCCGAGCCACGCACCCCAAACCGCCCGCGGTTCCCCCTCCTGCCCCAGAGCCTGTGAATGTGCCTCCGTGCCAGAGGGAAGGGGCAGGAGATCCCCCAGTGCATCCCCAGCAGGACGGCGTTGGCAGTGGGGTTGTCCTGCAGCCAGGGGCCATGCTGGGCTGGGAGATGGAGCAGGAGAGAGGGGGAAAGGGGCACTGACTTCCTCCTCACCTGCCTGAGTGTCTCAGGGCATCTTCCTTTTCCTTGCAGCCTTCTCCTCTATTGGGCCAAGATTTGGGAAGGGGAAATCCTGGTTTGGGGAAAAACAAGGGATGAGCACAGTGTGTCTGAAGGTCCTTTGCCCAAGTCCATCCCTAGAAGTCACCTGGTATCCATAAAAACCTTGAAAAGCAAAAGTGAATCAAAAAAAGCCACCAGGAGTGTCCCATTTCCAGTCTCATCCCTCTGGGGTTCTGGTGGTCCCCTGTCTCATGGCTGCCAAGGATCCCAGAGCACATGTGGATCCCCCCTCTCCAGGCTCCTGCTTAGGATGCTGGGGGGTTTTGGGGTCCCAGGCTCCCTCTCTCCAGCCTCCCCCAATCCAGTCACTTGGGGCTCTCTCCTCTCCCCACTGCCCTGTCCTGGTTTAGGGCAAATTTGGGAGAAAACCTAGAAAAGGGGTTTCCTCTAGAAAGCAAATTCAAGCAGCCTCTCCCCCAATCAGTTTGGGAAAAGATTTCTTTGGAGAAAAGTGGAAAAACCTGGTTATTTAAAAGACAAAGCATTTATGAGCACAGCAAATGACGAATATTAAACAATAAAATCTCTTGACGCTCCAAAAGAGATGACAAACTCAGAAAGTCCCTCTGTGGGCTGTAGCTCTGCTCACTCAGTCTCTTATCAGTTTCTCCATCACTGGAAATGCCGTGGACCAGGCTCGGGCCAATGGGCCACAGGTGGAGCTGCCAGTGCTCTTCTGGATGTTCAGAGCAGGTTTAAACAGCTCTAAAGTAAAAGAAAAACTACAGTCCAGGGCACTTATCTGCCTTAGAGAGCTAAGAACGAAATAAAACCAAAGGAGAGCCCTGTCCTGCAATCTGTCCAGCAGCCGGAATATGGAGGAGTGCAGTTTCTAAAAAACCTGCTCACTTCCTGCCTCCCTTCGATCTCAGAACCAGCCTTAAAGGTGCAGAACTCATTTCTGGGCTAAATAGATGAAGAGGGTATGAGCATGATCCCAGGTCCAGCCCTTCTGGGGGTTTGGGGGTGTCTCTGTCCCTCTGAGCCCGATGATGTTTGGGTGGGGTCACACCAGGGCTGAGAGGGAAAGAGACCCCCCTGTCCTCCCAGGGATGAGAAGGTTGGAGAGCCCCCCCAGCCCCAAGCACCCTCAGCAGTGAGAGGGACACAGAGCCCCTGGTCCCCAGCCCTGCACAAGTATTCCCTGAGGCCAGAGGGATGGAGACCCCTGAGCATCTCCCAGATTGAGGGGACAGAGACCCCTGAGCATCCCCTGGGCTGAGAGGGACAGAGACTGCCCTGAGCACCCCCCTGACACAGGGGTGAGTGGGAGGGAGACCTCCCCAGGCATTCCGTGGAGTGAGAATGATGGAAACCCCCTGGGGAATGGTCTGGGGTAACAGAGACAGGGACAGCCCCCACAAGCTCCTCCCAAGCATCCCCCAAGGCGAGAGGAACAGAGACCCCTTGAGCATCCCCTGGGCACTGGACAAAATAAACTTGGCAGAAATCAAACTTAACTCTGCATAAACCACTTTGATGAATATTTAATTTTCCCACAAGTCACATATGATGAAAATGCAAACAAATCCCAAGCATTAATAAACTGACAATAGAAGCAATTCTGTGGCAATTCCAAGTTTCATCCATTCCTGCACAGCTCCAGCTCAGCTGCTGGCAGGTTCCCATAAAAGAAAAGTGGAAATTTGGACCAATACAGGTTGTTAAAAGGAAACAAATTTCTGTAGAACGATCACAAAGGCTCCAGGGACAAAGAGAATAATGATTCTCACATTTGGCAAAGTCCTAAACCCTCTCAATTTGGGAGTTATTTGGAAATTTAGCTAGATGAGCTGGGCTTCTTGTAGGACTTTTAGCAGCCTTGTTTTCCTCACCTTGCGGTGAATGAACCTTGTCAGCCTCTCTGGTATCATTCACTCCCTTTTCTCCAGTGATTTTAACAAACTTTTCAAGAAAGGACAAGAAAGTATTTTCTTCACACTGGCCACCCACAACAGCCATTTCCATCATCAGTTCTCCCATAAATCCCTCAGAGAAAGCAGCATCCAAGTTTCCAAGACTTCCTCCAGAAAGAGCCACAAGCTCCTCAGAGGAGGGAACCATGCTGTTGTCAAAGGCACTTGGGGTCAGAGAACAGTGCCTAAACTCACTGTGCCAAAATAATGTCGCAATCTAGTTAAGGAAACTGTTGGAGAGATGCCTCTGCCCCAATTAAGGTGCCAATTAGACCAAATTTAAAGTAGATTTTATTGAACAGTAAATGTGTGGTAGAGAGAGAGAGATGGAAAGAAAAAGAGAATGGGGGAGAGCAAGAGACAGGGACAGAGAGCCTCACTGGGGTGCGGCAAGTGTGACATTGTCCCCTGTGTGCGTGGCTGTCCCGGGGTGGGGGTTTTACACCTGAGCCAGTTTGGGTAAGGGGGGTGGTGTTCACCCCCCAGGCAGGGATTGCCCCACTGTTTCAGGTTACAGTGTAAGATGCAACCAAATGCACATTTCCCATCACCATCTTCATAAACTGTTATAATCAGGCAGGGCAGTGTTCTTTATCTCTTCCATGACTCAGCCCTGATAACGCCCTGCAGGGGCTATCTTCTGTTCATGGCCCATTGAGTGTCCCTGCAGGGCTGATGACATCATCCCATTGTGGCATGCTCCACCCAGGGGGATGAGCCAATAATTCCTACCTGGATATAAGCTGAGGTTTGCAACACCAGTAGCACCTTGGCTACTGGATTCCCAGAGGACAAGAGCTCCATAAGCACCACTGGACCTTCAGAGGAAGACCAGACCCTTCTCCAGGATCACTGCTTTGACAGAATCACGATCATCACTGCAACAGGACTGCAGCCACCATTTAATGGGACTGCTACCAGCACCCTGACTAACAGGGTGTCAGGTTATATCCTGACTCTGTCAGTTTAAGGCAGTGTTTCTGTATCATTGCCTTGATCTCAATTTTCTTATTAAATTGTAATTCTGGCTTAGATTCTTCCCCTGGTTTGACCTCAAAGCAGTACAAAACTCAATGCATTAATCTCTTGTTTTCCTCCCAAAAGAGAATTTTACATCCCAAACCCACTGCCAGATGGAGGAGAAGGATGCAAGGAAGAGGAAGATGCCCCGAGACATTCAGGCAGGTGAGGAGGAAGTCAGGGCCCCTTTCCTTATCTGTCCTCCTCCATCTCCCTGCCCAGCACAGCCCAAGGCTGCAGGACAGCCCCTCTGCCAATGCCGTCCTGCTGGGGATGCACTGGGGGGATTTCCTTTCCCTTCCCTCTGGCACGGAGAAAAAACCCATCCTCTCTTTGCCCTGTCTTCCTCAGACAACAGGCTGAGAATAGAGACCAGGGAGGACAAATCCCCATGGCAGAACCTCGTGGAAGAGGCAGATTTGAGCGGCTCCATGGCACAGGAATCTAACAAGGAGGAAAATTCCCTGAGATCCCACAGGAGGAGGGGCTTCAAACCCAGCCCTGTGTGCTCTGAGAAGGAAAGACCCCCCCCTGGGCGAGGAAGGCGGACAGAGCTTCAGCCAGGGCTTGGAGATGGTGGTCCATGAGCAGCTTCATGATGGGGAGAAGCCCTACAAGTGCTTGGAGTGTGGGAAGAGCTTCAGGCAGAACAACACCCTGATCCGCCACCAGATGATCCACACCAGGGAATGGGCCTACGAGTGTGGGGAATGTGGGAAGGGCTTCAGCTACAGCTCAGAACTTGTCAGGCACCAATGCATCCACACTGGGGAGAGGCCCTATGAGTGTCCCCAGTGTGGGAAGAGGTTTCAGAGCAGCTCTAATCTCCTCCTGCATGAGAGGATTCGCACAGATGAGAGGCCCTTCCGCTGCCATGACTGTGGGAAGGGCTTCAACCGCAACTCCAATCTCATCACCCACCGGCGTATCCACACTGGGGAGAGGCCCTACAAGTGTCCCCAGTGTGCGAAGAGCTTCAGACAGAGCTCACATTTGACCAGACACCAACAGAGTCACCACTAAGGGAAGACATGCAAATGCTGCAACTGCAGGAAGAGCTTTGTGCACTGCTCCAACTTCATCCCCCATGGGAGAACCACGTTTCGAAGAGCCAGGGTAATACGTGTTGTCTGTGATCCATGCTGGGAAGACACCTGTTCATTTTCCTACCCCTGCCAATGACAGGATGTGAGCCTGAAGAACATGAGGGTCTGGCCAGGGCTGTGTCATTACATTCACTCCGACCTCAGGTCATTGCCAGGGGCAGGAAAGGAACTCTCTCTCTCTCTCCCTGAGGAGAAGGGTGTCCTTCCCAGGCAGGAGGAAATTATGGTTGGGAAGATACAGTCAGTTGTATTGTAGTTTTCCCTTTTTTATAACCCTTCTGTTGTCAATATTGTTTCTGTTCCTGTTTATTCTTTATCTCCTTGCTGTTCCAAATAAATTGTTCTTATCCCAGCCCAGGATCTTTGCCTTTTGTGCTTTCCATGGAAGGTGGGAGGGCAGTGAGCAGTAGCAGGGTTTTAGTGGGAGCAGGAAATTGGGGAATCCCATTCCTGAACCCTGGCCCATGGAAACCGAGCATCCCAGCTGGTCCCAGCCCTGGTGGCCATGGCAACAGCCTTGGGAGCGGGTCCCTGGCTGGGGCTGTGGAAACCTCTTCCCTGTGGTGCCCAGGGACAGGACTGGAGGGAACGGCTGCAGCTGAGTCGGGGCAGGCTCAGGTTGGATCTCAGGAAAAGGTTTTTCCCAAGAGGCTGCTGGGGCAGTGCCCAGGCTCCCCAGGGAAGGCTCCCAGCTCCAGGGCTGTCTGAGCTCCAGCAGCGTTTGGGCAGCGCTGCCAGGCCCAGGCTGGCATTGTTGGGGTGTCCTGTGCAGGGCCAGCAGTTGGACTCCAGGATCCTGATGGGTCCCTCCCAGCTCAGCCAGTTCTGTGGATCTGGGGGAACAGGGGCCTGGTGATGGTTGCCATGGAAACTGACCTTAGCAACAGGGGGCTGGTGATGGTTGCCCACTAAGGATCAGATTTGTCACAGGCCCTCAGAGGGGTTCCATGGGGACTTTCCCAGAGTTTCCAGGCTGTTCAAGAGCTGGAATGTCACAGGCAGAGACAGGGGCTCCATGGACACCTCCCAGGGGTTTCTGGGGTTGGTCAAGAGCTGTGTGGTCAGAGGCAGTCACAGCCATTCCATGGTGACATCCCAGGGTACCATGGGCTGCAAAGGCACCGATCTGTCACAGGCACTCACTGGAGCTCCACGGTGACATCCCAGGTGTCCCCAGGCTGCCAAAGAGCCGGGATGTCCCAGACACTCACAGGGGTTCCTGTCATGGGCAGAGTAGGAGCTTCAGGTAAAAGCTTTATTTCTTTATTGGAGAAATTTCTGTTGAGACATGAGGTGGAGAAATGACCCCCAACAGCCACCATGGATCCTCAAACCCCTGCAGGGCCCCTAGACTTCTAAAATTCCTTTTAATACAAGAGACTGGGAGTGGTTGGATCCCATCCCAGCCCCAGACTTTGTCAAAGGTGTAAAGATTGGACAGGTGGAATGGAACCTTAATGCAATTTGTCCCACAGGATTACTGATGGAATGACAGATAAATTTACCTAAATACAGCCCTGATGGATTATGATCATGACTAGTCAGAAAGATCTTAACCACAGTTATTTCACCATAGTACTGGAATTATAACAATTATTGGAATATGGTGCTCTAGGAAGCAATTTTGCAGTCAACAGGGCCTGGCTGGAGTTGTTGGAGCCCATGGCAGGCAGAGCTTCCTGCTCCAGCAGGAACTGCCTTTCCTGTGCCAGGAGCAGAGCAGGTCCCGCTGCAGGAAAAGCCCCAGGCCAGCCCCAGCACAGGGAAGGGCTCGGGCACAAGGGCAGAGTGGCGTGCTGGGAGCTGTGCCAGGCAGAGCCTGAGGCACCAAAGGCACCTTGGCAGCAGCAGCTGCTTGCAGGGCATGGCCAGAAGCCTCCCTTGGCAGCACGGCCTGGTGGCCAGCACTGCAGAGCTGCTGCCTCAGGGCTCATTTCTGCCTGGGCTCTGAAAAGCCACTTCTGCTCCAGGAGGCTGCCTGGGAAGCCATTGGCCCCAGCACCTTGGGGACAAGATATGAATGAGAAAACTCTTCATGCCAGCAGAGACAAGGCAGGGGCAGAGGAAAGGGGAGAGCCAGGCCCAGGGCACAGGGCTGCCATGGTGATGGCTGTGAGGTCACTGCCCCTGCAGCAGCCTGGCTGCCCTCAACAGACATTCTGGCCAGAAACGTTGTGAGGGCACCCAGCACATCAGAGAACCCACACAACAGGAATTCTGTCCTTGGAGATGAGAGGCTCAGGTTGTAGGATAATTCCTGAGATGGGGAATCCAGTTCTGTGAAAGAACAGTTGCAGTTTTGTGCCATTCTCATCATTGTAAAATATTTCCTCCTTCTAACAAATGTAAATCCATCCTCATTCATTTCAGAGATATTGAGCATTGTTCTGTCACTGCAAGATTTGGGAGAAAATAATTTCGACCACTATTCTTCTATTTTCACAGACCTTGGTGAGGACCCAAAAATCTCCCAAGATGGGGTTTGGAGGCATCGTCACATAATCAGTGGGAGGAGGCTGCAGGCTCTGGGCTTAAGTTGTGTTGAGACTGAGGACAGAACAGGAGTAGTCCGGGAGGGATTGAAGGGTGGTTTCAGGGAGGCTGGAGTTTCTCTTCATAGTGGGAATGAGCCTGAAGAAGAAATAATTGTGCTAAGGGTAGGTGGGGAGGCCCAGACTGGACACCAGGAGAAAGGAATTTCCCTGCCGGGGCAGAGCTGTGGTGCAACACATCACCCAGAAAAAGCCTGGAGCAGCCCAAGGCTTTGTGTGGGCAGGCAGAGGCAGGCAGGAGGCAGAGCTGTCAGCAAAGGCAGGGGCCAGCCAGGTGGGGCAGCCGGGGGATGACGACAGCCTGCAGGGACAGAGACGCAGGTTTGCTCAGCATGAGAGACATCTTTTCCTCGCTTCTCCCCACCTGTCATCACTGCCTCCAGTGTTGTTCTCTGGCTGCAACCTGGGGACACTTTCTCAGTCCTGTCCCTCAGAAGGATCGGTTTAAAGTATGAGAAACTTCTGTGTTTCACTGTCTTTTTGAGTCCCTGAGAAGTTCTCTGAGCACACTCCGAGGGACTGAATCTGATGCAATAACCACCCAATCCCCAGAGGGTCATTAAAGTCCTTGTGCTGTGTCTGTGCTGCTGAGCTGGGCCGGGCTCCCGGCCCAGAGGCAGCTCCTGGCAAGGGCAGCGCTGCAGAGAGACAGCTCTGGCCAGGAGCAGCTCCTGTGCACAGCCCAGCAGGGCTGGGGCACTGCCAGGGCAGCTCAGGGACAGCAGCAGGGCACAGACAGAGCTGACAGGGCCTCAGCACTGGCAGGGGCTGGGGGATGTCCCAGAGGGGGCTGTGTCACAGCGGCACCTCTGTGGCTGTGTCCTAGAGGCACAGAGCAGCTGTGATGTCAGCAAGGGGCGGTGTGACAGCACAGAGTGGGCTGTGTGAGGTCACAGGTTGGGCTATGACATCACAGAGTTTGTTGTGTGAGGTCATTGAGCAGCTAGAGCATCATAGAGGGGACTGTGTGACATCACAGAGCAGGCTGTGACATCATGGCATGGTTGTATGACATCATAGAGTGGGCTGTGAGGTGAAAGTGTGTGCTGTGGCATTTCAGAGTGTCAGTATGACATCACAGAGAGAGTTTTGTGACATCACTGAGAGGGTTGCGACATCACACGGCTGTCTGTGACATCATAGAGTAGGGTATGAGGCCATGGAGCAGATCCTGCCATCATAGAGGGTGGCTCTGAGATATCAGAGAGCGGGTTGGGACATCACTGGGTGACTGTGTAACATCATAGAGTAGGCTGTGACATCACAGAACCGACTGTGAAGTCACATGGTGACTTTGTGACATGACAGAGTCTTCTGTGACATCACATAGCAGCTGCATGACATTCCAGGGTGACATCACAGAGCTGGCTCTGTGACATCAGTTGGCTCTGTTTGCCTCTTTGACATCAAAGGGGTCTCAGAGTAGGCTGTGACATCACAGAAGTCTGTGTGACATCAAAGGGGACTCTGTGCAACCACAGAGATGGCTCTGTGACATTGCAAGGGGTCTGTGCGTCATTATAGGGGGCTATGGCATCACAGGGGGCACTGTGAGGTCACTGGGGAGGTCACTCTGCCACAGCCCCCCTCACAGTTCCCCCAGAGCAGTCCACCGCTGCTCATGCACAGTGGGGTCCCCTGTCCCCCCGGGTCCCCCCGCCCCCGGTGCCGCAGCCTCCCCCAGAGGATGTTCCACGAGATCGACCCCAGAGCCTGACACGGGGACGGGGGGCCGGGGCCCTGGGGGTGGGACAGGGGGACAGGGACCCCCCGGCAGCATCCCTGTGTCCCCCAGGGCCAGAGCCTGGGCCAGGGCGCCTTCACCCTGTTATGAACGAGGGCTTGAGAGCGCTGAAAAAAATCTCTGTAAGGGATCAGCAAAAACCAGATTTAATATTAATTGCCAGCACCACAAAGTTCCTTGGCAAGAGTCACTCTGCTCCTGACTGGACACTTCAGGCACACCAGGGAAACAAAGCAACAACAAAACTAAACCAAATCCAGACAATCAAACCAGAAATAAACCAAGAACTGACCCTGTGTGTATGTGTGTGACACAAGGACAGTGAGAGCAAGGACAAATGGAATACAGGAATACAGCCCAAAAGCTTAATAGAGCTCAAACTTCACAGGACTTAACTCATACCTTAATTTTAACTGATACCTTCAACTTCACAATTTAGCAAAAGAAGAGCACTTAACAGTATTTAACCTAACTTGTAACCTATGACTTAGCAATTTAACAGAGGAATAACACTCAATATGCAACTTAGCTTATAACTTATATTAAACTTAACAACTTAGCAAAAGAACAACTGTTATCAGAATTTAACTTAGCTTAGACGTCATGACTTAACCTTACTTACAGGCCTGACTTGACTCAGCTATCCAAGGCACTCCAACCCCTCCGAGAGCAGCATTTGTGCCACATTTCCCCAGCACAGGCACTCCTGTGTGCACACAGACACAAAGAGTCAGTGCAAGGCACCTGTGAGAAATTCCCCTGAGGGCAGGAAATGCTCCCTGTGGATGCTTTGGCATCTCCCCAGCGGGTGAAGGGTTGAGCCTGGAGGAATGGGGGGATCGGCCCAGGCTCCCTCGTTGTTCTGGGATCCCCGAGTGCAGCAAACGGGAGAGTTCCCGGCTGGGAGAGGCCCCACTCAGAGGGAGTCGCTGGCCCAGGAGAGCTCCAAGGGGCTCCTTTTGCAGCGCTGTTTGTAGGGCCCCAAGAGAGGGGCTGCAGTCACAGCAATGGTTCATCCTGGCCACACTTGGCATCAACAGCTTTCTTTGGCACTGTGAGAACAGGGATGTTGTGCCACTGAGGGAACAAAACCAGTTCCCAGGGCTGCTCCTCCATCAACCAGGAGCTGGTTGGGCAGCAGCAGTGCCTGGAGCAGACAGTGTTTGTGCTGAGCTGCAGAAGAGCTGAGCCCAGGGGCTGTTGGCCAAGGCTGAGGCCCAAGGAGCATTTCTGAGCTGCAGGGTGGCCTGAGAAGGGGTGGGGAGAATGCAGCAGCACAGGGCCCATGGAACCAAGCGACCATTGTGACACTGAGGGGCCCTGTGAGACCAAGGAACCATGGTGACACTGTGGGGCCTCATGGGATCATGGAGATCAATGTGACAGTGCTGGACCTCAAGGAACCAAGTGGTGACTATTGACGCCGCATGGCTCCATGGAATATAGGGATCATTGTGACACTGAGAGGCCCCATCAAACCAAGGGTCCATTGTGACACCCCGGGATCTCTTGGAACCGTGGAGAGCATAATGACACTTTGGGGTGTCATGGAGCCGTGGCGACACCGGTAAGAGACTTCACAGCCTCATGGAACCAAGGGGCCATTGTGACACTGAGGGGAATCATGGGATTATGGAGATCATTGTGACACTATGAGGCCCGTGGAATAAGCAAAGCTTTGTGACACTGTGAGGCCTCATGGAACCAGTGAAACCATTGTGACCCTGGGGGTCCACACAGAACCAAGAGGACCATTGTGATACTGTCAGACCTTGTGAAACCAAGAGGCATTTGTGACACTGCAGGGCTTCATGGAACCAAAGCTCCAGGTTGACACAGAGGGGACTCATGTCATCAGTTGTCCATTGTGACACTGTGGAGCCAGAGGAGACCATTGTGACACTGCAAACCCCCAGGGTCCAAAGGTCCATTGTGACATATCAGGGCTCATGGAACAGAGAAGCCACGTGTCATTGTGGGGCCTGGGGAACCACAGAGACCATTGTGACACTGCAAGTCCCCATGGAATCGCTGGGACCATTGTGACACGGTGGGGCCTTCTGGAACCAAGGGGCCATTGTGACATTGTGGGACCCCATTGAACCAAAGTGTTATTGTGTCACTGCAGGATCCCATAAAACCAAGGGGACACAGCATGGGTCTGGCTGTTTTGGCCTCTCATGGACTGCCTCACTGCTCCAGCTGACCTTGGCATGTTGAGGGTCTTTTCTCATCGGCTGCTGAAACACTGGTTCTCCCTGCTTTCCTTCCCAGTGGAAACGATCTCTCCTTCTTCTCCAGGCACCCATGGCCAGAAATGGGGTTTCACCTCCAAATTTCCTTATATCCAGGGATTCTTCCCACAGGAATATTGCCAGGACAACTCTGGCTGGCAGTGGTTTCACAAGGGTCAGCTCTCATTTGTTCCCAAAAAGCCTGGGGAAGGCTCCATGCTTTCCTTCCTGTTGGAACAAAATGTCCTGCTTCTCCAGGCACCCATGGCCAAGCTTGGTTTTCCAACTCCAAAATTCCATATATGCAAAGATAGCTCGCAGACAAAATCTGGCATTACTGATAAGTCTGGCTGGCTTTGGCCTAGTGAGATTCACACCTGCCTTCCAAACACTGGGGCTCTGTGCTTTCCTTCCTATGGAAAAGAACTGTCCTTGACATCCAAGTGCCCACAGCCAGAATTGGTATTTCACTCTAACATTGCCTATTGTGACAGACTGGAGAAGATTGTTGGCTGGAAACATTTTGTGTGGGGGGGAGAAAGGGGCAGGTCCACCTTGCCCTGCCCTGGAACCTCAGCACTGCCCTGTCCTGGAACTCCAATCCCCCCAGAGCCTCTATCCCAGCCCAGCAGTGGCTGCCAGTCCCTGGCACAGCACAGGCAATGCTCCACAGCCACCTCTGGAGCCACAGCCCAACTCCTGAGTGACCAAATGAGCCCAAGTCCCACCTGGGGAAAGGGCCCAGGAAGACCAAGGGGTATTGAAGGCTGATCACAAGGCAAGCACACATCTTGATCCTACCTCCTCTTGGAATTTCCATCTGAACACTGCTGGAATCCAGGAGTTAGTAGCTGTGTGTGTGTGTTTCTAAATGCTTTTTGTCTTTCTTTCTGTATCCTCTTCTAATTCCATCCCCCTTGCAAATTTTGAGTTTAATTAAATTGAACAGGCTTACAGTTTCTGAATTTGAATGGGCCACATTATTGCGTTAAGAAGTGGATTTTTGTTGATTGAATATCATATTAAACCTTTTGCTGAAGTTTCTCTGATTTTCTGTGTTTGCCAGTAAAGGCTGTTTTGTTGTTTTGAGCTTCTGAGGATCTCTTATTGGTATTTCTCCAGGGAGTCCACCTCGGAGTACACAAATAATTGCAGTTCCTTCCAAATGTCTCCTTGAGAGGTTTGCTTGGGGGATAGGAGTCAGGGCTTGTCTGTCCTGCTTGGCACAGCCCAGGCAGGGCTTGCCCAGCCACATTCCACACTCCATTTCCCAGCTGGAACTGCTGGTGCCTCTGAGTTCTGCTGGCCCAGCCCCAGGGACGCTCTCCTTGTCTGCCCATTCCCCCACGGTCTCAGGGCAGGGATGGCCTCAGTGGGGGCTGCTGACATCCTCAGCACCTTGGAGGCTGCTGCTGGATTTCACTGCTCCAGAGGCTTGTTCAGCCTTCAGATCTTCAGTGCAGGAATTCAGTGTCCCAGGGCTCATTAACACTGAGAACCCCTTAACAAGCCAAGCCTCTGGGGATAATTTCATTTCAGTTTCCAAATAATTTGTGGTTAATTACACAGATTTCAGTAGCGTATTCAAGCTAATTATATTATATTTAAAAAGACAGTGAGAAAATGTTTTTAGTTCCTGTTTAGTTTTTTTTTTTCCTGATCATAAATTGATAGTTGCAGTCTTCAACTGACACTGAATCCAAGTACCTTCTCATGCAGTTTGAATAGATATGAAAATCAAGACCCTTCATGGCTGACAATCAATCAGACTCTGTCCCTACCCCCACCCCACCATTTCCCCCATCCAAGCCCTGGCACTCAGAGCAGCCTTGTGCAAATCTCAGCTCCCTCCAGCCCAGGCTGCACCTGCAGGTTTCAGCTCCTTGGCTCCAACTCCCACCTGCTTTCCTTGGAGAAGGAGCTGCCCCAGACACAGAGGGATGTTCATTGATTGTCAGCCAACAAAGCCAAGGGAAGGCACAGCTCCATCAAATGCAAAAGTCATTCTTCTCCCTGGCAGTGCCCTGCCCCTGATCCCCATAGCCTGTCCTGCTTCCTTCATCCCTCCTTTGCAAGGCACTTTCTGGGACAAGGGAGCTCTGCTCTGGCTATGGAGGGAGATCCAAGTGCAGCCACTGGAGTGGGATGCACAACTCATCAGGTTTGTGCTGTTGCAGGGAACAGGAGCTGGTGAGACTTAGAGGCACAGAAGGGTGTCTCTTCATGGCACACATCAAAAATATGAACATCATAGAATTGAATAAACATCAAAACCCTTCCCTGAGCTCCTTGTGACATCCCAGCATCATCTGACATGTCCACCATCCACAAGGGATTGCCATACAGGAAGGATTTTAGACAGAGACATAAGAAGAGGTGATAGAAAGGATAAAACTACAACTAAAATGGTGACAAACAAGTTATTGAAACTTCTGAAAGATTGGGCAATTCCTGAAGCTCAAAGCATGAAGCTAGTCATGGAACATACACTGCAATGATGAGAGAAGAGCTGCAGGAAAAAAAACTGGGAGCAAGGGGAAGGACATAGATTCAGCTGCTCTAAATGAAGAGATATTCTTAGACAGGGACATTTAACCAGGGGAGCTGGAAAAACCTGAAGGAAAAAGGTAAAGAAACATTAGACTGAATTTTGGTGGTGCAGGTAGAGGGGAAGATCAGTATTTTTTGTCCTGCCATCAGGAGAAGAATCCATGAGGTGCAGCAAATTCCTGTTTCTCATGGGAAAACATTGCCATTTCTTAGAAGTACGCAAATGACCCAGATAAAAAAGACTTGTACATTATGAAACACACAGATATTAAACCTGTGCCCCTTTCCAGGCAGACATCAGCTGTGTGCCCATGAACAGGCAGTGCCACTTGTGCCCTGAGGTGCCCACCTGGGATTGGATCTCTCCGAGGGCATCTGAGGGAGAGCAGAGCACCTTGCAAGCTGCAGGTCCCTGCCAGCCCCGCAGGGCTCCTGTCCCATCAACATCTGCTCTGTTCCAGTCTGAAACAGGGCCCAGCATGGTGCCGGGATCATCAGAGAGCTGAGGGGTGTGCTGGAATTCAATGCCCTCCCCATCCCACAGCAGCCCTGCATTTCCCTGCTCCAGCCTTGGTCTCCAGCACAGCCATGGAGGCTCTTTGGGCTCCTGACTGTTCCCGCAGCCCCCAAGGGCAGCTGAGCTCTGCCTGTGGTACAGTCAGCCCTGGCCAGCGCAGGCCATGCTCAGCAATTGCTTGTGTGTCCCTGGCCTTGCTGTCTGCCCCGGCAGCGGCTGCGTGGCCCCTTGGTGGCCCTGTGCTGGCCCAGCCATGGTGGCCCAGCCCCTGTGCAGGCCCAGCCCAGGCCAGGAGCATTGCGGCTGGGAACGGCCCCTGTGCCGTGGTGCCCACAGCAACCTTGGGGCTCTGTGCCCCATGGCCTCCCTGCTGGGCAGCCTCTGCCAGCTCCTGCACAGCCCCTGGCACCTGTGGGCCTGCACAGACAGCCCTGCCCCGGGCTCTGCCGGCCTCTGGGCCAGCAGAGAGGCCGGCCAGGGCTGACCATGGCCGGGAACAGGCCCTGAGCCCCGCGGGAGGATGGAGCTGGGCCACAGCCAAACTCAGCCCAGGGCAAAGCTGGGCTCAGCAGCCAGGGTGATAACCAATTCTTCTGTAGTTAATTAGACAAATTTCAGAAGAGTATTCGAAGTGAATATACTATATTGAAAACAATACATAGACAACTGTTTTGCCCTGTTTCTTGTTTATAGATTTCTATCAGCAATCCCCAGTTCATACTGATCCCCAGCACATTCTAATGCAGTCTGAATAGATATGGAAATCAAGACCCTTTAAGGTACAGTGTTAGGTGACAGGAAGTGGTTGCCCAGGGGGGTGGGTGAGTCACCATCCCTGGAAGTGTTTAAGGAAAGTCTGGATGTGGCACTGAGTGCCATGGTCTGGGTGACAAGGTGGTGTTGGGTCCCAGGTTGGACTTGACCCTCTCCAGGGTCTTTTCCAGCCTGGTTGATTCTCTGATGATTGTGACACTGCGAGGCCTGGTGGCACTAAGAGGACCATGGTGACACTGTGTACAACATGGCACCACAGAGCCAAGGGGCCATTGTGACACTGTGGGGCTGAATGGAAGCAAGGAGTCCATTGTGACAGTGTGGATCCTGATGGAACCACAGAGGCCACTGTGACACTGCAGGGCCTTGTTGAACCAAGGGGCCATTGTGCCACGATGGAACCAAGGAGACCCTTGGGAGAGGCTGGGGCCAATGGAATCAAGGGGCCATTGCTCCATTGCAAGGACTCTGGGAACTGAGGGAGCAATTGTGACACAGCAGGGCTCCATGGAATGGTCCCTGGTGACACTGCAGGATTTTGTGTCAGCAGGGCTCCATGGTGACACTGCAGCACCAAGGAATTCCTTGTGGCACTCTGAGGCCTCATGGAGCCAAGAGGCCACTGTGACCCTGCAGGGCCATGTGGAACCATGCAGAGCATTGCGACAGAGAAGGACCTGGTGTCATGATGGGGCCATTGTGACATTGCAGGGCTCCATGGAACCAAGGGGCCAGTGCTGCTCCTCAGGGACTCCTGGAATGAAGGAAACATGTCTGACACCATGGTGGCCCTTGGGACCAAGAGGCCATTGTGACACTGTGGAACCAAGGAGAGCATTGCTGCACTGCCAGACCTCATGGAACCAAGGATCCATTGTGACACTGCAGGGCCCAAGGATCCAAGGGACTTTGTGACACCAAGGGGTGCCATGGAACCAAAGGGACATTTTGACACCAGGAGGCCTCATGGAATCATGGAGATCATTGCGACACTCTGGGGGCTCATGGAAATATGGTGACACCATGTTCGCTGGGAGTGCTAATCTGCTGGAAGGGAGGAGGGCTCTGCACAGGGCCCTGGACAGGCTGGATCCAGGGCCCAAAGCCAACAAGGTGAGGTTTAACAAGTCCCACTGCTGGGCCCTGCACTTTGGCTACAACAACCCCTACAGTGCTACAGGCTGGGGACAGAGTGGCTGGACAGCAGCCAGGCAGAAAGGGACCTGCAGGGACTAATGGACAGCAGGCTGGACATGAGGCAGCAGTGTGCCCAGGTGGCCAAGAAGGCCAATGGCTCCTGGCCTGGATCAGGAATGGTGTGGCCAGCAGGAGAAGGGCAGTGATTCTTCCCCTGTGCTGGGCACTGGTTGGGCAGCACCTCGAGTGCTGTGTCCAGTTCTGGGCCCCCCAATTTAGGAACCACACGGAGGGGCTGGAGCGTGTCCAGAGAAGGGCAACAAGGCTGGTGAGTGGTCTGGAACACAAGTCCTGTGAGGAGTGGCTGAGGCAGCTGGGATTGTTTATCCTGGAGGAGAGGAGGCCCAGGGGAGACAAGGCAGTGTCAGGGCACAGGTTGGACTTGATGATCTCCAAGGACTTTTCCAACCTTGCTGATTCTGGGATTCTCTGAAACCACCCTTGGAGCACTTGCAGGATGAGCCCTGGGCCTCCTCTTCAGAAGCTCCAGCAGCCCAGGTGCCTCAGCTTCTCCTGCCAGCCCCAAAGCCCATCCTGTCAGTCCTGCAGAGCCTCTGCAGCTCCTCCTCATTGCCCAGAACAGGGAGCCCCACAGGCAGACACAGCAGCCCAGATGTGCCCCCATGGCCTGGGGTGCCTCTGGCAAGGGAGCAGCACCAGGCACTGCAGGAGCCTGCAGACAATTCCTGCAGCACTTGGAGGATGATCCTGCTGCCCAAGGGACGTTCCCATGGTGCCAAGTCAGGAACTGCAATGGGGAGTGGGGGCAGAGAGGAAAGGGCAAACAGGGATGGGCTGTTTGCAGGAGATGGAACAAGGGTGGGCAAGAGGAAGAAATTTGTACAAGGGAAGAGTAAAGAAAGCAAAGGTGAAGCCAAGGAAATGCTTGTGGCAGTCTGGGGGTGGCTGCCAGGCAGCCCTGGCTCTGAGCAACAGCGTCTGCAGTGGCACAGGAAACTCCCAGCTGATGGGAACAAACTTTCTGGCTGACTGCAGAAGCCAGGACAAAGCTGAGTGGTTTCCCTGGTGTCCCCCAGCCCTTGCTGGCCCCAGGGGCTGATGGCATTTGTGCTCCCTCAGGTTCATGTCCCCACATCAACAGCATGGAGGTGCTCCCGCCTGCTCTGAGCAATGCAAACAGGGGCTCCTGAGCCAGTGCTGCCGTGGCTGTGCCTGCAAGGATGCAGCACCTGTGTGAGCTGGGGGAGAGGCCAGGGCTGCAGAGGGGGATGTTGTTGGCAGCTCCATGAGGACGCTCTGGGACGCTGCCCTGGGCTGTGCAGCGCCCTGGGGATGGATCAGCCCCTGCTCTGCTGCTCCTTCCCGTCTCCCCCAGGGCCCTTGCAGAGTCCCAGCCATGCTGTTTGCCCCCAGCCTGCCCACGGCCAGCCTGGGGCTGCTCACCCTCGGGCTTTTCTGTGCTGAGCATTGGCCTGGCCGTGTTCTTGAGAGAGCCTGGGCAAGGAGCCTGGAGCCCCCAGGCCCTGGCCTGAGGCGTCAGTGCTGCCCCAGCAGTGCCCATGGCCTGTCCCTGCTGCAGCCCCGGCACTGCCACCCCCAGGACTGTGCCCGGCCCCGAGAGCACTCAGGCCCTGCAGCAACACCAGGGCCACCAGGGCAGCGGGGCAGGGCCACGGCAGCAGCACTGGCAACACCAAGTGCTGCTGCTGCTGCTGGGCACAGCTGCTGTGCCAGCACTGATCTGCCCCAGCTCTGCACACCGACATTGCTGCTGCAGCTCTGGAGAAGGCAACAAAAGGGCATCTCTGCAGAAAACTGTGCTGGGAGATCCTTTAGTTCCTTTATAGCCACCGAGAGTGCAGCCCTTCATTGACACCGTCTGTGTCCACAGGAAGGCAAAGAGAAACAAAATGAGAACTGGCACAAAAAATGACATTTTTATTTGGACAATATGAAAAAAGTGAAAAAAGGAAAAGGAACCATACAGAATCAAACCACCAAGAAATATCAAAGAAGACATGTATTAGAAAATATTTGCTGAAATTGGCCAGCCGTTTAATGTCTCTGAAAGCATCCAGTCATCAGTCTCCTCACTGCAGCCTTGAGCTCCTGGTTCCTCAGGCTGTAGATGAGGGGGTTCAGGGCTGGAGGCACCACTGAGTACAGAACTGACAGGGCCAAATCCAGGGATAGTGAGGACACGAAGGGGGGCTATAGGTAGGCAAACATTGCAATGCTGAGGAACAGGGAGACCACAGCCAGGTGAGGGAGGCAGGTGGAAAATGCTTTGTGCCGTCCCTGCTCAGAGGGGATCCTCAGCACAGCCCTGAAAATCTGCACATAGGAGAAAACAATGAACACAAAGCAACAAAATAATAAACTGGCAGTAATGGCAATGAGTCCGAATTCCCTGAGGTAGGATTTGGAGCAGGAGAGCTTGAGGATCTGTGGGATTTCACAGAAGAACTGGCCCAGGATATTGCCATGGCACAGGGGCAGGGAAAATGTGTTGGCCATAAGCAGCAGAGCATTGAGAAAGGCACCGGCCCAGGCAGCTGCTGCCATGTGGGCACAAGCTCTGCTGCTCAGGAGGGTCCTGTAGTGCAGGGGTTTGCAGATGGACACGTAGCGGTCGTAGCACATGAGGGTCAAGAGATAGTACTCTGCTCCCATGAAGAACAGTAAGAAAAAGAGCTGTGCAGCACATCCTGTGTAGGAGATGTTCCTGGTGTCCCAGAGGGAATTGTGCATGGCTTTGGGGACAGTGGTGCAGATGGAGCCCAGGTCGCTGAGGGCCAGGTTGAGCAGGAAGAAGAACATGGGCGTGTGCAGGTGGTGGCTGCAGGCTATGGCGCTGATGATGAGGCCATTGCCCAGGAGGGCAGCCAGGGAGATGCCCAGCAAGAGGCAGAAGTGCAGGAGCTGCAGCTGCCGCGTGTCTGCCAATGCCAGCAGCAGGAAGTGGCTGATGGAGCTGCTGTTGGACATTTCCTGGGGCTGCATATGGGGACCTGTTCATGGAGAAAGGATAATGAAGAGTTAGATGAGATGTCTGTAACCAAAATCAAAGCCATTTCCCATACACCCTCCTCTGTAACACACACTGACAAGCTTCTGTATTTAAGAGTTCTGAGGTTTTCTTTTTAATCTCCATCTGTATCTCTCCTGGTATTCTTGGATATCAGAAACCCTCTGCATTTCTGCTGCCCGCAGTGAGAACAGAGCACGTTTTGTGAGGCAAAGTGATGAGTGGAGACAGTCTGTCAGTTGATTCTGTTCAGAGTTTCTCTGGGCTTTTACTTTTCTCAAATGGAAGATGTTCACACTCCCAAGTTTTCCTTAAAGATCACCAGATATTGCTGGAAAGAGTTGCATCCACCACAGCCCAGCTCCACATTTGTAGAAAAGGGCTTTTCTCATTTCACCAACCCAGCAGCATTGTCACTGTCAGAACACATCTGCCTTTCCCCATCAATCTTATAACTCAGAGATGCTCCAGAACAGGTTTTCATCCTGCATTGAAGCTCCCACCTTGGACTGAAATCTCAGGGAGACTCCCAAGTGTCCTTATGCTGGCATTGGATGAAGGGAGATGCAGGTCCTTCCCTGGCTGCACTGACAGCATTGCCCAGAGCCGGGCACTGGGCACAGTGTCACCCTGAGCCAGCTGTGCCCCCTCCCAGAGCCCCCAGGGCTGGGCAGCTGCTCCCAGCCATGTGCTCTGCAGGGGGAACTGGGCCCGGGGCTGCAGAGCTGCCCCACGGCTCTGTGCAGCTCTGCCTGCACAGGAGGGGCTTCACGCCTTGGAGCCCCAGCCCTGAGGGCAGAGGCTTGGCTGGGGGACAGGAGGGAGGGGGCTTGTTCAGAGGGAGGGGCTGCACTGGAGGGGATCCTGGGGACATCTCTGAACTCTCCCTGACACAGCATTGCTGGGTTTTGTTTTCTCTCCTTACCTGAGCTTCTCTCTGCTTCCTGGAGATTTTCCTCCTGCAGGTGTTTCCTTGTGCCTGATCTCTCTGTGCCAGCACTCACAGACCCCAAATCTCTGTGCACTCGCCTTGGCCTGAAAAAACCCTGCCTGTTTGCAGGGCACTGGCTGGGGGCAGGTTCTGTTTGCAGCTTGGAGAATGGACAGCTCAGACTGAGCCTGATGGGTCCAGCAAAGGTGATGCTGCTGCTGTCCATGGACAAAGAGGATGAAAGCAAATTAGGGATCTCCTGTGAACCTACTGATCACTAAATGTAAGAATTCAGATGTCTCAGGCACTTGTCAAAATTCATAATCAACCTTTAATATTTATCCCCCTCCCTGCCATTCTCCAGTACTAGGAAAATTAATACAAAGTCTTTGAAAATTTCTGCATTTTTATCAAAAACCTTGTCTTGGAAATATTCTGTGAGTGATCAGAACCCCTCAGCATGTCAGAGCTTTATGAGCATTTCACCTCCCCTGCACCAGAAATACTCAGAGTTGTACTCACAGAGTCTGCAGGCATTGGGATGTTCCAGCTTTAGGAGATGGCTCCAGGAGCTGCAGCTGCATTGTCCTGCAGCCAGAGGTTCCTGTGCCAAGGGCTGGCAGGGATTCTGCCCCAGGCACGTCTCAGCACCTTCCCAGCCCTGACTGACTGAAGCTCTCTGGGCCTCTGGGCTGTGCCCGGGCTGGCTGCAGGCAGTGCCCCAGCCCTGCTGGGCTGGCAGAAGAGCTGCTCATCAAGAGAAATGTGCTTTTGAAGCTCTTCTTGCTTACCAGGAGCTGCCTCTGTGCCAGGAGCCCAGCCCAGCTCAGCAGCACAGACACAGCACCAGGACTTTAATGACCCTCTGGGGCTTTGTGCTCAGGCTCTGAACATCAGTCCCTGAGAGGCAGCTGAAGAAACCTCTCCAGAACTCCAAGGCACAATCCAACTCCAAAGTTTCTTGGACTTTTAATGGGTCCCACTGAGGCACACAGCGGAGAAAGTGTCCCCAGGCCCCAGCCAGGGCAGAGAACTGGAGGCAGTGATGACAGGTGGGAACAAAGAGAAGCCAAGTCTTGGTGGCCTGGGGTACAGCAGCAGGGTGTGTGCCACCAAGGGCTGGGAGGAGACACCTTGTCCTGAGGCCCTGGGGCCTCCTGGCACAGCCCCAGCCAGGCTGGGCACTGTCAGCCCCTTGTCCTGCCCTTAGCATCCCCCCCTAGCCCACATCCCAGTGGCCTCAAGGATCTGCTGGAAGGAGTCCCTGGGGAGCCTTGCTCAGCAATGGCCCTGGGGGCTCCTGAATGCTCCCAGGGACTGCAGGTCTTTCAAAGGACTTTGGCTTTTGCTTTTGCCTTGGAGTCTCTGAGAGGTTTGTGCAATCATGGCCTCCAATTATCTGCTTTAATTAGTCCCTGGAGAGGCTTTGTCAGTAACAACACTCAGTGGGGCTCATTAATGCTTCAAGGTACTTCAGTTATTTGAAGGTAGTTGGAGTTTCCCTTTTGATCCAGACTCTGGGAGAGGTTTGTGCAATCATGGCCCCAATTATCTGCTTTAACGAGTCCCCTGAGAGCTTTCTACTGACATTCAAGGGTCTCATTTATACTTTGAGATACTCAAGGTTTTTAAAGTACTTTGAATTTTCCTTTTCACACTGAGGCTTTGAGAAGTTTTTGTGGCATCCTGGCTTCCAATTCTCTCCTCCAAGGAGTCTATGAGGAGCCTGTGTTGGGGATGGACTTTAGTAGGACCCATTCATGCCTTGACACACTTCGGGGTTTTTTTCTGACTTTGACTCCTGGACAGATTTGTTCAATCTCCTCTCAGGCCCTAAGGTTCCAGGGCTCAGCTCCAAATGCACCACGGGGCTCATTAGGATCAAGCAAGTCGTGACAAACTATGGCTCTGCCTTGATTTCCCTCTGCTCTAGTGCTGTTCATCAGGAATATTTCCTATTGGAGATATATTTCAAAGATTTTCTAGTAAATTTATATTCCTATTTTAAAGGATGTCTTTTAGTATTTTTATTTTATGCAAGAGGTGATTGAAGCATTCTGTGACTGATATTGATCCAGGGACTCTCCTAAGGAGGTCTGGCCTGTTCGGAGAACCTGTGCCTTGAGCTCTGACCCAGTGTCAACAACCTTGCTCCACATTCCCCATCCTGTCTCTCCTCACTCACTTGGGATTTGCTTTGCTTGGAGATCTGACTGCACACAGCCAAAGAGGGGCTTTGTCTTTTAAATTCTATGAAGCAATCTAAAAGTCTTGCATTTCTTTGTTGAAAACAGCCCATTCTCAAGGCTGTGCCAAGCCCAAGGTGCCACCAAGGAGCCACCAAGGCCACTCCAGGCCTGCCCTGGGCCAGCTGTGAGGGTGGATCATCATCCCAACCTGCACTGGGCTGTTGCAAAAAGCCAAATTCTGCTTAATTTGATGTTGATTTCTGTTGGGGACCGGATACCCACCTACCCCAGACACAATATTTTCTAAAATGTCCTTGTTGACCACACCAAAAACATATTTTTGGGCCCTGTAATTGTTGCTGGGGCCCCTTAAAGGGGAATGTCATGGCCACTAGGGCCTCTGCAACTCCTTGCCCAATGGCCTGGGCTTGTACGGCCACTACGTGTTCTGCTGTCCTGAGGCAATTACAGACTCAATCATCTGCAGGAGTGTGGGTTCCATCTCTAGTGGAAGGGCACGCAGCCCTTTCTTACATTCCAGGTTGGCATTGGCCACCCCCAATGAGTTTAGTAATTCATTTTGAGTCTTTTCATCCCGGACTTGTTTCTCTAGTGCCTGTTTAAGGCAATCAATCAATTTCATGCAGGGCGCTCTGGGTTCTTGTCTTATGTTTACATAGTCCAAACTGGGGCTGCTACCATCCGGTACCTGGATTAAAGCTTTCAAAGCCATCTCTTTTCTATCGTCCAATACTTCTCTGGGGATACCTGCTGCTTGATCATCTGGCAGGCTGTGTTGTCCTTCTCCATCTAGATGGCTGATTGTCAATTGTGCCCTTGCCTCATTATTAGCATAGTCTGCTATTAATTGATTTAGTAATCACTTCCATCCCCCTTTCCCACAGGGTGTATTCTGCAGGTCATAAAAACATGATCATAATATATTTTAATTCATAGGGGGTTACATGTGCTGTAAACATGGCCCTCCTTAGGCCATTAAAACAAGGTGAGTCCTGCCTCTAGTCTTTAGCTGCCCTACACAGCTCCTTGATTTCCCCGTAAACCAATGGCTGATACCTGGGATTCTGCTCCCTTCTTTCCTAATGTCCTGGGGCAATGAGGAGTTTCAAGACTATTTGCCAGTCTCCTTCCTTAACTGCTTCCTTCCAGATCCCTTCCCAGGGATCTTCTAGGGTTGAGGGGAGATGTGGCTCTGGGGAATCCAAACTGTCTTCTGGGGAGGAAGAATAACTTGGAGCAGAAACACTGGGATTAGAAATAGTGTGACAGTTTGGCTTAGTATCCTTGACCATGGGGTTTATGTTGTTGCTGGAGGGTGAGTAAAGGGTGCTGCCATTTTGTCATTTTCTGGAGCTGTGGCCCAGGGTGGAGGTGGAATGAATGACAGTGGAGACGTGACCTGCAGGCACGGGGGTGGAGTCTGGAGGTTCGTTCAGAGTGGAAGAGAAGGTTGTGGGAGCAGGAAGTGGAGGAGCCAAGATGGAGGGAGGATGGTCAGGCTCCCGAGCCACATTCGGGCTTCTTCCATCTTGGGTCTCCAGGGCACAATGCTCCAAGACAGCGTGGCCATTGCCATCTTGGACCATCATGGAAAGTCCAAGAAAGGCAGGTTTCAGGGGACGTCCCGGGTTAGGAGTGACTGATGGATCAAGTTTTCGACACACAACTTGCTGGTGAAGGGTCTCAAGGATGGTGTAGAAGAAGGGGAGCATGCGGGGTGCAATGGGGTCCCTTTTGATTGAAAGGTTGTACAATTTAAATCCCACAGAGTCATAAAATCATTTATGGGATGTGGATCAGTATTTTAAAAACACAGTGGCAAAATGGGTGATAAATGTCCTGCATTTTCCCAAACCCACCTGCAATCATCCCCATGAGGAAACCGTCATCATCGCCACCAATGCGGGCTCAGGTCCCTTGAAGTGATAGGAAATCCACTGGGCCCAGCACAATCCACAATCCCGGGGAGCCCTGGCCTATCTCTCAGCTAACCCCAGCTGATGCAACTGAATGTCAGGGTCCCTGCTCAGGGGCCAGATGTCACAGTGAGGGTGGCTGAGACAAACCTCTCTGGTTCCCTGACTTAAGAGTGAAGTTGGCGAAAATGAAAAGGAGCGGGTTCAGTGGATTTGCCCAAAAAAACCTTCAATAACAGGGTGAAAAACAATAAACATGGAGAAGTTGAGCACAGTATGAAGGGCACGATCCAAAGACCTGAGATAAAGGGGAAGCAACAACATATACACTTGGGGCTAGCGAACTAGAACAATACCCATTTAGGGGAAAAAAGTAACCAGTAGGGAAGCTGAACTTGGACAACTTAGCATAACAAAGCTAAAGACTTATGGGAAATCTCCCAAGCTCATCCTAAGTTAAATAAATGATTCCCAGGGCTTGAACCTCATATAAATGATTCCCAGGGCTTGAACCTCATGTCGGGATCTTTCGGGGTAAAATCTGGCTGACTCTGAGTTACAGCTGGGCTAACTCCCACACTGCTGATTCACACTGGCCCCTTGGGACCATGGGGCCCAACAGAGCCACAGTGATGTCCTTGGTTCCACGAGGCTGCAGAGTGTCGCAATGGTCCCTTGGATCCATGGTGCTCTGCAGTGTCACAATGGCCCCTGCATTTCAGAATGCCACAAAGTGTCACACTGGTCTTCATAAGAAGGAAACCACAGAACCCCCGTGTTTCAGGAGCTGATGAACGGCAGCCACCAGAGGCCAAGGCAAACCTGACCTGTCTGTCCTGGCAGGTTTGTCTGGGAGCAACCCTTAGATATTCAAAATTATGAATGTGGAATCCTAATTCAGACATTTGTGCCTGGAGAAGGAGGATTTTTTCCACAAAAAGAAAAGCATAGAGCCCTTTCCAGTGTTTGGAAAACAGGTCAGTGCTGGTACTCAGGAATTAAAGACCAGCCAGATCTATCTCTTCTGACAGCTTTTCTCTGGCAGCAAACCTTGGATACACAGAAATTTGGAGGTGGAATCCTAATTTTGGCCATGGATACCTGAAAAAGATGGACAGTTCTTTTCCATACAAAGGAACGCCCAGAGCCCCAGTGTTTCAGGGGCAGATGTGAGCGGTTGTTCCACATTCCAAGGTCAGCCAGACCAGTCACGTGACTCCTGGGAGGCCAAGGCAGCCAGACCTATTTTGTGTTCTCTTGGTTCCATAGGGCCCTGTAGTGTCACAATGGCTCTATGCTTCCATGAAGTCTTGCAACATCACAGTGGTTCTCTTGCTTCCATGATGTCCTGTGGCACCATAATGGCCCCTTGGTTACACAAGTGCTTAAGGATCTTAATGGTCTCCATGGTTCCCAAAGGCCCCACAGTGTCATAATGGTCTTTGTGTTCCATGAAGCTCTGCTGTGTCACCATGGCCCCTTGGTTCTGTTGGGGCCCAGTAGTGCAACAATGGTTCCACAGCTTCCCACAGTGTCACAATGACCCCTTCCCTCCATGAGGCCCTGCAGGGTAACAATGGCTCTTTGGTTCCCTGGGGCCCCACAGGGTCACATAATTCCATGGGGCCTTGCAGTGCCACAATGGTCTCCATGGATCCATGGTGCCCCACAGGACCGCAACAGCCCTTTGGCTCCATGAGGCCCTGAAATGCAACAATGGCCTCTTGGGTCCACAAAGCCCTGCTGCTTCACACTGGCCCCTTGGGACCATGTGGCTCAACAGAACCACAGTGATGTCCTTGGTTCCGTGAGGCTCCAGAGTGTCCCAATGATCCCTTGGATCCATGGTACTCTGCAGTGTCACAATGCCCCTGCATTTCACAAGACCCTACAGTGTCAGAATGATCCCCTTGGTTCCTCAAGACCCCACAGTGTCACAATGATCCCCTTGGTTCCACAAGTTCCTACAGTGTAACAACGCCCTTTGGCTCCACAATGCCCCACGGTGTCTCAGTGGTCTCCACAGGAAGAAAGCAGCCGAGCCCCAGGGGCAGATCAGAGGCAGTCACCAGAGGCCAAGGCTAGCCAGACTTGACTGTATTGGCAGATTTTGTCTGGGAGAAAGCCTCGGACATAGGGAATTTTAGAGGTGGAATCCTAATTGAAGCCATGGGAGCCTAGACAAGAAAGACAGTTCTTTTCCATAGGAAGGAAAGCACAGAGCCCCAGTACTTCACAGTCAGATGGGAAGTGGCCCTTGACATGTCAAATTCAGCGGGACCTGTCAGACAGGCCCCAGGAGGCCAAAGCAGGCAGACCTGTTCCATGTTCCGCTGATATCATGGGTCCCCACACCATCACAATGGTCTCCTTGATTCCATGAAGTCTGGCAATGTCACAATGGCTTCTTGGTTTCATGAGCCCCAACAGAGTCACAGTGGTCCCTTGGCTCCATGCGGCCCTGCTGTGCCACAATGGCTCCTTGTTTCTATGGGCCCCACAGTTTGATCATTGACCCTTGCTTCCACAGGGCTCCTGAATTGCACAATGGTTTCCTTGATTCCATGAAGTTCCACAGTCCCACCATAGTTTCCTTGGACCCGCATTGTCACAAGTGACCCTTGGTTCCATGAGGTTCCAGAGTGTCACCATGGTCGCTGTCAGAGGCTGGATGAGATCGATGTCCCGAGACACCTCGGGATGCTTGGAATGCCCATGTGGGGCCAGGGCCGGGTCAGGCCTTGGTTTGTGGTGGGACAGAGCCCCGGCCCCAGCCCTGGCAGAGCTGTCAATCACACAGCAGGGGCGGTGCTATCCCAGCTGTGATTGGCAGCAGAGCAGATGTTGATGGGACAGGAGCCCTGCGGGGCTGGCAGGGACCTGCAGCTTGCAAGGTGCTCTGCTCTCCCTCAGGTGCTCTCGGAGAGATCCAATCCCAGCTGGGCACCTCAGGGCACAAGTGGCACTGCCTGTTCATGGGCACACAACTGATGTCTGCCTGGAAAGGGGCACAGGTTTTAATACCTGTTAGTTTCATAATATACCAGAAAATATTTTTTATCTGGATTACTTGAGTACTTATAAGAAATGGCAAAGTTTTCCCACCAGGACCAGGAGTTTCCTGGATCTCCTGGATTCTTCTCCTGATGGCAGGAGAAAAAATACTGATCTTCCCCTCTACATTTGCCACCAACATTCAGTCTAGTATTTCACAGCCCTCTTCCTTCAGGTGTTTCCAGCTCTCTTGGTTAAATGGCCGTGTCTAAGGACATCTCTTCATTTAGAGCAGCTGGATCTATGCCCTTCCCCTTGCTCCCAGATTTCCTCCTGCAGCTGTTCTCTGGTCAGTCCAATGTGTCTCCCTTGACTGGCTTCATGCTTTGAGCATCAGGGAGTTGCCCAATTTTTCAAAACTTTAAATACTTTCTTAGTCAGCATCTTAGTTGTATTTTTATCTTTTATATCACCTCTTTGTATGTCTCTGTCTAAAATCCTTCCTGTATGGCAATCCCTTGTAGATGGTGGACATGTCAGATGTTGCTGTCACAAGGAGCTCAGGGAAGGGTTTTAATGTTTATAAAATTTATTAAATTTTAACATGTTCACATTTTTTCTGCTGGCCATGAAGAGAAACCCTTCTGTGCCTCAGAGTCTCACCAGTTCCTGGACCCTCAAAGGACACAAACCTAATCAGTTGTGGCTCCCATTCCAGTGGCTGCACTTGGACCTCCCTCCATAGCGAGAGCAGAGCTCCCTTGTCCCATAAAGTGCCTAGCAAAGGAGGGATGAAGGAAACAGGACAGGCTGTGGGGATCAGGGGCAGGGCACTGCCAGGGAGAAGAATGACTTTTGCATTTGATGGAGCTGTGCCTTCCCTTGGCTTTGTTGGCTGACAATCAATGAACATCCCTCTGTGTCTCGGGCAGCTCCTTCTCCGAGGAAAGCAGGTGGGAGTTGGAGCCAAGGAGCTGAAACCTGCAGGTGCAGCCTGGGCTGGAGGGAGCTGAGATTTGCACAAGGCTGCTCTGAGTGCCAGGGCTTGGATGGGGGAAATGGTGGGGTGGGGGTAGGGACAGAGTCTGATTGATTGTCAGCCATGAAGTGTCTTGATTTTCATATCTATTCAGACTGCATGAGGAGTTACTTGGATTCAATATCAGTTGGAGATTGCACATATCAGTGTATTATTGGGAGAAAAAAACAAACCACTAATGGGATCTAAAAAACATTTTCTCCTTGTCTTTTAAAAGAGAATATATTCAATTCAAATACACTACTGAAATCTGTGTAATTAACCACAAAATATTTGGAAACTGAAATCAAATTATTCGCAGAGGCTTGGCTTGTTAAGGTGTTCTGAATGTTAATGAGCCCTGGGACACTGAATTCCTGAGCTGAAGAGCTGAAGGCTGAACAAGCCTCTGGAGCAGTGAAATCCAGCAGCAGCCTCCAAGGTGCTGAGGATGTCAGCAGCCCCCACTGAGGCCATCCCTGCCCAGAGACCGTGGGGGAATGGGCAGACAAGGAGAGCGTCCCTGGGGCTGGGCCAGCAGAACTCAGAGGCACCAGCGGCTCCAGCTGGGCAATGGAGTGTGGAATGTGGCTGGGCAAGCCCTGCCTGGGCTGTGCCAAGCAGGACAGACAAGCCCTGACTCCCATCCACTAAAAAACTCTCTCAAGGAGACATTTAAAAGGAATTGCAATTGTTTGTGTACTCTGATTTAGACTCCCTGGAGAAATACCAATAAGAGATCCTCAGAAGCTCAAAACAACAAAACAGCCTTTACTGGCAAACACAGAAAATCCGAGAAACTTCAGCAAAAGGTTTAATATGATATTCAATCAACAAAAAAACCACTTCTTAATGCAATAACATGGCCCATTCAAATTCAGAATCTGTAAGCCTGTTCAATTTAATTAAACTCAAAATTTGCAAGGGGGATGGAATTAGAAGAAGATACAGAAAGAAAGATAAAAAACCATTTAGAAACACACACAACTATTAACTCCTGGATTCCAGTAGCATTAAGATGGAAATTCCAAGAGGAGGTAGGGTCAAGATGTGTGCTTGCCTTGTGGTCAGCCTTCAATACCCCTTGGTCTTCCTGAGCCCTTCCCCAGGTGGGACTTGGGCTCAATTGGTCACTCAGGAGCTGGGCTGGGGCTCCAGAGGTGGCTGCGGAGCATTGCCTGTGCTGTGCCAGGGACTGGCAGCCACTGCTGGGCTGGGATAGAGGCTCTGGGGGGACTGGGGTTCCAGGGCAGGGCAGTGCTGGGGTTCCAGGGCAGGGCAAGGCTGGACCTGCCTCTCCCTGTTTCACACATGAAATGTTTCCAGCCAACAATCTCCTCCAGTCCGCCACACTAAGGCAATGTTGGATGTGAAATTCCAATTCTGGCTGTGGGCACCTGGATGTCAAGGACAGTTCTTTTCCATAGGAAGAAAAGCACAGAGCCCCAGTGTTTGGAAGGCAGGTGAGAGCCTCACTAGGCCAAGGCCAGCCAGACTTGTCAGGAATGTCAGATTTTGTCTGGGAGCAGTCTTTGGATGTAGGGAATTTTGGAGGTGGAAGCCCAATCTCATCCAGGGGCACCTGGAGAAGCTGGACAGTTCTTTCCATAAGAAAGAAAGCATGGAGCTTTGCCCAGTGTTTTGGGGACAGATAGGAGGTGACATTCATTAAACCACTGTCAGCCAGTCTCATTCTGACAATACTCCTATGCGAATAATCCCTGGATATAAGGAAATTTGGAAGTGAAATCCCAATTCTGGCCATGGGTGCCTGCAGGTGAAGGACAGTTCTTTTCCATATGAAAGAAAGCATGAAGCACCAGTGTTTCAGCAGCAGATGAAAAGAGACCCTCCACATGCAATGCTCAGTTGGACCAGCCAGGCAGTCCACAGGAAGCCAAACCAGCCAGAACTGTTCCATGTTGCCGTGGTTTTAAGAGTCCCTGCGGTATCACCATGGTCCCCTTGGTTCCGTGGGGCCTGACAGTGTCCTAACGGTGCTTTGATTTTATGGGTCCAGCAGTGTCACAATGGTGCTTTGGTTCAATGGGGTCCCAAAAAATCACAGTGGCTTCTAGGCTGCAAGAGGCCCCTGCAGTGTCACAATGGTCCACTTTGGCTCCGTAGTGTTACAATGGACTACTGATGACACAAGGCCTTACAATGTCACAATGGCCCCTAGGTTGCATGCAGCCCTGCAGTGTCACAATGGTCTCCTTTGGTTCTCCAGTGTCACAATTGACCAATGATGACACGAGGCCCCACAATGTCACAATGGGCATTTGGTTCCATGAGCCCTGCAGTGTCACAAAGGCCTCTTAGGTCATGAGGCCCCACAGTGTCACAATGGCCCCTTGGTGTCACAGGGCCCCACAGTGTCACAATGGTTCCTTGGTCTCACAGGGCCCCTCAGTGTCACAATGGTCGCTTGGTTCCATGGGCCCTGTGCTGCTGCATTCTCCCCACCCCTTCTCAGGCCACCCTGCAGCTCAGAAATGCTCCTTGGGCCTCAGCCTTGGCCAACAGCCCCTGGGCTCAGCTCTTCTGCAGCTCAGCACAAACACTGTCTGCTCCAGGCACTGCTGCTGCCCAACCAGCTCCTGGTTGATGGAGGAGCAGCCCTGGGAACTGGTTTTGTTCCCTCAGTGGCACAACATCCCTGTTCTCACAGTGCCAAAGAAAGCTGTTGATGCCAAGTGTGGCCAGGATGAACCATTGCTGTGACTGCAGCCCCTCTCTTGGGGCCCTACAAACAGCGCTGCAAAAGGAGCCCCTTGGAGCTCTCCTGGGCCAGCGACTCCCTCTGAGTGGGGCCTCTCCCAGCCGGGAACTCTCCCGTTTGCTGCACTCGGGGATCCCAGAACAACGAGGGAGCCTGGGCCGATCCCCCCATTCCTCCAGGCTCAACCCTTCACCCGCTGGGGAGATGCCAAAGCATCCACAGGGAGCATTTCCTGCCCTCAGGGGAATTTCTCACAGGTGCCTTGCACTGACTCTTTGTGTCTGTGTGCACACAGGAGTGCCTGTGCTGGGGAAATGTGGCAGAAATGCTGCTCTCAGAGGGGTTGGAGTGCCTTGGACAGCTGAGTCAAGTCAGGCCTGTAAGTGAGGTTAAGTCATGAGGTCTAAGCTAAGTTAAATTCTGCTAACAGTTGTTCTTTGGCTAAGTTGTTAAGTTTAATATAAGTTACAAGCTAAGTTAAATATTCTTAAGTGTTATTCCTCTTTTAAACTGCTAAGTCATAGGTTTTAAGTTAGGTTAAATACTGCTAAGGCTGTTCTTTTGCTAAATTGTGAAGTTGAAGGTATCAGTTAAGGTGTAAGTCAAGTCTGATTTAGTTTGAGTTCTGTTACACTTTTAGGCTCTATTCCTTTTATCCTTGCCCTCACTGTCCTTGCGTCACACACACACACAAGGATAGTTCTCGGTTCATTTCTGGTTTGATTGCCTGGATTTTGTTTGGTTTTGTTGTTGCATTTTTTCCTTGCTGTGCCTGAAATATCCAGTCAGGAGCAGAGTGACTCTTGCCAAGGAACTTTGTGGTGCTGTCCCTTAATATTAAATCTGGTTGTTGCTGATCTCTTGCTGGGGATTTTTTCAGTGCTCTCAAGCCCTCGTTCAGAACAGGGTGAAGGAGCCCTGGCCCAGGCTCTGGCCCTGGGGGACACGGGGACACTGCCAGGGGGTCCCTGTCACCCTGTCCCACCCCCAGGGTCCCGGCCCCCCGTCCCTGTGTCAGGCTCTGGGTACGGTCTTGTGGAACATCCTCTGGGGGAGGCTGTGGCACCGGGAGCGGGGGGACCCGGGGGGACAGGGGACCCCACTGTGCACGAGCAGGGTTGGACTGCTCTGGGGGAACTGTGAGGGGGGCTGGGGCAGAGTGACCTCCCCAGCGACCTCACACAGCCCCTGTGATGTCACTGCCCAATCTGTGATGTCACACAGTCCCTGTGATGATACACAGCCCATTTGCGATGTCACAACCCACATTATGATGTCACAGGTTAATATTATGATATTACACAACCTACCCTGGGATGTCACACAGCCATTCTATGATGTCACACAGATACCTGTGATGGCCGAATATATTCTCTGATGTCCAGCCTATGATGTCACAGAGCCTACTCTGTGATGTCACAGGCAACTCTGTGATGACACACAGCCTGCTCTGTGATTTCACAAAGCCCCTTCATGATATCACAGGGCCAGGGCTGGGATATCAGTCTGTGATATAAAGCTGCTCTGTGATATCACAGAAGATTTGGTGATGTCACAAAGTCACCCTGTGATGTCACAGTCTGTTCTGTGATGTCACACCTGGCTCTATGATGTTACTCAGTCACGCAGTGATGTCACAACCCATTCTCTGATGTCACAGAGCCACCCTCCATGATGGCAGACTCTGCTTCATGGTCTCACATCCTGCTCTGTGATATCACTGACAGTTCTGTGATGTCACAACCCCCTCAGTGATGTCACAAAACCCTCTCTGTGATGTCATACTGACACTCTGTAATGTCACAGCACACAATTTGACCTTACAGCCTGCTCTATGATGCCATACAGCCCTGCCATGATGTCACAGCCTGCTCTGTGATGTCACACAGTCCTTCTATGATGCTCTAGCTGCCCAATGACCTCACACAACAAACTCTGTGATGTCATAGCCCAACCTATGACCTCACTCAGCCCACTCTGTGCTGTCACACAGCCCCTTGCTGACATCACAGCTGCTCTGTGCCTCTAGGACACAGCCACAGAGGTGCTGCTGTGACACAGCCCCCTCTGGGACATCCCCCAGCCCCTGCCAGTGCTGAGCCCCTGTCAGCTCTGGCTGTGCCCTGCTGGTGTCCCTGAGCTGCCCTGGCAGTGCCCCAGCCCTGCTGGGCTGTGCACAGGAGCTGCTCCTGGCCAGAGCTGTCTCTCTGCAGCGCTGCCCTTGCCAGGAGCTGCCTCTGGGCCAGGAGCCCGGCCCAGCTCAGCAGCACAGACACAGCAGCAGGACTTTAATGACCCTCTGGGGCTTTGGTGCTCTTTGTGTCTGCCATGGCCAAAGTGCTGCTCAAGTTGGCTCTGTCAGGGCCTTGCAGCTGCTGCCCATCCCTGTGCCCTGTGCAGCCCAGGCTGTCCTACAGTGTCCCTGCCCTGCGCCTCTGTCCCTGCAGGCTGTCATCATTCCCCGGCTGCCCCACCTGGCTGGCCCCTTCCTTTGCTGACAGCTCTGCCTCCTGCCTGCCTCTGCCTGCCCACACAAAGCCTTGGGCTGCTCCAGGCTCCTTCTGGGGGATGTGTTTGTCCTGGGTTGACTATATGATGCTTTTATCCCCAATCGTCTTGTTCTGTTTATACTGAATAATAAGTTTTACACCTTTAAGACTCTCTTCCAGACAGTGAGGAGGGGAGGGAAGAAGCGCGCAGTTTGTTTTCAGACTGCTCTCACTCCTCCACATTCCTGCTCCTGGACTGTGTTGTCTGCGGATGGACAGACAGCCGGACAGAGCTCCTTTTTTCCCTTTTTCTTGCTTTTAGTTAGTTTTAGCTAGCTGAGGCAAAGAAGTTCTCTGCATTGTGATTTTTTTCCTTTTTTCTTGGACCTGTTCAAGCCTGCTCTGGACTGAACACCCAGAAGAGCACCGGCAGCTCCACCTGTGGCCCCCCTGGCCGGGCCTGGGCCGCGGCATTTCCAGCAGCAGAGAGACTGATCAGAGACTGAGTGAACCGAGCTGCAACCTGGGGAGGGGACTGTTCTGAGTTTGCTTTCTTTGGAGCAGTGAGAAGTTTTATTGTTAATATTGTTTGGTTTCTATTGTTTAATAAACAGGTTTCTTTCCACTTTTCTCCAAGGAGATATTTTCTCCCGAACCGGTTGGAGGGGGGAGGGGCAATTGAATCTGCTTTTGTAAAGCCCCTTTGGGGGTTATCTCCCAAACTTGCCCTAAACCAGGACAAATACAGTTAGTGGCGCCCAACGCGTGGCTTGAGAAAGTGGAAAAAAACCCTTTATTGATTGCAGATTGGTTGTGCTTGCTGTGCAGTAGGTTAAAGTACCCAGTAGCCATGTTATTTGAATTTGTAATGTCTCTTGGGGAGGCTTTTATGTGGCTCTGGTCTCTAGACCTTTTTGAGGTTTCAATACCTTTCTGGTCACTAGGATTCTTGTCCCTATCACGTAGTTTTTGCGGTAAAGGGGCACGGATTGGATTAGCTATTGTGCTGGCCTTGGTGATAATGATTTATAGGGCGTTTACAAAGATACTGGCGTCTGTTTACGATATGTATGGTTTATGGTTTCTTCGTCCTACCCTGCATCCCAGTTCTAGCAGTATGTTTTGGGAATTTATTAGTAATTACACCCAGCTAGTTAGAGGAGGAGCAGGGAATGAGGCTTTCCAGCCTTTCCTTTCCTTCTTCTCTTTTGAATCTGTTATGTCACTTTTGGAGAATGTTCAGTTTCCCCTGAATGTTAAAGAGACCATCTTTCTGGTATTTAATCTCGTAAGCTTCCTCTATATGGTCTGCAGCTTCTCTAGAATGAGGGCCGAGATGTCTAGAAGGGCTGATGAGACCCCTGACCCAGAAGTAGACCCACGTGTGGAGAATCCTGAGTGGGGTGGAAAATGGGAAAATATGGGCCAAATCCTGAAAGAATTCTCTGACCCTATAGTCTGGGACTTTCCCCATGAACAAATTCAGAACCCAGCTGAGGTGGGGAAATATCTGAAAGAGAAATATCATGATGACCCTAAGGAGAAAAGGATCATTGCAGTGAGCTGGGCCCTGGCATATGCTTATCGCACACTGCTAGATACTGTAGGGCAGCAGACAGAGGAAGGGGGGCAGGGAGATACATCATCAGCTATCCCAGTCGCTCAGGTTGCAGCCAACACCCCAGGCTCAAAGCCAGCAGCTAAACCACATAGTGAGCCTAAGCCAGCAGTTAAACCAGACAATAAGCCTCAACCAATGGCTGTTGCTACTAGCACTAGAAGTGGGAAGTGCACAGACAAGACCGATCGACCAGTGGATGATGATGATGATGATGCAGGAGAAGGACCCTCAACATTTCCTGACATAAAATCAGGAGTCAAGGCAACTGGCACAAGATCAGAAGCCAATATTGAGTCCTTCTCCCTGAAGGACCTGCGTGGCCTAAGGAAGGATTACACCCGACGATCTGATGAATCCATAATTAGCTGGTTAGTCCGTCTTTGGGATGCTGCAGGCGAGGCTACAATTCTGGATGGCACAGAAGCGAGGCATTTGGGATCCCTGTCACATGATCCTGTCATCGACCAAGGCATGATGAGGGGGGCTAACCCTCACAGCCTCTGGGCACGGGTCTTGGACAGTGTAGCACAAAGATACCTGTGTGCCGATGATCTCTACATGCAGCAAACACAGTGGAAAACCATAGAACAAGGGATTCAACGCTTGAGGGAAATGGCAGTGGCGGAGATTATATTCTCAGATGACATAACAACTAGGAACCCAGACTTGGTACCATGCACATCTGTGATGTGGCGAAAACTGGTATGACTTGGGCCACATGAATATGCATCTGCTCTAGCTATCATGAAGCGGGATGACACAGATGAGACTGTGCTTGACATGGCAAGGAAGCTCCGAGCTTATGCAGATGCTGTACATGGCCCAACACATGCCAGAATCGCAGCGGTGGAAACACGTCTGCAGAGATTAGAAGATAAGATAGAGGAGAATCATAAGAAGCTCAGAGAGGAGATTAAAGAAAACCTTCTCCAAATCTCGGCAGTACAGATCAGAGGTTCTGGTACCCAACGCAGACGTTCCCCAGATGGAGAGAGAAGGTACACCCCACGAGCTGAGCTGTGGTTCTTCCTGCGTGATTGTGGAGAAAACATGAGGCTATGGGATGGAAAATCCACCGCTGCTCTGGCCCGAAGGGTGCGTGAATTGAAGGAAGACAGGGCTCAGAGAGGAAGTTCCACCACAAGGAAAGCAGCTCCAGTTGCCCATAGCCGAACTGCCAGGTATGATGATGATGATGATGACATGTCTAATCCCCTTGAAGGAACCTCTAAGACATATGCCCAAGGAAAGAAGGATAACCAGGCTTAGAGGGGCCCTGCCTCTAGCCAGGTAGAGGCTAGGGAAAATCGTGTTTTCTGGACGGTGTGGATTCGTTGGCCTGGCACATCGGAACCACAAGAGTATAAAGCTTTGGTCGACACTGGTGCACAGTGTACCATAATTCCATCAAGACACGTGGGGACAGAATCCGTTTCTATCGCTGGTGTGACAGGGGGATCACAAGACTTCACTTTGGTGGAAGCTGATGTGAGCTTGACTGGGAATGAGTGGAAGAAACATCCTATTGTGACTGGCCCAGAGGCCCCATGTATCCTGGGCATAGATTATCTGCGAAGTGGGTATTTCAAAGACCCAAAAGGACTGAGGTGGGCATTTGGGATAGCAGCTGTAGTGACAGAGGGCGTCCAGCAATTGAATACCTTGCCTGGACTGTCTGAGAATCCATCTACAGTAGGGCTTCTGAAGGGAGAAGAGCAACAGGTACCAATTGCCACTTCCACAGTGCATCGTCGACAGTATAGAACCACTCGAGATGCTGTGATTCCCATCCATAAGATGATCCGAGAGCTAGAGAGCCAAGGGGTGGTCAGCAAGACCCACTCACCCTTCAACAGCCCCATCTGGCCTGTGCGTAAATCTGAAGGAGAATGGAGACTGACGGTGGACTACCGTGCATTGAATGAAGTGACTCCACCACTGAGCGCTGCTGTGCCAGACATATTAGAGCTCCAGTATGAGCTTGAGTCCAAGGCAGCGAAGTGGTATGCCACTATCGATATTGCCAATGCATTTTTCTCCATTCCGCTGGCAGCAGAATGCAGGCCTCAGTTTGCCTTCACCTGGAGAGGTGTGCAGTACACTTGGAACCGGCTGCCCCAGGGGTGGAAGCACAGTCCTACCATCTGCCATGGACTGATCCAGAGTACACTAGAAAAGGGTGAAGCTCCAGAACATCTACAATATATTGATGACATCATTGTATGGGGGAAGACAGCAGCAGAAGTGTTTGAGAAAGGAGAGAAAATTATCCAGATTCTCCTGAAAGCCGGCTTTGCCATCAAGAAGAGCAAAGTCAAGGGACCTGCTCAAGAGATCCAGTTTCTGGGAGTGAAGTGGCAAGACGGACGGCGTCAGATTCCCACTGATGTCATCAACAAGATAACAGCAATGTCTCCACCATCCAACAAGAAGGAAACACAAGCTTTCCTGGGTGCCATAGGTTTTTGGAGAATGCATATTCCTGAGTACAGCCAGATCGTGAGCCCTCTCTATCTAGTCACCCGTAAGAAGAACACTTTCCACTGGGGCCCTGAACAGCAACAAGCCTTCGTCCAGATTAAGCAGGAGATCGCTCATGCGGTAGCCCTTGGCCCAGTCAGGACAGGACCAGATGTGAAGAATGTGCTTTATTCTGCAGCCGGGAACCATGGTTTGTCCTGGAGCCTGTGGCAGAAGGTGCCTGGGGAGACTCGAGGCCGACCACTGGGATTTTGGAGTCGAAGCTACAGAGGGTCTGAAGCCAACTATACTCCAACAGAGAAGGAAATTTTAGCAGCCTATGAAGGAGTCCAAGCCGCCTCAGAGGTAATAGGCACCGAAGCACAACTCCTCCTGGCACCCCGACTACCAGTACTGGGGTGGATGTTCAAAGCAAAGATTCCCTCTACCCACCATGCCACCAGTGCTACATGGAGTAAGTGGATTGCTCTCATAACACAGCGCGCCCGTATTGGAAAGCTGAATCGCCCTGGGATTCTGGAAATAATTACAAACTGGCCAGAAGGTGAAAACTTTAGTCTCACTGATGAAGAGGAACAAGAAGTGACACGTGCTGAAGAAGATCCTCCATATAACCAACTGCCAGCGGAAGAAACACGCTATGCTCTTTTTACTGATGGTTCCTGTCGCATGGTAGGAATGAATCGGAAGTGGAAAGCAGCTGTATGGAGCCCCACACGACAGGTTGCAGAGGCCACTGAAGGAGAAGGTGGATCAAGCCAACTTGCCGAACTCAAAGCTGTTCAACTGGCCTTGGACATTGCTGAAAGAGAGAGGTGGCCAAAGCTCTACCTCTATACTGATTCATGGATGGTAGCCAATGCTCTGTGGGGATGGCTGGAGAGGTGGAAAGAGGCTAATTGGCAGCGTAGAGGAAAACCAATTTGGGCTGTTGAAGAGTGGAAAGACATCGCTACCAGGGTAGGGAGGCTACCTGTGAAGGTCCGCCATGTAGATGCCCATGTGCCCAAGAGTAGAGCCAATGAGGAGCACCAAAACAATGAGCAGGTAGACCAGGCTGCAAAGATAGGGGTGTCCAAGATAGACCTAGATTGGGGGCACAAGGGAGAGTTATTCCTAGCTCGATGGGCCCATGATGCCTCAGGTCATCAGGGCAGAGAGATGCCACCTATAAGTGGGCACGAGACCGAGGGGTGGATTTAACCATGGACAGTATTTCTCAGGTTATCCACGACTGTGAGACGTGTGCTGCCATCAAACAGGCCAAGAGGGTGAAGCCCCTATGGTATGGTGGGCGGTGGTCCAAGTACAAGTATGGGGAGGCCTGGCAGATTGACTACATCACACTGCCCCAGACACGCCAAGGCAAGCGCTACGTGCTCACAATGGTAGAAGCCACCACAGGGTGGTTGGAGACCTATCCTGTGCCTCATGCTACTGCCCGTAACACCATCCTGGGCCTTGAAAAGCAAGTCCTGTGGAGACATGGTACCCCGGAGAGGATTGAGTCAGACAACGGGACTCATTTCAAGAACAGCCTTATCAGCACCTGGGCCAGAGAACATGGCATTGAGTGGGTGTACCATATCCCCTACCATGCACCAGCTGCGGGAAAAGTAGAAAGGTACAATGGGCTGCTAAAAACCACCTTAAAAGCCTTAGGTGGGGGATCTTTCAAAAATTGGGAGCAGCATCTGGCAAAGGCCACCTGGTTAGTTAATACCCGAGGCTCTACTAACCGAGTGGGCCCTGCCCAATCAGAGCCTTTGCATAGAGTAGATGGAGACAAAGTCCCAGTGGTACATGTCAGGGGTTTGTTAGGGAAGACAGTTTGGATCAATCCTGCCTCAAGTACAGACAAACCCATTCGCGGGGTTGTTTTTGCTCAGGGACCAGGTTGCACATGGTGGATAATGCAAAAAGATGGAAGAACACGATGTGTACCTCAGGGAGATCTGATTGTTGGGTGAGAACCATGTATAAATATCACTGTTTGCTGAATGTTGCCACCATTGTCTGTGTATAGCTGTATATTAGATGTATAATGTATGTGTTTGTAGAGTTAGAATATATATATTAGTTTTAGTAGTAAGGTGACGATATGGGGATAAGGGGTGGAATGTCCTGGGTTGACTATATGATGCTTTTATCCCCAGTCGTCTTGTTCTGTTTATACTGAATAATAAGTTTTACACCTTTAAGACTCTCTTCCAGACAGTGAGGAGGGGAGGGAAGAAGCGCGCAGTTTGTTTTCAGACTGCTCTCACTCCTCCATATTCCTGCTCCTGGACTGTGTTGTCTGCGGATGGACAGACAGCCGGACAGAGCTCCTTTTTTCCCTTTTTCTTGCTTTTAGTTAGTTTTAGCTAGCTGAGGCAAAGAAGTTCTCTGCATTGTGATTTTTTTCCTTTTTTCTTGGACCTGTTCAAGCCTGCTCTGGACTGAACACCCAGAAGAGCACCGGCAGCTCCACCTGTGGCCCCCCTGGCCGGGCCTGGGCCGCGGCATTTCCAGCAGCAGAGAGACTGATCAGAGACTGAGTGAGCCGAGCTGCAACCTGGGGAGGGGACTGTTCTGAGTTTGCTTTCTTTGGAGCAGTGAGAAGTTTTATTGTTAATATTGTTTGGTTTCTATTGTTTAATAAACAGGTTTCTTTCCACTTTTCTCCAAGGAGATATTTTCTCCTGAACCGGTTGGAGGGGGGAGGGGCAATTGAATCTGCTTTTGTAGAGAAGCCCCTTTGGGGGTTATCTCCCAAACTTGCCCTAAACCAGGACAGTGTTGCACCACAGCCTTGCCCTGGCAGGGAAATGCTTTTCTCCTGGTGTCCAGTCTGGGCCTCCTCAACTGCCCTTAGCACGATTATTTCTTCTTCAGGCTCATTCCCACTATGAAGAAAAGCTCCAGCCTCTCTGAAACCACCCTTCACTCCCTCCCGGACTACTCTTGTTCTGTCCTCAGTCTCCCGCCAGTGACCCCAGAGCTGCAGCCTCCTCCCTGCTGGTTATGTGATGAGGCCTCCAAACCCCATCTTGGGAGATTTTTGGGTCCTCTCCAAGGTCTGTGAAAATAGAAGAATAGTGGTTGAAATTATTTTCTCCCAAATCTTGCAGTGACAGAACAAATGCTCAATATCTTTCAACTGAATGAGGGTGGATTTACGTTTTTAGAAGGAGGAAATATTTTACAATGATGAGAGTGCACCAAACTGCAAATGTGTTCTTCCACAGAATTGGATTCCCCATCTCAGGAATTATCCAAAAGCAGGAGCCTTGTGCAACCTGACCCAGTGAAACCCTCTCATCCCCAAGGACAGAATTCCTGTTGTGTGGGTTCTCTGATGTGCTGGGTGCCCTCACAACGCTTCTGGCCAGAATGTCTGCTGAGGGCAGCCAGGCTGCTGCAGGGGCAGTGACCTCACAGCCATCACCATGGCAGCCCTGTCCCCTGGGCCTGGTTCTGCCCTTTCCTCTGCCCCTGCCTTGTCTCTGCTGGCATGAAGAGTTTTCTCATTCATATCTTGTCCCCAAGGTGCTGGGGCCAATGGCTTCCAAGGCAGGCTCCCGGGGCAGAAGTGGCTTTTCAGAGCCCAGGCAGAAATGAGCCCTGAGGCAGCAGCTCTGCAGTGCTGGCCACCAGGCCGGGCTGCCAAGGGAGGCTTCTGGCCATGCCCTGCAAGCAGCTGCTGCTGCCAAGGTGCCTTTGGTGCCTCAGGCTCTGCCTGGCACAGCTCCCAGCACGGCACTCTGCCCTTGTGCCCGAGCCCTTCCCTGTGCTGGGGCTGGCCTGGGGCTTTTCCTGCAGTGGCACCTGCCCTGCTCCTGGCACAGGAAAGGCAGTTCCTGCTGGAGCAGGAGGCTCTGCCTGCAATGGGCTCCAGCAAGGCCCTGTTGACTGCAAAATTGCTTCCTGGAGCAGAATATTCTAATAATTGTTATAGAACCTATACGGTGGAGTAAATAACTCTAGTTAAGTTCTTTCTTCTAATCATGATCAGAATCAATCAGAGCCATATTTATATATCTGGTATTCCATTGTTAATTCTGTGAGACAAATTGCATTAAGGTTCAATTCCACCTGTACAATCTCTACACCTTTGACAAAGTCTGGGGCAGGGATTCAATCCAGCTGCTCCCACTCTCCTCCCTCTGAAGGAATTGTAGAAGTCTGGGGGCCCTGCAGGGGTTTGAGGATCCATGGTGGCTGTTGGGTGTCATTTCTCCACCTCATGACTCAGCAGGAGTTTCTCCAATAAAGAACTAAATCTTTTGCCTGAAGCTCCCACTGTGCCCATGACAGGAACCCCTGTCAGTGTCTGGGTCATCCGACTCGTTGGCAGCCTGGGGACTCCTGGGATGTCACCGTGGAGCCCCCGTGAGTGCCTGTGACAGATCGGTGCCTTTGCAGCCCAAGATGCCCTGGGATGTCACCATGGAATGGCTGTGACTGCCTCTGACCACAGGGCCCTTTACCATCCCCAGAAACCCCTGGGAGGTGTCCATGGAGCCCCTGTGTCTGCCTGTGATATTCCAGCTCTTGAACAGCCTGGAGACTCTGGGAAAGTCCCCATGGAACCCCTCTGTGACAAATCTGATCCTTAGAAGGCAACCAGGGCTGGGACCAGCGGGGATGCTTGGTTTCCACAGGGCAGATCTCAGGAATGGGATTCCCCAATTTCCTGCACCCCCTAAAACCGCGCTGCCTATTGCTGCCCTCCTGCCTCCCATGGAAAGCACAGAAGGCAAAGATCCTGGGCTAGGATAGGAACAATTTATTGAGAACAGCAGCAAGATCAGGAACAAACACGAACAGCAACAATATTCATAAAAAAAGGGACAAGAGAAATGGAAAACTACAACTCAGCTGACGGTCTCTTCCTGGACAGAATTTCCTCCAGCCTGAAAGAACACCCTTCTCCTCGAGGGGAGAGAGAGACTCCCTTTCCTGCCCCTGCCAATGACTTGAGGTGGGAGTGAATGGAATGTCACGGCCATGGCCACAACGTCATGTTATTTGATTCCATATCATGTCATTGGCAGGGGCAGGAAAAGGGACAGGTGTCTTCCCAGCATGGATCACAGGGAACATGGATCACCAGGGCTCTTCCCAACATGGGTCCTCCAATGGGGGATGAAACTGCAGCAGTGCATGAAGCTCTCCCTGCAGTTGGGGAATTTGCAGGGCTTCCTTTACCAGTGACTCCATTGGTGTCTGGTCAAGTGAGAGCTCTGGGTGAAGCTCTTCCCACACTGGGGACACTCGTAGGGCCTCTCCCCAGTGTGGATGTGCTGGTGCCTGACAAGGGTGAAGTTGTTCTTGAAGCCCTTCCCACAGTCGGGGCAGCAGAAAGGCTTTTCCTCGGTGTGGATCCGCTCATGCAGGAGGAGATGGGAACTGGTCTGAAACCTCTTCCCACACTGGGGGCACTTGTAGGGCTGCTCCCCAGTGTGGATGCACCGGTGCCTGACAAGGTGGGAGTTGCGCTTGAAGCCCTTCCTGCAGTCAGGGCAGTGAAAGGGCCTCTCCTCGGTGTGAATCCGCTCATGCTGGAGTGCCAGGGTCGGCTGTCACTTGTCTCTGCCCCAGCACGGGAAAAAGTGGTTCTGGGCAGGCTGCACTCTCGAAGAAGGAGTCTGGACTCTTGCTTTTAGGTCTTCAGTTGAGTTTATTATTTCTTATCTACAAAGTTTTTCTGTCTGTCCAGCCGAGGTCTGATCAGCAAGACAGCCAAGGGCACTCTCTCCCGCCCACAGGGCGGTTGTCTCTTTTATAGTAAAAACTACGTATAAGATATTTACCTTTAATTCCCAATACTTTCTGCCCTTGTTGGCAAGTGCACTTTCACTATGAACCAATCCACACGTGCCAACATCATCCTCAACATGGATGCCAAGGAGAAGAAAGAAGAAGGACAGGGCACACCCAAATTCCTCCATCTTGGGACTCCTCACCCCCATGTACAGAATTTCAAACCCCCCTGTACAACATACAAAACCCCCCTGTACAGTGCTCCAAAATTTTTCCCTTCACCCTGTGATTCCTACTTAAACTTTTGTGACCTGTAATTCTTTATATAAGGTTGGCAATTTGCTGCATGAATTAAGATCGCATTTTCAGGTGTCTTTGGCTTCCTGCCAGGGTCTCCAAGCCCCTGCCAGGGCTTTGAGACATCCAGGGCATCCAGAGAGATGCTCTGGGTTCCGACACTGGAGGAGGTTGGAGCTGCTCTGAAACCTCTTCCCACACTGGGCACACTCCTAGGGCCTCTCCCCAGTGTGGATGCGTTGGTGGGTGACACGATCCGTCCTAAGGACGTGATTCGTGAAGGTTCTTTTTCACTGATCTCAGGGTGCAAAAACTGACACGACAAGGGGATTTTGCAGTGAAATCAAAAGAGATATACTTTTATTGAATAGCCACAGCAAAGATGTGTTAGAAAGAAGGGGAATGGAGAAAAGGGAAAGAATAAGGAAAAGAAGAGAAGAGAGGAAGAGTAAAGAGGTGTATAGCTACCAGACGTGCGGATGACAAGGTCCCTCAAAGTCCGGTCGATGAAGAGGCCTGTCGTCCTCACGTCAGGGGAGATCTCAGAGGTATCAGTCAGGTCTAACCTTTTTTATAGTCCTTTTGAAATGGGGGAAGGGGACCCATTTCAAAATAGTCTATTGATAAAGGGTACAAGGAGTCCATCAGTAGTCCATCAGGAGCAGGTGTCGTCAGCAGCAGATGTCGTAGGCAGGAACCATTGTCTTCTCAGTCCAGTGGTCGCTTGCAAAACTTGCTCCGGTCCCCACGCATACCTTCCCTCACCCTACGGTGGGGATTTCAGTCTTAGTCCTTTTGGGAAAAGAGGGGAGCTTTTCCATGTAGGGGTCGCACGTCTCAGTCCTTGAGGGAGAAACCTCTCCCATCTCAGTCCATCTGTCACGGTGGTTGATGTACGGGGAATGGAGGGTCCTTTTGTGGTGACCTCCAGGAAGGTCATTCCAGAGAGAAAGTCCAGCCAAGTCAGAAGGGTGGAGAAATTCCAGCACTAGTGTTGCTAGGTGATGCAGGCGAAGGAGAGGACACTGTCCCTTCTTGGGTGCAGTGTTCCATGAGTTGAGCAAACACACCCGTAGGCAATAATCTGGCTTGGTGGACCAGACAGACCTGGATTTTCAGAACAGGATCTTTCCCTTTCCCCGGTGGTCTTGGCTTTCATGACGATCGAGAGGCAAAAAATGAGGGAAGTTTCGGACAGACTCTCACAGTGGGTCACAAGGGTGGATCTGTAGCTGAAGCCCTTCCCACACTCCCCACACTCATAGGCCCATTCCCCCGTGTGGATCAGGGTGCTGCTCTGCCTGATGCTCTTCCCACACTCCAAGCACTTGTAGGGCTTCTCCCCATCATGAAGCTGCTCATGGACCACCAGCTCTGAGCTCTGGCTGAAGCTCTGTCCACTCTCCTGGTTCAGGGTGGGTCTTTTCTCCTCAGAGCACCCTGAGCTGGGTTTGGAGCCACTTCTCCCGCAGGATGTCTGGGGCTTTTCCTCCCCATTATATTCCTGTGCCCTGGAGCTGCTCAAAATGGCCTCTTCCACGAGGTTCTGCCGTGGGGATTTGTCCTCCCTGGTCTCCATCCTCAGCTCCTTGTCTGGGGGAGGAAGGACAAGGAGAGGATGGGGTTTGCCTCCACGCCACAGGGCAGCCGGGGGCCATGCTGGGCTGGGAGATGGAGCAGGAGTGAGGGGGAAAGGGGCACTGACTTCCTCCTCACCTGCCTGGGTGTCCTGGGGCATCCTCCTTGCAGCCTCCTCCTCCATCCAGCCAAGGTTTGGGGACGGGATATCCTGCTTTGTGGGAAAACAAGGGGTGAGCATGTTGGGTTTGATGGTCCCGCTGCCCAAGTGCAGCTGGAGAAGTCACTGCCCTCTTCAGCCTCGGGGGGCCCGGACCCTGCTCATCCCCAGCCTCCCCCTCCCCTCCGGCTCCGGGCGCTCTCCCCACTCCGGGGCTCCCGGCTCTCCCGGGGATCCCCAAACCCAACATCGCTCCTCTGCCTGCCGGTACCGGCCATCGCCTCGTGGGACCCCCCAAGATCCCTGCGGGGCCATTTTCGGCTCAGCTTGGGGTCCTGCGAGACCCAAACATCCCCTGCCCTGCCAAACAACCCTGCCGGAGCCCCCCGATGGATTTGGGGCGAGCTCCCCTCCCCGCTCACCGGCGGTTCCGGGGCGATGCCGGCGGAGCCGGGGCAGCCGCGGCCCGAGCGGGGGAACCGCGTAGGGTTGGTGCTGCTGCTCCTCCCGCTGCTCCTCCGTCCCTCCTCTTCCTGCTCCTGCTCCTTTCCTCCCGATCCTCTCCTTCCCTCTCCTTTTCCTCCTCCCCTCTCCCTCCTCTCCCTCCCGCTCCTGCTCCGCTCCCAGCCCGGCCCGGGCGGTGCCGACACCCAAAAGCAGCCGCGCTCTGCCCGGGGGGTTCCGAAGCGGCCCCGCCTGCCCGGCACTGGGAGCGATACTGGGAGCGCTGGGAACGATGGGGAGAGCGCCGGGCAGGAACTGGGAGCGCTGTCCCTGCCAGCCCCGCTCTTACTGGGAGCGCTGGGAGCGATGGAGAGAGCAGCGGGCAGGAACTGGGAGCGCTGTCCCGGCCAACCCCGCTCTTACTGGGAGCGCTGGGAGCGATGGTGAGAGCAGCGGGCAGGAACTGGGAGCGCTGTCCCTGCCAGCCCCGCTCTTACTGGGAGCGCTGGGAGCGATGGTGAGAGCAGCGGGCAGGAACTGGGAGCGCTGTCCCTGCCAGCCCCGCTCTTACTGGGAGCGCTGGGAGCGATGGAGAGAGCAGCGGGCAGGAACTGGGAGCGCTGTCCCGGCCAGCCCCGCTCTTACTGGGAGCGATGGAGAGAGCAGCGGGCAGGAACTGGGAGCGCTGTCCCGGCCAGCCCCGCTCTTACTGGGAGCGCTGGGAGCGAACTGGGAGCAAACAGCGCCCGGAGGCGGCTGCAGCCGGTGGGGGGCGGGGCCAGCACAGAGGGCGTGGTTATGCAAATACAGGAGCGATCACGCGCTGGGATTGGTGGGCGGGAGCAGCGCGGGGTTTCCTCGGTCACGTGAGGCCTGGGGCGGGGGGGGCGGAGCAATGGCGGGGACCGGGAATGGGAATGGGAATGGGAATGGGAATGGGAATGGGAATGGGAATGGGGACAGGGAATGGGAATGGGAATGGGGACTGGGAATGGGGACAGGATCGAGAATGGGGAGAGGGAATCGGAACAGGGTGTGGGAATAGGGACAGGGAATGGGAATGGGAATGGGAATGGGAATGGGAATGGGAATGGGAATGGGAATGGGAATGGGGACAGGGACGAGGAATGGGGACAGGATCGGGAATGGGGACAAGGAATGGGAACCGGGACTGGGAATGGGGACAGTGAATGGGAATGGGGACACGATCGGGAATGGGGATGTTATAAATGAGAAGCTTGATGAGGCCAAAACTCAAGCAGCAATCAATTTATTAATTAATATGGTAAAGTATGAGCAATACAGCGCTGGCTACAGTAGGGGAAAATTCTCCCTCCAACTGCACACCGATAGTTGGGGCTTACAGATATTTACAAGGGTACTCATAAACTTTCTCAGCAGTTTCGATTCCCAATTTTTACATGACAATTCTATACACTATTGTGATTCAGTTTTTCTCAGGATGCATCCCAGAAAGGAGTATCCCCAGACGGTGGGGTCTGGCTTCCGAAAGAAGTCTCCCAGCTGGTGAGGTCCAGATTCCAGATGCGGGTCCACCTTTTAATTGCAAGGACTATAAATCTCCTAACAGTGATGTCCAGCTTCCCTTGGTCGAAACTATCAATCCGTGAGCTGATGTTCACCTTCCTTTCTCAAGCTGCTTTTCACTGTCTTGTTAAGGTGTTGAGATACACGTTTCCTTTTTATGTATTCTAAAGCTATCGTTTCAAAGTTCCTTACAAAAAGCGATATTCTAAAATTATACTTCAAAAGGTTATTATTGCAAAACTGTTTAAGGCTTAGCTACAAGCAGAAAGTTCCTGTCAAACAGCAACATCCTTAAAGCTTTAATTCAAAGGCTCCTAAATCAACTGAAGACTTATAAAGGTTAATTGCAAACAAAGGAAAGGTTCAAAAGTCTTCTTCCATGCTTTACTTCCTCAGTTATTTATTAGAATTCATCTTTATATTTGTCCCATGGTGGGTTTCCACACATATCACAATCACAAATACACACATTGCCTGTATGTACCTGAGACGAAACACAGCTTTGTATTTCACAATCTGCAGCTGCCTGAATACAAAAACTGGAACAGGAGCCTCTCTCCAGGGGGAAATCTCCCCTCCTGTGCCAGCCCGTGGCAATGCTGCCATTCTCTGCTGCTGCTGCTGCTGCTGCTGGGGCACTCGGGGCTCGGGCTGAGCAGCAAAGGTGACCCTGAGCCAGGAGCTTTCCTTGGCTGCAGCAAAGCCTTGGCACGCAAAGCCCTTCCCGGCGCTGTGCCCTGTGCCAGGAGGGATTGTGCCAGCCGAGCTGACCCGAAATTTCTTCTCCCAGGCAGCTTTAGGACACGCACCATGGAGAAGCCAGAGCCCACTCTCAGCTTTGCGCAGTCCTGCAGAAGAATCCTGTGTGTGAAGCAGCCTGGGAACAGGGTTTAGTGTCAGGGGAGGGGAACTCAGAGCCGTTTTCTGCCCTGTGGGCTGAGGCTCTGCATTTGCAATGGCCCTGCAGCTGCCAAAGGGGCTCAGCTGAGAACAGTTCTGCTGAGACCCTGTCCTAAACCTGCTTTTCCTGCAAATGTCTTCAAAGGAATCCTCATTTTTTTGCAGCCCCAGGTCTTGTGTGTGGGCAGGTGCGACTGCTGAAGGATGGAAGACCTCTACTTGGAAAAGTACTCTTTTTTTTTCTTCTTTTTTTTTTTTGTTTGGTTAGATTTGGTGTGGTTTCTTCTTTGGGGTTTTTTTAGGTTGTTTGTTCTTACTGGGGTTTTGGTTTTGTTTTGTTTTGGATTTCTTTCTTTTTTGGGTTTTTGTGTTGTTTTGTTTTTTTTTTTGTTTGGGTGGTAGAGTGGTTTTTTGGTATGGCTTTTCTTTTCTTTTCTTTTCTTTTCTTTTCTTTTCTTTTCTTTTCTTTTCTTTTCTTTTCTTTTCTTTTCTTTTCTTTTCTTTTCTTTTCTTTTCTTTTCTTTTCTTTTCTTTTCTTTTCTTTTCTTTTCTTTTCTTTTCTTTTCTTTTCTTTTCTTTTCCTTTTCTTTTCCTTTTCTTTTCCTTTTCTTTCTTTTCTTTTCTTCTCTTTGTGTGTTGCGGGGGGGGGGGTGTTTTTTCAGGTTTTTTTTAATTAACTCCCATGTCAGTGCTGGGCAGAGCTCTGTAACTGTGTCTGACACATGTCTGTGGCACTGTGCAGGTGGCCAGGGGGACCCTCCCCGAGCTGTGCAGAGGAATCCACATCAGCCCAGGCCGGGCTGGGCAGTGGCCGCTCAGTTCCATGGACTGGACGCGGCTCTGGATGCTTCCCTTGGAGCGTCTGCAGGGAGGGAATGCTGGGGCTGTCACCGCTGGGGTGTCACACACAGGGGAGTGCTGGGGCTGTCACCGCTGGGGTGTCACACACAGGGGAACGCTGGGGCTGTCACTGTTGGGGTGTCACAGACAGGGGAACACTGGGGCTGTCACCGCTGGGGTGTCACAGACAGGGGAACGCTGGGGCTGTCACCGCTGGGGTGTCACACACAGGGGAACGCTGGGGCTGTCACTGCTGGGGTGTCACACACAGGGGAACGCTGGGGCTGTCACCGCTGGGGTGTCACACACAGGGGAACGCTGGGGCTGTCACCGCTGGGATGCCACACACAGGGGAACGCTGGGGCTGTCACTGCTGGGGTGTCACACACAGGGGAACGCTGGGGCTGTCAGCGCTGGGGTGTCACACACAGGGGAATGCTGGGGCTGTCACTGCTGGGGTGTCACAGCCAGGGGAACGCTGGGGCTGTCACCGCTGGGGTGTCACACACAGGGGAACGCTGGGGCTGTCACTGCTGGGGTGTCACAGACAGGGGAACGCTGGGGCTGCCCCACTCCTGCCCTGTCCCCAACAGCTCTGCCAGCATCTCGAGAGGACAAAAAGGCTGAGCCAAAGGGTGAGAATTGCAGAAGGGCCTGAGCTGGGAGGGACCCATTGGGATCATCAAGTCAAAGAATGTCAGAATTACTGGGCTGGAAGAGACCTTCAGGATCATCGAGTCCAACCCAGCCCTAGCACTTCAACTAGACACTGGCACCGAGTGCCCAGTCCTGTCTTTTTTTAAACACATCCAGGCATGGGGACTCTACCACCTCCCTGGGCAAACCAATCCTATACTTTATTACCCTTTATATAAAAAGCTTTTTCCTAATATCCAACCTATATAGGATAAGCTCAGCTGGTCCTTGGCACAACTTAAGACTGTGTCCTTTGGTTCTGTCAGTTGTTGCCTGGAGAAAGAGACCAACCCCCATGTGACTACAACCACCTTTCAGGAAGTTGTAGAGAGTGATCAGGTCACCTCTGAGTCTTCTCTTCCCCGGGTCCCTCAGTCACTCCTCACAGGATTTGTGTTCCTGACCCCTCCCCAGCCTGTTGCCCTTCTCTGGACGCACTCCAGCCCCTCCATGTCCTGCCTAACCTGAGGGACCCAGAACTGGACACAGCACTCGAGGTACGGTGCCAGTAAAGGGGAAGAATGCCAAGTACACCAGTGCCAAGTACAGGGGAAGAATGACCTCCCTGCTCCTGCTGGCCACACCACTCCTGATCCAGGCCAGGAGCCATTGGCCTTCTTGGCCACCAGGGCACACTGCTGGCTCATGTTCAGCCGGCCATCGAGCAGTACCCCCAGGTCCCTTTCTGCCTGGGCACTGTCCAGCCACACCATTGACAGCCTCTGGCATTGCAGGGGGTTATTGTGGCCAAAGTGCAGGACTCAGCACTTGGACTTATTAAACTACATCTTATTGGACTCTTCCATCCCTCCAGCCATTCCAGGTCTCTCTGCAGAGCCCTCCTACCTTCCAGCAGATGGACACATGCCCCCAACTTGGTGTCATCTGCAGGTTTACTAATGAAAGACTCAATCCCCTCATCCATGTTATCCGTAAAAATATTGAACAGAGCTGGCCCCAGCACAGAGCCCTGAGGGACAGCACTGGTGCCTGGCTGCCAGCTGGATGCAGCAGCGCTCACCAGCACTCTCTGGGCCGGCCATGCAGCCAGTTCTGAACCCAGCACAGAGTGCTCCTGTCCCAGCCCTGGGCTGCAGCTTTTCCAGGAGTGTGCTGTGGGAGACAGTGCCAAAGGCCTTGCTGGAGTCCAAACAGACACATCCACAGGCTGTCCTGCATCCCTCAAGAGGGTCACCTCATGATAAAAGGAGGCCAGATTGGTCAAACACGACCTACCCCTCCTGAACCCCTGCTGGCTGGCTCTGATACCCTGGCCATGCTGTAAGTGCTGGGTGATGACACTCAGTATAAACTGTTCCATTTCCTTAGTGGGTACTGAGGTCAGGCTGACTGGCCTGTAATTACCAGGATCCTCCTTCCCAGCCTTGTTGTGAATGGGTGTCACATTGGGCAGCTTCCAGTCATCTGGAACCTCCCCAGTGAGCCAGGACTGCTGGTAAATGATGGAGAGCAGCTTGGCAAGCTCATCTGCCAGCTCCCTCATCACCCTGGGATGGATCCCATCTGGTCCCATGGATTTATGAACATCCAAGCAGCTCAGAAGTTCTCTGACTGCCTCCTCTTGGATAATGGGGGCACCATTCTCCTCCCTGATACCATCAACCAACCCAAGAGGACAGTTGTCCTGGGGACAAGCCGTCTTCCCACCAAAGATTGAGTCAAAGAAGGTGTTAAGCACTTCTGCCTTCTCCGCATCTGCAGTTACTAAGTTCTCTCCCTCATCCACTATAGAACAGAGGTTGGTCTTACCCTTCCTTCTACCATTAATATATACGTAAAACATTTTTTTATTATTCTTTTCACAAGTTGACATTTTAATTTCAAAATGAGTTTGGCCTCCCTGATTTTTTTCCTATATGCTCTAGAAGCCCTCTTATATATTTCCTGAGAGACCTGATCCTCCCTCCAAAGATGATTCATCCTTTTTTATTCTTAATGTCCTCTAAAACCTCCCTCCCCCTCTAGCTGGGCGCTTGCCTCGTCACCTCATCTTTCAGCACACAGGGACAGTCTGTTCTTGTGACCTCAAGATCTCTGTTTTGAAGCACATCCACTTTTCCTGAACCCCCTTGCATTTAAGGACTGCTTGCCAAGGAACTCTTTGAATAAGCCTCCTAAATAGGTCAAAGTCTGCTCTCTGAAAGTCTAGTATAAAAGTCTTATTAATGTTCCTCCTGACTTCACCAAATATCAAGAATTTTATAATCTCGTGATCACTCTGCCCCAAGTAGCCTCCAACCACCACATCTCCCTCCAGCCCATCTCTATTTGCAAACAACAAGATCTAACGCATTACCTCCCCTGGTGGGCCACCCACCAGCTGTGACAAAATGTTGTCCTCCACACACTCTAAAAATTTTCCTGGACTGCCTTTTTTCTTCTGTATTAAGTTCCCAGCAAATGTCTGGCAAGTTGAAATCACGAACAAGAACAAGGGCTGATGATCCAGAAACATCCTCTAGCTGCTTATAGAATGAGTTGTCAAGCTCTTCTTACTGCTTGGGTGGACAATAACAGACTCCCAGTAGGATGTCAGCCTTGTTGGCCTTCCCCCTAATTCTCACACATGGCATTCAACTTCATCATTACTTTCAACATCCATAGCATCAAAGCCCTCCCTAATATAAAGGGCTACCCCTCCACCTCTTCTCCCTTTCCTGACTCTCCTGAAGAGCTTGTAGCCACCCAGTGCAGCGCTCCAGCCATGTGAATCATCCCACCACGTTTCTGTGATGGCAATTCCATCACAGCTCTGCTGTTGGACCATGACCTCCAGCTCTTCCTGTTTGTTACCCATGGTGCGTGCACTGGTATCCATGCACCTCAGCTGGGCTGCTGATTTCACCCCTAACTCAGGCTTGCCACCCTTGGGCCTGCTTCCAGACAGCCCAGCTGCATCCCCTTCCCCCTTCAGACTTAGTTTAAAGCCCTCTCAACAAGTTCTGCCAGTTCACAAGCTAAAAACCTTCTGCCCTTAACAGAGAGATGGAGCCCATGTGGTTCCAGCAGGCCAGGTACTGTAGAAGTTGCCCCGTGATCAGAGGATCCAAAATTCTCCTGATGACACCAACCCTTGAACCACTTGTTGATAATGTGAGATCTCCTATTCTTTTCACCATTTTTCTCAGCCACCAGAGGGACTGAGGAAAAGACTACCTGTATCCTTGTCCTATCAACCACTTCTCCCAGTGCCCTAAAGTCCCTTTTAATTGTCCTGACACTCCTCTTTTCAGTCTCATCACTGCCAGCCTAGAGTATCAGCAGTGGGTAATAATCAGAGGGCTGAATCAGCCCAGGCAGTCTCTCAGTGATATCCTGTACCCGGGCCCCAGGGAGGCAGCTGACGTCTCTGTCAGGTGGGTCTGGTCGACACATGGGGCCCTCTGCTCCCATCAGGAGGGAGTAACCACCATCACTACCATTTTTTCCTTTTTGATGTTAGAGGTGGTTATCCTCACAGGTGAATCATAACTGGGAGGCTCACTGGGCAGATAATTTTCTTCTAAATCATCTGGCTGACTCATCAGATCCAGGGGCTCATACCTGTTCTGAAGTGGCACCTGGCTTGGGAGTGGGGGTCAGGAAAAATTTTTATTATTACCTCCTTGAGTAGGTACTCATTCCCACTCTTCTTCATCTACCAGGTGTAACTCTATTGTCTGACAGTGGGAGGCATAAAAGACTGTGGGAACCGAGGGGAGCATTGCTGCACTGCCAGACCTCATGGAACCAAGGATCCACTGGGACACTGCAGGGCCTTGGGGCACCACGGCACCATTGTGACACGGTGGGGCCCAAGGATGCAAGGGACTTTGTGACACCAAGGGGTTCCATGGAACCAAGGGGACATTGTGAGACTGGGAGGCCTCATGGAGACTGTTGGGAGACACTACGGCCTCGTGGAACTGTGGTGACACAAAGCTGGGTGCAAGTGTGGATCTGCTGGAGGGTAGGAGGGCTCTGAACAGGACCCTGGACAGACTGGATCCAGGGCCCAAATCCAACAAGGTGAGGTTTAACAAGTCCAAGTGCTGGGTCCTGCACTTTACCCACAACAACCCCTGCAGCACTACAGGCTTGGGGACAGAGTGGCTGGACAGCAGCCAGGCAGAAAGGGACCTGCAGGGACTGATGGACAGCAGGCTGGACATGAGGCAGCAGTGTGCCCAGGTGGCCAAGAAGGCCAATGGCTCCTGGCCTGGATCAGGAATGGTGTGGCCAGCAGGAGAAGGGCAGTGATTCTTCCCCTGTGCTCAGCACTGGCTGGGCAGCACCTCGAGTGCTGTGTCCAGTTCTGGGCCCCTCAATTTAGGAAGGACATGGAGGGGCTGGAGCATGTCCAGAGAGGGGCAAGAAGGCTAGTGAGGGGCTTGGAGCACAAGTCCTGTGAGGAGCAGCTGAGGGAGCTGGAGCTGTTTATCCTGGAGAAGAGGAGGATCAGGGGTGACAAGGCGGTGTCAGTGCACAGGCTGGACTTGATGATCTCCAAGGTCTTTTGCAGCCTTGCTGATTCTGGGATTCTCTGAAACCACCCTTGGAGCAGTTGCAGGATGAGCCCTGGGCCTCCTCTGCACAAGTTCCAGCAGCCCAGGTCCCTCAGCTTCTCCTGCCAGCCCCAAAGCCCATCCTGTCAGTCCTGCAGAGCCTCTGCAGCTCCTCCTCATTGCCCAGAACAGGGAGCCCCACAGGCAGACACAGCAGCCCAGATGTGCCCCCCTGGCCTGGGGTGCCTCTGGCAAGGGAGCAGCACCAGGCACTGCAGGAGCTTGGAGACAATTCCTGCAGCACTTGGAGGATGATCCTGCTCCCCAAGGGACGTTCCCATGGTTCCAAGTCAGGAACTGCAATGGGGAGTGGGGCCAGAGGGGAAAGGGCAAACATGGATGGGCTGTTTGCAGGACAGGGAACAGGGGTGGGAAATAGGAAGAAATCTGCAGCAGGAAGAGAAAAAAAAATCAAAGATGAAGCAGAGGAAATGCTTGTGGCAGTTTGGGGGTGGCTGCCAGGCAGCCCTGGCTCTGAGCAACAGCGTCTGCAGTGGGACAGGAAACTCCCAGCTGATGGGAACAAACTTTCTGGCTGACTGCAGAGGCCAGGACAGAGCTGAGTGGTTTCCCTGGTGTCCCCCAGCCCTTGCTGGCCCCAGGGGCTGATGCCATTTGTGCTCCCTCAGGTTCATGTCCCCACAGCAGCAGCATGGGGGTGCTCCCGCCTGCTCTGTGCAATGCAAACAGGGGCTCCTGAGCCAGTGCTGCCGTGGCTGTGCCTGCAAGGATGCGGCACCTGTGTGAGCTGGGGGAGAGGCCAGGGCTGCAGAGGGGGGATGTTGTTGGCAGCTCCATGAGGATGCTCTGGGACGCTGCCCTGGGCTGTGCAGCGCACTGGGGATGGATCAGCCCCTGCTCTGCTGCTCCTTCCCGTCTCCCCCAGGGCCCTTGCAGAGCCCCAGCCATGCTGTTTGCCCCCAGCCTGCCCACGGCCAGCCTGGGGCTGCTCACCCTGGGGCTTTTCTGTGCTGAGCATTGGCCTGGCCGTGTTCTTGAGAGAGCCTGGGCAAGGAGCCTGCAGCCCCCAGGGCCTGGCCTGAGGCGTCAGCGCTGCCCCAGCAGTGCCCATGGCCTGTCCCTGCTGCAGCCCCGGCACTGCCACCCCTAGGACTGTGCCCGGCCCCGAGAGCACTCAGGCCCTGCAGCAACACCAGGGCCACCAGGGCAGCGGGGCAGGGCCACGGCAGCAGCACTGGCAACACCAAGTGCTGCTGCTGCTGCTGGGCACAGCTGCTGTGCCAGCACTGATCTGCCCCAGCTCTGCACACAGACATTGCTGCTGCAGCTCCAGAGAAGGCAATAAAAGGGCATCTCTGCAGAATATTCTGATGAGACATCTTTTATTTCCTTTAAAGCCTCCAAGAACGCAGCTCGTCATTGACAGAGTCTGTGGCCACAGGGAAGGTGGAGAGAAACAAAATGAGAAATGGCACAAAAAAGGCTTTTTATTGTGTACAATAGTATTTAAAAAAAAGCGGAAAAAAACCCTACAACCACGCCAACAAGAATTATCAAAGGGGACTTTTATTACAAGTAATTTGCAGAAATTGGCAACCACTTTAATGTTTTTGAAAGCATCCAGTCATCAGTCTTCTCACTGTAGCCTTCAACTCCTGGTTCCTCAGGCTGTAGATGAGAGGGTTCAGGGCTGGAGGCACCACTGAGTACAGAACTGACAGGGCCAGATCCAGGGATGGGGAGGACATGGAGGGGGGCTTCAGGTAGGCAAATATGCCAGTGCTGAGGAACAGGGAGAGCACGGCCAGGTGAGGGAGGCAGGTGGAAAAGGCTTTGTGCCGTCCCTGCTCAGAGGGGATCCTCAGCACAGCCCTGAAGATCTGCACATAGGAGAAAATAATGAACACAAAACAACCAAACGATAAACTGCTAGTAACTACAAGTAGCCCTATTTCCCTGAGGTAGGATTTGGAGCAGGAGAGCTTGAGAATTGCTGGGATTTCACAGAAGTACTGGCCCAGGGCATTGTCATGGCATAGGGGCAGGGAAAATGTATTTGCTGTGTGCATGAGAGCAATGAGAAAGGCACTGGCCCAGGCAGCTGCTGCCATGTGGGCACAAGCTCTGCTGCCCAGGAGGGTCCCGTAGTGCAGGGGTTTGCAGATGGACACGTAGCGGTCGTAGCACATGATGGTCAGGAGGGAAAACTCTGCTGAGATGAAAAATACAGTAAGAAAAACCTGAGCAGCACATCCTGTGTAGGAGATGTTCCTGGTGTCCCAGAGGGAATTGTGCATGGCTTTGGGGACAGTGGTGCAGATGGAGCCCAGGTCGCTGAGGGCCAGGTTGAGCAGGAAGAAGAACATGGGCGTGTGCAGGTGGTGGCCGCAGGCTACAGCGCTGATGATGAGGCCGTTGCCCAGGAGGGCAGCCAGGGAGATGCCCAGCAAGAGGCAGAAGTGCAGGAGCTGCAGCTGCCGCGTGTCTGCCAGTGCCAGCAGGAGGAAGTGGCTGATGGAGGTGCTGTTGGACATTTGCTGGGGCTGGCCATAGGGATCTGTGCATGGATAAAGTTCAGTGACAAGTCAGGAGAGGCTTCTTTGATCCAAATCTGGGCCATCCCCTTTAGCCTGTCCCACTGGGACTCACCCAGCCTTGTTCCTGCTCTGGCAAAACCTCCCCCCAGGTCCCTGCCTGAGCTCCAGCTGTGCTGCCTGAGTATGCCAGGAGCAGCCAGGCCTGTGCGTGGGGACACCCAGAAGGGCAGCTCAGAACTTGGAAGGGCACAGCAAGGAGATCTCCAGCTGTGCCCATGATGGGATCTCAGGGATGGGGCTCAGCTCATTCCCCTTTCCCATGGACTGTTCTCCCCACAGCCCCACAGGTCCCAGGGAAGCTCAGACACCCCATTCTCATGGACAGCCCTGCCTGGCAGGAATGCCAAGGGCAGTGCCTGACTCAGCTGCTGCAAATGCCAGAACCTCCCTGAGAGCAGCAGATAACAGTGACAATATCAGGGCAGGGCAGAAACAAGAGAAGATGCTGTGGTGCTGTGCCTGAGAGGGCAGGGCAGAGACAGCTGGGCACTCAGGACAGTGTTCCCGTGCCCAGCTGTGCCCGGCACCTCCCACACACCAACAGTGCCTTCCTGCCCCAGCACTGCTCTCTTCAGCGCCCTCTCCTTGCCTGAGCATCTCCCTGGGCCTGGACATTCCCTCCTGAGAGGAGCCTTGTCCCTGCCAGCGCTCACAGAGCCCATCCCACCCTGTGTGCCCTGGCCCCGGCCCTACAGAAACCTGCCTGTGTGCAGGGCCCTGGCTGGGGCAGGCTCTGTGTGCAGGTGGGCAAGGGCTGCTCAGGAGAGCCCTGCTGGGCCCTGCAGAGGTGATGCTGCTGCTGTCCAGGGCTGAGGAGTGGCTGAGGGCCCTTTGGGAGGCTCCCAGCAGAGAGACTGACCATCCAAAGTTACAGTTCTGGAGTCTCTGTAAATGTTCAAACATTCCTTTGGTGATCCTGTGTGTCCCTTTCAACTCAGAATGTTTTGTGATTCTGGGATTACAATTCCTGCTCTGCTTGTGTCATTCCCCTGTTGTCTTCTAATAAAAAGAGAAAAAAACTCTTGCAAAGGTGTTAGAACTGTAAAGTAAAAACCAGACATTTCCTTGGAAGCTTCCAGGTGTCCAAGTGGGAATTGGGTACAACTGATTTCAACAATTCATTAAGGTGGATTAATTAGGATATTTAACAGGAACATCCAATAGGAGATTCTGTTTCCCCAGTTACACACAGTTGCTCAACTCATAGGAGTTGGTTCAAGGGCTTCTTTGCCATCAATTTTTGTTATGACTACTCACATTCTCATCAAAAAATGTTCTTTTTGTAGGCCTCTTCCTGATAATAAGACTATACAGTATCAGGAATGTATTTATACAGTCAGCTTATTGTTCTTTTATTCTATTCTTTTTTTTTTTTTTTATTCTATTGTTCTATTATTCTAGGAGAAAGGTTAGGAAAAGTACTAGAGTTAATTAAGGATTATAGTTAAAGAAGTATATAATAGTCATTTAATAGAGTTAATAAAGAGTTTAATAGAGTTATGTAAGGATTATAGTTTTATAACTATATAATAGTAATTTACAGCGCTATGAATACATGAAAATGTATCAAAATTAAAAAATACTTTGTCATCACCCCAACTTTCCCATCCTTCTCAAAGCAGGAAAAGGAAAGCTCCTGACCTTTCCAGCAATGCCAGGCTTACCTTCTTTGGGCAGTGTCCTCCGGAGCTGTGCCCAGGCTGCTCTGGAGCTGGGAGCAGCCCTGCCCCACCCAGCCCCTCTCAGCGGCAGCACCTGCCCTGCTCAGGGTGGCTCCTTCCCCCCACAGCTTCTCCCCAGTGCTGGGAGCAGCTCCCCGGGCCGGCTGAGAGCTGTCCCTGGCAGGCAGCAGAGTCCCTGCCCCAGCACAGCGCCCTGGGCTGCAGGAGCCTGCTCTGCAGGACAGCCCTGGGCACCCCTGGCTGCACCCGCGGCTGCTCAGCCCTGCAGCAGAGCCTGGCAACAGGAGCTGCCCTGGGCTGTGCCTCGGCTGGGGCAGCAGGGAAAGCCAGCCCTGCCCTGGGGCCACATCCCTGCCCTGGAGCAGCTCTGAGAGTGCTCCTGAAAGCTCCTAAAAGCTGTGGGATGTGCCAGCTCCGGGAGATCCCTGCAGGAACTGCAGCTTCTCTTCCCACAGCCAGGGAATGACTGTTTGAAACCTGGGATGAATTCTGCTCTAGTGAGCCCTGAGTGAGCTCTGCTCTGTGCTCCTAGCCCAGGCAGAGTTTAACTCCTCTGTGCCTCTGGGCTGTGCCTGGGGTGGCTGCAGGCAGTGCCCCAGCCCTGCTGGGCTGGCAGAAGAGCTGCTCATCAAGGGAAATGTGCTTTTGAAGCTCTTCTTGCTTACCAGGAGCTGCCTCTGTGCCAGGAGCCCAGCCCAGCTCAGCAGCACAGACACAGCACCAGGACTTTAATGACACTCTGGGGCTTTGTGCTCAGGCCCTGAACATCAGTCTCTGAGAGGCAGCTGAAGAAACCTCTCCAGAACTCCAAGTCAGAATCCAACTCCAAAGTTTCTTGGACTTTTAATGGGTCCCACTGAGGGACACGACTGAGAAAATGTCCCCAGGCCCCAGGCAGAGCAGAGAACTGGAGGCACTGATGCCAGGTGGGGACAGAGAGAAGCCAAGTCTTGGTGGCCTGGGGCACAGCAGGGTCTGTGCCAGCAAGGGCTGGGAGGAGACATCTTGTCCTGAGGCCCTGGGGCCTCCTGGCACAGCCCCAGCCAGACTGGGCACTGTCAGCCCCTTGTCCTGCCCTCAGCATCCCCCCCTAGCCCACATCCCAGTGGCCTCAAGGATCTGCTGGAAGGAGTCCCTGGGGAGCCTTGCTCAGAAATGGCCCTGGGGGCTCCTGAATGCTCCCAGGGAATGCAGGTTTTTCAGAGGACTTTGGGTTTGGCTTTTGCCTTGACTTTCTGAGAGGTTTGTGGAATCATGGCCTCCAATTATCTGCTGTAATTAGTCCCTGGAGAGGCTTTGTCAGTAACAACACTCAGTGGAACTCATTAATGCTTCAAGGTACTTCAGTTATTTTAAGGTACTTGGTGTTTCCCTTTTGATACAGACTCTGGGAGAGGTTTGTGCAATCATGGCCCCAATTATCTGCTTTAACGAGTCCCTTGAGAGCTTTGTACTCACACTCAGTGGAGCTCATTAATACTTTGAGATACTTAAGGTTTTTTAGGGTACTTTGGGACTTCCTTTCCACACTGAGTCTCTCAGAGGTTTTTGTGCAATCCTGGCCTCCAATTCTCTCCTCCAAGGAGTCCATGAGGAGCCTGTGTTGGGGATGGACTTCAGCTGGGCCCATTCATGCTTTGAGACTCTTTGGGGTTTTCTTCTGACTTTGACTCCTATGAATGTTTGTGCAATCTCCTCTCAGGCCCTGAGGTTCAAGGCCTCAGCTCCAAATGCACCACAGGGCTCATTAGGATCAAGCAAGTCCTGACAAACCATGTCTGTGCCTTGATTTCCCCCTGCTCTCATGCAGTTCATCACAAGGATTCTGTAGCAGTTTTGCTTCACCAATCTGAGATTTCTTGGCGAATGCATCAATTAGTGTGGTGGGTTCGGTGTTGGCTAATTACCAGTGCACTCACTAAAACATACTTATACTTTCCTGCTGTGAGCTAGGATTAGGAGAAAGGCCAAGTAAGCTCAGAACTTTAAAAGAGTGTGAAGAGAAGTTTATTAACAGTAACTAAAAGAAAGAATAATAAGAATCAGAACAAAACTTTCAGAACACTTCTCCTCTCCATACAACCTGACAATGTAGGAAGACAAACCCTAAAATTTTCATCCAGTTTACTATCTCTAGAATAATCTTTCTTCAGTTCACTTAGGGAGAAAAGTTCCTCTTGCTGATGTTGTGGAGACTTGTCCAGAAGAAAACAGTTCTCTTGTGGCTCTTCATTTCCACGAATAGTAGCCACCCAGCAAAATATGCAGTTTTGAAGTCCCTCCCATTTTTTCACAGTCTTTCCCACAGTCGTGTTTATGTCAGCTTATGGGGTATTAAAGATGAGCTGTTTAAGAGCAAATGTTCTCTTCATCCATTTCTGAAATCATCTTCATCTCTGGGAACAGAGGTGTTCTTCTCTTCCTGAGGGCACATGGTCTCACCTCTCTTGTCTTTCTCTATTCAAACTTCACATGGAATCACAGCTACTTCAACATTTGCTTACTTCAGCATGGATGCCTGTCATGACAAGGACCACAGGCTGGGTAATAGTAGACATTGACTCCATGATTCACAAAAAGCTGATTACTAATTGTTATTCAGAAATCCATACTTTTATACCCTAGTTTGGTACAGGTGGACCTAATTGTTCCTCCAATTCAAACACCATCACCATTGGCTAATTAAGAAACCACCCTTTGGTAAACAAATCTCCATAACACACTCCACATGTTCAAAATACCAAGTGCAGCAAGTTAAGATAAGAATTGTTTCTCATTCTTTTTTCTAATTTTCTCACAGGCTTTCCCAAAACAATGCCTGGGAAAGGTGTGTTTCTCTCTGACCAGAGAGTTGCTGCCCCAGAAGCCTTTGCTGAACCGTATACTTTTCAAAGTGTTGTAGGGAAAAAGTGAGTCTGACATATCAATTACATCCTTCTCCATAGCTTTACAAGAGGATTCCAGCCACAAGATGAAGGAATCTCCTCATCCCTCCCATCTGAGACTCAACTTCCTATTCACTGACCTATTCACTCTTCATGTTGCTCCTCTATGTGCCTGCACTTTGTCCTTTTCTCACACTCGAGGGAGGATGGAAGCACTGAAAGAGTTAATATCTCTCCCAGGGCCTGCAGATGGTTCCATGACCCCAGCCGGGCTCGGTCCTTGTAGCCAGAGCTGTTTTACCATGGAGGTTTCTGCAGCGGCTGCGCTGGGGCTGTGTCAGGATGGGCCACGCTGGGGCAGGGCCAGGATCTCAGCAGCCAGGCCAGAACACAGCAGCAGCACGGCCGGGGCCCATGGCTTCTCCTCCCCTGCCCGGGACTTGCGGGTGAACCCCAAGGGTGGCAGAATCTTGGCCGAGCCGGCCCGGCCCGGGGCTGCTCCTGGGGCCCGGCGGATCCTGGCCGGGCCTGGGCTGGCGGCGGGGCAGGGCTCAATAGCGCCCAGGTGTTGGCAACCGCAGCCATGGCCCGGCCCGGCCTCGGCCCCGCGGCCTCCCCTGCCCTGCCCGGCAGCCGATGGGGCCTGGGGGGCTCCCTGGGAAGGGGCCCGGCCCCACAGCAGGAGCCGCCCAGCCCGGCCCGGCTGAGACGGGGGCTGGGCCAGCCTTGTTACCTCTTTGCTGACCAGAAGGGAAAGAGACCCTCCCAGGCTTTCTCAGCTTTAACATATGTCTTCACAGAGGTGTGTACAGTTTCCTTAGTGGTTTAACAGATTGTCAATTCTCAAAGCTAATTACTGATTGTTTTTTTGTCAGACAGAGCTGAAACTGCTAGCAGCTTCTCTTAGGACATCACTTCCATGATGCAAAACCACCAAAACAGCACAGAGCACAGAGCTCCTTTGTCCATATGTAGTGCTCATGTGCCCAAGGTTTCAGAACCTCTCCTTGGGAGATCTCTGAGCCCTCTCCAAGGTGTTTCCAAATGAAAATATTCAGCTCAGAGTCTAAGAAAATCACCAGAGGACAGGGCCAGCCTGACCTGTCTGTCCTGGCTACTTTTGTCTGGGAGCCATCCTTGCATATATGGAAATTGAGAGGCTAAATTTTAATTTTGGCCATGGTCCCTTGGCCGGAAGGCCAGTTGTTTTCCAAAGGAACGAAGGAACAGAGCCCCATTGTTTCAGGGGCAGATGAGAGGTGACCACCTTGCATATGGGAAAATTTTTTAGGGAAAGTATCAGTTTTGGCAATGGGCATCTAAAAAGAGGGATGGTTCTTTTTTGTAGCATGGAAAGCATGGAGCCCCAGTGTTGCAGGAGCTGATGAGAGGCAGTCCTTGACATCCCAAGATCAGCCAGACCTGTCAGGTGGCCCCTGGGAGGCCAAGCCAGCCAGACCCGCTCCATGTTCCCTTGGTTCCATGAGGCCCCACAGTGTCCCAAAGGTCCCTTGCTTCCATGAGGCCCTGAGGTCTCATAATATCCCTGTGGTAACATGAGGCCCTGAAGGACCCTAATGGTCTCCATGGTTCCATCAGGCCCCACAGAGTCATAATGGTCTCTGGGTTCCATGAAGCCCCGCTGTGTCACCATGGCCCCTTGGTTCCATGGGCTCCAGTGGTGCCACAATGATCCCCTTGGTTTCATGAGGTCCCCACAGTGTCCCAGGGATCTCCTTGGGAAGCAAAGAGCCAAGCCCCAGTGTTGCAGGGGCAGTCACCAGAGGCCAAGGCCAGCCAGACTTGACAGTACTGGCAGATTTTGCCTGGGAGCAGCTCTGGGATATACAGAATTTTAGAGGTGGAATCATAATTTTAGACATGGACACCAGGAGGAGAAGGACGGTTCTTCTCCATAGGAAGGAAATCACAGAACACCGGTGTTTGAGGGGCAGATGAAAGGTGGTCATCAGAGGCCTAGGCCGGACAGACCTCTTTTTCTTAGTTGCTTTTGTCTGAAAGGAACCCTTGGAGATAGGGAATTTGTGTGGTGGAACCCCATTTTCAGCCATTTCTGTGTAGACAAGAAGGATGGTTCATTTCTATAGGAAGGAATGCACAGAGCCCAAGTGTTTCAAAAACAGAAGAGGAGAGAGGTGGCTCCTGGGGTCCAAGCCAGCCAGACCTGTTTGTCCTGGCTGCTGTTGTCAGGGAGGAGGAATCTGAATTTTGAGCATGGACACCTGGAGAAGAAGGACAGTTCTTTTTCATTGGAAAGAAAGCACCAAACCCCAGTGTTTGGAAAGCAGATGAGAGGCAGCCCCCAGGAGGCCATGGGCAGCCAGACCTTTCTGTCCTGGCAGCTTTCACTTGGGAGCAATCCTTGGATGTACAGAGTTTTGGAGGTGCAATCCCAGTTTTAGCCATGGGCAACAGGATCAAGATGGCTGTTTTTTTCCTGTAGGAAAGAAAAGTGCAAAGTCCAAGTGCTCTGGAAGAAGATGAGAGGTGGCCACCCTTAAGCCAAACCAGGCCTGTCTTTCCTGGCACCTTTCATCTAGGAGCTATCCTTGGATATAGAGCATTTTGGAGGTGGAATCTCCATTTTGGCCATGGGCACCTGGACAGGAAGAAGAGTTCTTTTCATGAGGAAGGAAAGCACAGAGCCCCAGTGTTTCAGAGGTAGATGAGTGCCAGCCCTCAGGAAGCCAAGGCCATCCAGACTTGTCACTCCTGGCAGCTTTTGTCTGGGAGTTATCCTTGGATAGAGGGAATGCTGGAGGCAGATGTCCAATTTTGGCTATGACTGCCTGGTCAAGATGGATGTTTTTTCCCATAAGAAAGAGAAGCACATGGTCCCAGTGTTCCAAAGCCAGATGGGAGATGGCCCCTGGGGGGCCAAGGCACTGTCACTCCTGGCAGATTTCTTCTGGGAACAATCACTACATATAAGGAAATTTGGTGGAGGAATTCCAGTTTTGGCCATGGGGCCCTGGAGGAGAAGGACAGTTGTCTCCCATAGGAAGGAAAGCCCAGAGCCCCAGTGCTTCAGAGGCAGATGAGAAGCAGCCCTCAACATGCCAATGTCAGCTGGACCTGTCAGGTGGTCCCCAGGAGGCCCAGCCAGCCAGACCTGTTCCATGTTCCCTTGGTTTTGTGGGACCCCACAGTGTCCCAATGGTCTCCTTGGTTCCATGAGGCCCTGGAGTGTCACAATGTTCCCCTTGCTTCTGCAGTGTCACCATGGCCCCTCGGCTCCATGCCCCCTCACTGTGTCACAATGGCTCCTCCGTGCCACTACGGGCTCCACAAGGTCACCATGGACCCTTGGTTCCTTGGGGCCCCTGAGTTTCACAATGGTCTCCTTGATTCCATGAGGCACCAGAGTGTCACAGTGGCCCCTTGGTTCCGTAGTCTCACTGCGGTCTCTGTCAGAGTCTGGATGAGATCGATGTCCCGAGACACCTCGGGATGCTCGGAATGCCCGTGTGGGGCCAGGGCTGGGTCAGGTCTTGGTTTGTGGTGGGACAGAGTGCTGCCCCCAGCCCTGGTCTGGCAGAGCTGTCAACCACACAGCAGAGGCGCAATCACACAACAACAGCTGGTGCCTACCCTGACTCTGATTGGCCCAGCCACTGGCAGTCCCACCCCAGGGGCGGGCCCATGAAGGCCCAGGGGGTTAAAAGCCGGAGCACGAGGCCAGCCCATGCTCTGGATCCTGCCTTCTGCTGGGGTTCCTCTGTCAGCAATGCTGGAACCCAAGCGGTTGGTTCCTATGTGCCTGTCTCTCTATAGATCTTCTGTCTTTCTGTTGTTCTCTATTTCTTCTCCTCCTAATCCTACTGACCTGGAACATTTTTGGGTAACTTAACGCCGTAAGGGTTAAAGGTTTTTAGGATAAATTTGTGAGAATCCAGGGCACAGGGAATATTTCTCTTTCTGCTCTGAGGTGTCCTGACCCCCAGAGAAACACTGCCTTTAACCTTCGTCCACGGAGAGGACTTCCATGACTTTGAGATAGATTAGAATTCACCAAAGTATGAAATAGATAATAGTGAGTAGTATAGTATGTCACTTGGGTGAGAAATTTAGGTTTTGGGATTTTTAGTATGGTGTAGATAGGAAGCAAGATGCAGGAATTTGGATGTAGTTCCTGCCTTCTTCTTCATCTCCTCCATTTTCTGCTGTATTGGTGGAACAGGGTGATTGGTCAAGGAAAGTACAGTGCGAGGTTTTGTGGACAGTCAAGGGACGAGTTATTGGTAGATAAGTAGAAATAATGTACATTTGAAGACTTTCTTCATCCAGTGGATAAAGACACTTTAACAGACCTTGAAACTGTACATTTCAGGACCATTCTGCGGTGCTTTTCCAGCCCACTGAGCCTGGTGTGGACAGTCTACAAAACTTCAGATAAAATAACAATAAACAAGAAGCGGAAGACTGAAAAAGTCCAGTGCGTCTCCTTTTCCCTGGCACAGAACTGCTACAGGAGGGTTTCCCCCATCCCGGGAGCCCCCAGAAGGGCCCAATATAAAACAAACATCAATAACTGGTGCCCTGACAATGTTTTTAATAAGTTGTTTTTTCCATAAAGTTGGCTGCTGAAGGGTGTTGTCTTAATTAGCCAAGCATGTGAAACGTGTTGGTGAAATGACCAATGAAGTCCACCTGTAGCAAACCGAGGTATAAAAGAAGAGGAGTGAATAAATGGGTGGATTTTAGCCCTTAGCCTTCTGATCTGAGTCTGTGTCGTCTGTGACTCAGCGGTGACATTTGGGGATCTGTGTGGCTGTTGGGGATCCTCTTTGCACGTTGTGACCCAACCGGAGCTTCTCCAATAAACTTTGCCTGAAGCTCCCACTGTGCCCATGACAGGAACTCCTGTGAGTATCTGTCACATCCTGGCTCTTTGGCAACCCGGGTGCGGTTCTCCTGCGGTCACGGAGCGTTTGTAAAGCCGGCCAGCAAGCTCCCTGTGTGACCGAAGGGACACACGAGAGGGGCTGCCCCGGAACCTCAGCCGAGGTTTTTCAGGTGGCAGTTGGAGCAGCGGCGTGGGTGACGCTGCGGCAGGATACCACGAGGATCCAGAGGCAAAGAGACGAGGGAGAGGACACTCGTATGCTATCCAAAGAAGTTTTATTCAGTGGACGGGTCAGTGACGAGTGACCAGGCAACACTGCTGTGTCAGAGGTTTTAAAGGGGGCTTGCCCAGAGGGTGGGGAGCATAAGATAACCAATAGGATCACGCGCGGGGAGGAACAAGAAGCTTAGCAGGACCAATGAAATCATCACAGGGGAGGGAGGAAGCTTCCGGGACCAACTAACTGTCGTACTTAGGGTAAGTGACATCGAACTTTCGAGAATAAAAAGGGTGGGCTTGAGTTAACAGGCAGGGAAAGGGGACAGCACAACTGGGATTGACAACTCCTTATTAGGGAAGAAAGGTGGAACAGTGGGACAGGCCTCCTGAGTGGCAGCCCGGTGGCGGGAAACTTAGGAGTAAACAACTTGGGAGGAACCATTGTGAGGGGATAAAACGGGGGTACATGGATCAAACCATTAACATTAAAATAACTCAGAAAAACACTGCCACACCCGGGGACTCCTGGGATGTCACCGTGGAGCCCCCGTGAGAGCCTGTGACAGATCAGTGCCTTTGCAGCCTTGGGCACAAGGGCAGAGTGCCGTGCTGGGAGCTGTGCCAGGCAGAGCCTGAGGCACCAAAGGCACCTTGGCAGCAGCAGCTGCTTGCAGGGCATGGCCAGAAGCCTCCCTTGGCAGCCCGGCCGGGTGGCCAGCACTGCAGAGATGCTGCCTCAGGGCTCATTTCTGCCTGGGCTCTGAAAAGCCACTTCTGCCCCAGGAGCCTGCCTGGGAAGCCATTGGCCCCAGCACCTTGGGCACAAGATATGAATGAGAAAACTCTTCATGCCAGCAGAGACAAGGCAGGGGCAGAGGAAAGGGCAGAGCCAGGCCCAGGGCACAGGGCTGCCATGGTGATGGCTGTGAGGTCACTGCCCCTGCAGCAGCCTGGCTGCCCTCAGCAGACATTCTGGCCAGAAGCGTTGTGAGGGCACCCAGCACATCAGAGAACCCACACAACAGGAATTCTGTCCTTGGAGATGAGAGGCTCAGGTTGTAGGATAATTCCTGAGATGGGGAATCCAGCTCTGTGAAAGAACAGTTGCAGTTTTGTGCCATTCTCATCATTGTAAAATATTTCCTCCTTCTAACAAATGTAAATCCATCCTCATTCATTTCAGAGATATTGAGCATTGTTCTGTCACTGCAAGATTTGGGAGAAAATAATTTCAACCACTATTCTTCTATTTTCACAGACCTTGGTGAGGACCCAAAAATCTCCCAAGATGGGGTTTGGAGGCATCGTCACATAATCAGTGGGAGGAGGCTGCAGGCTCTGGGCTTAAGTTGTGTTGAGACTGAGGACAGAACAGGAATAGTCCGGGAGGGATTGAAGGGTGGTTTCAGGGAGGCTGGAGTTTCTCTTCATAGTGGGAATGAGCCTGAAGAAGAAATAATTGTGCTAAGGGTAGGTGGGGAGGCCCAGACTGGACACCAGGAGAAAGGAATTTCCCTGCCGGGGCAGAGCTGTGGTGCAACACATCACCCAGAAAAAGCCTGGAGCAGCCCAAGGCTTTGTGTGGGCAGGCAGAGGCAGGCAGGAGGCAGAGCTGTCAGCAAAGGAAGGGGCCAGCCAGGTGGGGCAGCCGGGGGATGACGACAGCCTGCAGGGACAGAGGCGCAGGTTTGCTCAGCATGAGAGACATCTTTTCCTCGCTTCTCCCCACCTGTCATCACTGCCTCCAGTGTTGTTCTCTGGCTGCAGCCTGGGGACACTTTCTCAGTCCTGTCCCTCAGAAGGATCGGTTTAAAGTATGAGAAACTTCTGTGTTTCACTCTCTTTTTGAGTCCCTGAGAAGTTCTCTGAGCACACTCTGAGGGACTGAGTCTGATGCAATAACCACCCAATCCCTAGAGGGTCATTAAAGTCCTGGTGCTGTGTCTGTGCTGCTGAGCTGGGCCGGGCTCCCGGCCCAGAGGCAGCTCCTGGCAAGGGCAGCGCTGCAGAGAGACAGCTCTGGCCAGGAGCAGCTCCTGTGCACAGCCCAGCAGGGCTGGGGCACTGCCAGGGCAGCTCAGGGACAGCAGCAGGGCACAGCCAGAGCTGACAGGGGCTCAGCAATGGCAGGGGCTGGGGGATGTCCCAGAGGGGGCTGTGTCACAGCGGCACCTCTGTGGCTGTGTCATGGAGGCACAGAGCAGCTGTGATGTCAGCAAGGGGCTGTGTGACAGCACAGAGTGGGCTGTGTGAGGTCACAGGTTGGGCTATAACATCACAGAGTTTGTTGTGTGAGGTCATTGAGCAGCTAGAGCATCATAGAGGGGACTGTGTGACATCACAGAGCAGGCTGTGACATCATGGCATGGTTGTATGACATCATAGAGTGGGCTGTGAGGTGAAAGTGTGTGCTGTGGCATTTCAGAGTGTCAGTATGACATCACAGAGAGGGTTTTGTGACATCACTGAGAGGGTTGCGACATCACACGGCTGTCTGTGACATCAGAGAGTAGGGTATGAGGCCATGGAGCAGATCCTGCCATCATAGAGGGTGGCTCTGAGATATCAGAGAGCGGGTTGGGACATCACTGGGTGACTGTGTAACATCATAGAGTAGGCTGTGACATCACAGAACCGACTGTGAAGTCACATGGTGACTTTGTGACATGACAGAGTCTTCTGTGACATCACATAGCAGCTGCATGACATTCCAGGGTGACATCACAGAGCTGGCTCTGTGACATCAGTTGGCTCTGTTTGCCTCTTTGACATCAAAGGGGTCTCAGAGTAGGCTGTGACATCACAGAAGGCTGTGTGACATCAAAGGGGACTCTGTGCAACCACAGAGATGGCTCTGTGACATTGCAAGGGGTCTGTGCATCATTATAGGGGGCTATGGCATCACAGGGGGCACTGTGAGGTCACTGGGGAGGTCACTCTGCTCCAGCCCCCCTCACAGTTCCCCCAGAGCAGTCCAACGCTGCTCATGCACAGTGGGGTCCCCTGTCCCCCCGGGTCCCCCCGCCCCCGGCGCCGCAGCCTCCCCCAGAGGATGTTCCACGAGATCGACCCCAGAGCCTGACACGGGGACGGGGGGCCGGGGCCCTGGGGGTGGGACAGGGGGACAGGGACCCCCCGGCAGCATCCCTGTGTCCCCCAGGGCCAGAGCCTGGGCCAGGGCGCCTTCACCCTGTTATGAACGAGGGCTTGAGAGCGCTGAAAAAAATCTCTGTAAGGGATCAGCAAAAACCAGATTTAATATTAATTGCCAGCACCACAAAGTTCCTTGGCAAGAGTCACTCTGCTCCTGGCTGGACACTTCAGGCACACCAGGGAAACAAAGCAACAACAAAACTAAACCAAATCCAGACAATCAAACCAGAAATAAACCAAGAACTGACCCTGTGTGTATGTGTGTGACACAAGGACAGTGAGAGCAAGGACAAATGGAATACAGGAATACAGCCCAAAAGCTTAATAGAGCTCAAACTTCACAGGACTTAACTCATACCTTAATTTTAACTGATACCTTCAACTTCACAATTTAGCAAAAGAAGAGCACTTAACAGTATTTAACCTAACTTATAACCTATGACTTAGCAATTTAACAGAGGAATAACACTCAATATGCAACTTAGCTTATAACTTATATTAAACTTAACAACTTAGCAAAAGAACAACTGTTATCAGAATTTAACTTAGCTTAGACGTCATGACTTAACCTTACTTACAAGGCCTGACTTGACTCAGCTATCCAAGGCACTCCAACCCCTCCGAGAGCAGCATTTCTGCCACATTTCCCCAGCACAGGCACTCCTGTGTGCACACAGACACAAAGAGTCAGTGCAAGGCACCTGTGAGAAATTCCCCTGAGGGCAGGAAATGCTCACCGTGGATGCTTTGGCATCTCCCCAGCGGGTGAAGGGTTGAGCCTGGAGGAATGGGGGGATCGGCCCAGGCTCCCTCGTTGTTCAGGATCCCCGAGTGCAGCAAACGGGAGAGTTCCCGGCTGGGAGAGGCCCCACTCAGAGGGAGTCGCTGGCCCAGGAGAGCTCCAAGGGGCTCCTTTTGCAGTGCTGTTTGTACGGCCCCAAGAGAGGGGCTCCAGTCACAGCAATGGTTCATCCTGGCCGCACTTGGCATCAACAGCTTTCTTTGGCACTGTGAGAACAGGCATGTTGTGCTACTGAGGGAACAAAACCAGTTCCCAAGGCTGCTCCTACAGCAACCAGGAGCTGGTTGGGCACAGCAGTGCCTGGAGCAGACAGTGTTTGTGCTGAGCTGCAGAGGAGCTGAGCCCAGGGGCTGTTGGCCAAGGCCGAGGCCCAAGGAGCATTTCTGAGCTGGCAGGGTGGCCTGAGAAGGGGAGGGGAGAATGCAGCAGCACAGGGCCCATGGAAGCAAGGGACCATGGTGACACTGTGGGGCCCTGTGAGACCAAGGGACTATTGTGACATTGTGGGGCATCATGGAAAATTGTGGAGATAATTGTGATGTTGCAAGGCCTCATGGAACCATGGAGAGACCATTAAGACTCTTCACAGCCTCATGGAACCAGGGGGCCATTGTGACACTGAGGGGACTCATGAGATCATGGAGACCATTGTGATACTAAGAGGCCCCGTGGAATAATCAAAGCATTGTGACACTGTGAGTTCTCATGGAACCAGTGAGACCATTGTGACCCTGGGGGTCCCCACAGAACCAAGAGGACCATTGTGATACTGGGGCCTTTGTGAAACCAAGAGGCCTTTGTGACACTGCAGGGCTCCAGGGTGACACAGAGGGGACTGGTGTCATCAGTGGTCCATTGTGACACTGTGGAGGCAAAGGAGACCATTGTGACACTGCAAAACCCCAGGGTCCAAAGGTCCATTGTGACACATCAGGGCTCATGGGACAAAGAAGCCACGTGACATTGTGGGGCCTGGGGAACCACAGAGACCATTGTGACACTGCAAGGCCTCATGGAGTCGTTGGGACCATTATGACACTTCGGGGCCTTCTGCAACCCAAGAGCCCTTGTGACATTATGTGACCCCATTGAACCAAAGCACCATTGCAACACTGCTGGACTCAATGGAATCAATTCGCCGTTAGGACACTGTAGGGCCCAATGGAACCAAGGGGACCATGGTGATACTGCAGGGCCTCTTAAAACCAAGGCAACAGAGAACAGGTCTGCCTGGTTTGGCCTCCCATGGACTGCCTGACTGGTCCAACTGACCATGGCATGTTGAAGGCCTCTTCTCATCTGCTGTTGAAACACTGGTGCTCCATGCTTTCATTCATATGGAAAAGATGTGTCCTTCTCCTGCAGGCATCCATGGCCAGAACTGGGATTTCATCTCCAAATTTCCATATATCCAGGGATTATTCCCATAAGAGTATTTCCAGGACAAGACTGGCTGACAACAGGTTAATGAGGGTCACCTCTCATCTGTCGCCAAAACACTGGGGAAGGCTCCATGCTTTCCTTCTTGTGGAAAGAGCTGTCCTTCTACAGGCGCCCATGGCCAAGATTGGGCTTCCACCTCCAAAATTCCCTACATCCAAAGACTGCTCCCAGACAAAATCTGCCATTCCTGACAAGTCTGGCCTGCCTTGGCCTAGTGAGGCTCTCACCTACCTTCCATACACTGGGGCTCTGCCCTTTCCTTCCTATGGAAAAAACCTCTCCTTCTTTTCCAGGTGCCATGATCAGAACTGGGATTTCACCTCCAACATTCCCTATTGTGACAGACTGGAGGAGATTGTTGGCTCAAAACCATTCATGCGTCAGCAGGAAGGGGCAGATCCAGCCTTGCCCTGCCCCAGAACCCCAGCACTGCCCTGCCCTGGAACCCCAATCCCCCCAGAGCCTCTATCCCAGCCCAGCAGTGGCTGCCAGTCCCTGGCACAGCACAGGCAATGCTCCACAGCCACCTCTGGAGCCACAGCCCAGCTCCTGAGTGACCAAATGAGCCCAAGTCCCACCTGGGGAAAGGGCCCAGGAAGACCAAGGGGTATTGAAGGCTGACCACAAGGCAAGCACACATCTTGACCCTGCATCCTCTTGGAATTTCCATCTGAACAGTGCTGGAATCCAGACATTGGGAGCTGTGTGTGTGCTCCTCTGTGCCATTATTGTTTTCTTCTCTTTTTGTGTCTGTGATGGGAATGTGCCCTTTTTGTTCACTAAAAACAGGAGAGAGCATAAGGTTGTGATGGGAATGTGACCTTCTTGTTCACTAAAAACAGGAGGAAACATAGTGTAAACAAGTAACCGCCAACTAGCATGCGATAACATATGAGACTAAACATTGCTGAGCTAATCAACTCCAAATTGTTCCAAGTTCCAGGTTCCCAGAAGGGGGGGGGTACCGAGGAAAAGTACCAGAGGCCTTCATCGACGACCACCAGGAGGCAGAAGGAGACCCTCTAACAACCGGGCGGACATGCGCGGAGAAGCACCGGAAATGCGACGGGGCTAAGAGAGCGGGAGGGTACAAAAGGGGGAACGGACCAACTTTCGGCGCGGCAGTTGGTGGAGCGAGGACTGCCCTGCCGCCCAGCGCTGCAATTTGCTTTCTCTTTTCTGTATTAATAAATTGGCTATATAATTGACCCGACTGGCCCATTGCGCTCATTTGTAACAACTTGGTGCCGTGACTCGGATCGGTGGCCATCGGAGAGGTCTCTCAATACTGGGGGGGGCGCCCCTCCAATTCGGAGGCCCCAGGACCCGACCGACGAACCCCGAAAAGAGGAAAGGAGGAAGCAAAGGGAGGTTGCAGGCCCAAGGAGACCCCTTAAAAGATTTGTGCACAAAGTCCGGACGAAGACGCGGGACGCGTAAGTATTACGGGATCTGTCCGGGTGGGGTTGGGATCCCGGAGTGCGGCGAGTGTGTGGTGTGTGAGAGGAGAGCTGGCAGCCAGACTTTCCAAGTGAGTGTGGACCCTTAGTAGTGCGTTTCCCACAGACCCGCGAGGGCTTGGGCCACGAACCAGGGGAAGCGAAAGTTGATTGTGTGAAAGAAGGCACTCCGGAAGAATGGGACAAGGGAAGAGTAAGCCCCCTGCCGAGGTGAAACTCCCTCCGATACCTAGGGAAAGCCCTTTAGGGTTTATGATAGAAAACTGGGGACACTTTCCAGGCACACGGGACAAGGATAAGGCTAAAATGATTCACTATTGCGTGGAAGTATGGGGAGGGAAAGAAATCTCCAAGAGTGTGTTTTGGCCTGTATTTGGCTCTTCAGAAGACTGGGTAAGGCAAACCTTAAACATTTGGGTAAATAGTAGAGAACCCCCCTGTGCTCAGGAGGAGAGTAATTATGCTAAAGTTTGGGCAGAGAGACCCGAAGTGTTTCTCTTCAAACTTTCTGAAACATCGAAAGGGAATAAGAGTAAGAAAAAGGGGAATAAACCAGAAGACACTTTAGTGCCACCCCCACCTTATGTACTCCCACCCCAAGCACAGGCAGCGGAGGCTCCTCCGAATGCACCAGCAGGGACAGACTCGGATTCAGATGGGCCCGAATATACAGGGCCAATGACTCGAAGTCGAACCAAGAAAGGTTTATACCCCTTAAGAGAAATGCCTATGGGGGGACCCCAGGCCGGCATAGGGTTTGTATCGGTGCCCCTAAGCTCAGGAGATGTTAGGGAATTTAAGAAAGAAATGGGACACCTTTTGGAAGACCCGCTTGGAGTGGCCGAGCGGGTAGATCAATTCTTAGGACCCAATATGTACACCTGGGAGGAATTACAATCCATACTGAATATCCTATTCACGGCAGAGGAAAAAAATATGATTAGAAGGGAGGGAATGCGCATCTGGGATGCGCAGCACGCGCAGGGGCCGGCAGCAGATATAAAATGGCCATTACAAAATCCTAATTGGGATCATCAGGACCCGGCCCATAGAGTGCACATGCAAGACCTCAGAACAATAATTGTGCAGGGAATCAGGGAGTCTGTCCCAAGAGGACAGAATATTAATAAAGCCTTTAACGAAAGACAGAAAAAGGATGAGACCCCCACTGAATGGCTAGAAAGATTAAGGAAGAATTTTCAGTTGTATTCAGGAATGGATCCAGATGGACAGATGGGACAGGCAGTGCTAAAGGTACACTTTGTTTCCAAATCCTGGGAAGACATCAGAAGGAAAATACAGAAATTAGAGGATTGGCAAGACAGAGGGTTAGACAAGTTGCTAAGAGAAGCCCAAAGAGTGTATGTGAGGAGAGAGGAAGAGCGAGATAGGAGACAAGCCCGAATAATGATGGCGGCAGTGCGCGAAAGCCAGGGAACGGATAGGAGACCCGAACAAGACAGAAGGGAATTGAGGCGGAGTGGGCAGAAAAGCCCACGGGATAAACAGGAATTGAAGGTGTGCTTTTACTGCGGACGGAGAGGACACTTTAAGAGGGAATGTCGGACGCGGATTCGGGACGAGAAGGAGTTTAAGGAGGACTAGGGGGGTCAGGGGCTCTATCTCTTGGGGACCCAGAAACATCAAAGGGAGCCCTTGGTAAAATTGAAGGTGGGTCCCCAGGGCCAGGATATTACCTTCCTGGTTGATACTGGAGCTGAAAGGTCCACACTCCAGTCATTACCTAAAGGGTGTAAGTTATCTAGGGAAACCGTTACAGTAGTGGGAGCAAAAGGGGAACCGTTCGAAGTTAAAGTTATAAAAGAGGTAGTAGTAGAATCGGACTCCAAGATGGGTATTGGGAATTTTCTATTAGTACCAGAATCAGATTATAACCTATTAGGCAGAGATATGATTGTAGAATTAGGTATTCAAATCAAGGTGGTAGAACAGGAGATTCAGATTAAGTTGTGTCCCCTAAGATTAGAAGATGAGAGAAAAATCAACCCTGAAGTATGGTATAATCCGGATAGTGCTGGCAGATTAGAAATTACCCCCTTCAAGGTAACCATTAGAAATCCGGAGATTCCAGTAAGAATAAAACAATACCCGATGTCTTTGGAAGGGAGCAAAGGGTTGAAACCGGAAATTGATAGACTAATCAAACAAGGATTATTAGAACCCTGTATGTCCCCTTATAATACCCCAATTTTACCAGTAAAGAAATCAAACGGGTCTTATCGTTTAGTACATGACCTGAGAGAAATAAACAAGAGGACGATAGCTAGGTTCCCCGTGGTGGCTAACCCTTACACATTATTGAGCAAACTAAGCCCGGATAACCACTGGTACAGTGTAATCGACCTGAAGGATGCCTTTTGGGCTTGCCCCTTAGATGAAGCGAGCAGGGATTATTTCGCCTTCGAATGGGAGGACCCAGAGACAGGGAGAAAACAACAGCTTAGATGGACGGTGTTACCCCAGGGCTTTACAGAATCCCCTAATTTATTTGGACAAGCTTTGGAACAAATTTTGGAGGATTACCAAACCGAACCGGGGATAACCCTGATACAATATGTAGACGATCTATTGTTAGCAGGGAAAGATGAGGAGGGAGTACGAAGAGAAAGTATAAAACTTTTGAATTTCCTGGGGCTTAAAGGACTAAAGGTTTCGAAGGCTAAGCTGCAGTTTGTAGAGGAAGAGGTAAAGTACTTAGGACACTATCTCAGACGAGGTGAGAAAAGAATAGATCCGGAAAGGGTGCAGGCTATTCTATCATTGCCAACCCCCAGGAACAAGAGACAAATCAGACAAATCTTAGGTTTAACAGGATACTGTAGACAGTGGATAGAGAATTACAGTAGTAAGGCCAGGTTCTTATACCAAAAATTGACTCAGGATGGGTGGATGAAATGGACTCAGGAGGATACAGAAAACCTGAAAGAATTAAAGGAGAGCTTGGTGCATGCTCCAGTTCTAAGTCTCCCTGACTTAAAAAGACCCTTTTATTTATTCGTCAATATAGAAGGGGGAATTGCCTTTGGAGTACTAACCCAAGAATGGGCAGACAAAAGAAAACCGGTAGCGTACTTATCGAAACTTTTGGACCCCGTGAGCAGGGGATGGCCTACGTGTTTACAAATGTTAGCCGGGTGTGCCTTATTAGTTGAGGAAGCTAGGAAAATTACCTTTAACAGTAATCTTAAGGTTTTCTCCCCCCATAATATCAGGAGCGTAATGCAGCAAAAAGCAGATAAATGGATATCAGATGCTAGGCTCCTGAAATATGAGGGGATTTTACTAGAAGCACCAAATTTTACCCTAGAAACAACTGCTATTCAAAATCCGGCTACTTTTTTGTTCGGGAATGTAGAAGAAGCACCTTTAATACATGATTGCTTAATAACTATTGAAGAACAAACCAAGATTAGGCCTGACCTGGAAGAAGAGGAGCTAGACGAGGGAGAAAAGTTGTTCATAGATGGGTCCTCCCGGGTGGTAGATGGGAAACGCCAATCAGGATACGCTATTATTGGGGGCACAGACTTACAAGTAGTGGAATCAGGGGCTTTAGATAAATCCTGGTCAGCACAAGCCTGTGAACTATACGCTATTCTAAGAGCTTTGAAGCTCTTGAAAGGGAAAGAGGGAACGATATATACCGATTCTAGATATGGGTTTGGGGTGGTACATACCTTTGGAAAATTATGGGAAGAAAGGGGATTAGTAAACTCACAAGGGAAGGGATTAGTTCATCAACAATTGATAACTGAAGTACTGCAAGCCCTGAGGGGACCAAAAAGAATAGCAGTAGTACATTTGAAAGGCCACCAAGTAGGAACAGACCTCAAGACGAGGGGTAATAATGCAGCAGATCAAGAGGCTAAACGAGCAGCGGCTAGAGAAATGCTCTTGAGAGAAAAACCAAGGGAGCAGGATAGCCAGGAAGATCCAGAATTGGTCTTCACTCCTGAAGAGGAGGACAAATTGAAGAAAATGGGACTGTCTAAACTTAATGGGGAATGGGTAACTCGGGATAAGCGGAAAATATTGCCAAAAGCCGTAGCCCAAAGAGTCCTATATAAACTACACCAAGGTACACATTGGGGAGCACAAGGGTTAGCAGACCACTTCGCAACCCAATATATGACTATAGGGCTACATGATATCGCCAAATACATTACCAAGAGTTGTCCAACATGCTTACGGGTTAATCGAAGCAACCTGAGGAAGTTGCCCCCAGGGGGTCGGCCGTTGGCAAAAAGACCATTTTCACATATACAAATTGACTTTACTGAACTTCCAAAGGTAGGGCGGACACGATACCTCTTGGTAATGGTGGACCACCTTACCCATTATGTAGAAGCATTCCCAACTACCAGAGAAACCGCCCATACTGTAGTAAGAATCCTATTAGAGGAAATAGTGCCAAGATATGGAGTACCTGAAACCATAGATTCAGACAAAGGGCCGCATTTCACCTCAAAGGTAACCCAAGATCTAGCCGACTCCCTAGGAATAAGGTGGGAGCAACATACCCCTTATCATCCCCAGAGTTCGGGAAGGGTGGAAAGAATGAACGGGGAAATAAAAAAACAGCTAACCAAATTAGTATTAGAAACTAAGTTGTCCTGGGTAAAGTGTATACCCCTGGCATTACTAAACATTAGGACACAACCCCGGGCGGACACAGGGCTATCCCCCTTTGAGATGCTATATGGAATGCCCTACAACTTGGAAAAAGTACAGATAAACCCTAATATCAATAATAAGAGTTTGAACAGTTATTTGGTTACCTTGGAAAAATACAGAAAGAAACTGTGGGAAAAGGGAATGTGGGTTCAACGACCTCCCTTGAATCTTGTGTTACACCAGGTTCAGCCAGGAGACTGGGTGTTAATCAAGAGTTGGAAGGAAAATCCTTTAACCCCAAGGTGGGAAGGCCCATATCTTACCCTGCTCACCACAGACACTGCTGTGAGAACTGCCGAAAAAGGGTGGACTCACGCCAGTCGAGTGAAAGGACCAGTGAACCCTTCCGACTTTCCTGAGCATTCACAGAACTGTCAGTGGAGAATAAAAGGACCCCCAGACGGCCTAAGACTGACATTCACCAAAACACCAGAAATGGGCCGTCATCCCGATGACTGAGCAATGGGAAAGGCTAGGACCAGCGGACCAAAGGAGGGTCCAACAGAAGCTGTCATTAACTTTACAGCCGTATCTACTAAGTTTAGCACGCTTCAACTCAGCAGCTCGAGAAGCCTTAACGAATCCTCCAGACAATTGGGTCTGGTGGATTGAAACTTATGGACCCCAAGAGGAACCCTCGTTCCGACCTCTTAAACGCAGTCCCTGCTGTAGCTGCGGAAAAGAACTTTGTGAGGCATGGGTAGCCTTTAAATGTGGAGGTTGTAATAAGGTTTATTGGAAAGAACAAAGGTTGATATATCACTTGTGGTGTGGGAGGTGTGCAGGCAAGGACATTAGGAGGGGAGATTGGGCTCTAGCATTAGAAAGAGAGAACGGAATACCTTATACTCAATTTCGGAGTGTGTATGAGACCCCAGAACAGCTCTTGTTAGCATGGGCAAGGTGGCAAATTAAATGTTGGTTGAAAAAGTGCCGACAGATCGCCAATTCCCGTATTCTAACTGCAAGGTGCCGACATACGGTACCATACTTAAAGACCTCAATAGTCGGACCCCTAGGAGAAGACATAGACCCAGACACAGCTTTAAATAATTGGATTGCTAAATTTGAACGTCTACATATCAAGAAAAGCCGGGTCAATCCGTCCCTGTCATAAACTTTGTAAAAGGTTGTGGTGAGTCCACTGCCAGAGAGGGAGGGCTCCCAGAAAATACTTACCAACCTCGTCGGGAGGGATAACTAGGGAAAGGACTCTAGAATATCCTAACCAGTCTCTTGGTCCTTACAAGGGTAAAACTCGTAAGCGAAATAACAGCTACAGGTGCGACTCCCTGTTAACCCTCTTAAGAGGCGAAGGAGGTGCAAACTCCATCCCTCAGAAGATCCTTGCCGCCGAGAAGATAACAGCCCTCGTAACTAGTCGCAAACTAGTTGACGAGTGAGGCGGAGGGATACTTAGTGGAAGGATGGAATTTCACAAAATGGGAGCACCAATAGAGCTTACAGGCAGGGATCAAAAGAGCCAAGGGACTCAAGTTGAAAGGGTGAAACTGGACGGGCTGATTATTCATACCCATACTGGCAGTGGATGTTACTCAACTTTAATGCGAATATTGATGATATGGTTGCTGATCAGGGAAACATTAGGGGACAGCGTAAGCCATGAACCCTTCAAATGGTCACTTATTAGGTGGGAAGATCAACGAGTCATAACAACAACTACAACTTCAGGAGTCCCCTCCTTTAGGTGTCAGCTATGTGACATTATCCAGGCTAAACCCTGTTTAAATAGGATAGGGTTTTATATGTGCCCAGCGTCGAATCCAGGGAAACCATACTGCAACTATCCTGGACACTTTTATTGTGGATATTGGGGATGTGAAACTATAGCTCATGGCTTTACCCCAGGAGGAGGGAGGGACTCATATATAAGAGTCGGATGGTACCCATGGGGCTGTACCCCTCCCCGATTTGATTTTGCCGGTGGAGTGACAACGGGGGGGAACTGCCAGTCCATTCAGATAAACGTGACCAATGACAAAATTAACGATCCAGTTTGGGTCACAGGAAAAACCTGGGGGGCAAGATTATGGGAACCAGGAAAGGATCGGGGAGGGCATTTTCTAATAAGAAAAGAGCCAGTCCCTCATGATCCGGAACCTGTGGGGCCGAACCCCGTACTTACTGAAGAAGGGAGAAAGGGAGAAAGGGGCAATTATTCATTAGTAGAAAATCTCACAAGGAAGCCGACTCAGTCGGGAGATTGGCCACTAACAGCTCCACCTGCTCGGGAGTATAGTATGCTGTGGAAAGTGATGCAAGCTACATTTAGAGTTCTCAATACTACGAACCCAAATTTAACCAATGAATGCTGGTTGTGCTATACTGTTAACCCGCCTTTTTATGAAGCTTTGGGAACTACAGCAAAACCTAGGAGGATTAACGGAGCCAATCCACGGGAGTGCCTTTGGAAGAGAGGCCAGGACAGAACCCCAGGGATATCAATAGTTCAGGTAACAGGGAAAGGGAGGTGCGTAGGAAAAATTCCATCAGACAAAAAACATCTGTGTGAAATAGATATGACAACCGTCAAGTCTGAAAAACCGGCTAAGTGGCTTCTCCCTGCAGTAAATCCCAAATGGGTATGCAATACACTGGGAGTCACTCCATGTATATCTATACCTCATTTCAATGAGACATTCGAGTATTGCATACAGGTTGTGATAGTTCCCCGAATTATATACCATCCAAAGGAATATGTATACGAACATCAGATCACTCCTGAACATCATTTAGTGAAACGAGAACCCTTTACGGCCACAGCTCTTACAGTAGCCGTCCTATTGGGTTTAGGAGGAGCAGGAGTAGGAACAGGGGCAACTGCCCTAATAAATCAGCAGAGGGGTATGAAAGACTTGAGAGCCTCAGTAGATGAAGATCTAAGTAGAATCGAAAAAGCAATAGATGGACTAGTCAAATCAGTAAGATCTTTATCGGAAGTAGTACTCCAGAACAGACGGGGATTGGATATACTGTTTCTACAACAAGGAGGGTTGTGCGTAGCATTACGAGAGGAATGTTGCACATATGCAGACCACACTGGAATAGTGATAGATACCATGGCCGAGCTCAGAAAACAATTGGAAAAGCGAAAAAGGGAAAGGGAAGCACAACAAAACTGGTACGAATCATGGTTCAATCGCTCCCCTTGGCTCACCACACTCCTGTCCACTATAGCGGGACCTCTCATATTGTTTATCCTAACAATCACTTTCGGGCCTTGCATATTTAATAAATTGATCAATGTGGTAAAGGGAAGATTGGAAACCGCCCACCTCATGCTCATTAAGGCGAGGTATGAACCTCTAAGCGATGGGAACACAGAGGATTACTTAGAGCTCAGCAGAAAGGAGCTTGCCAGATTCAGTGAACAAAAAGAGTGACATAAAGAAAAAAGGGGGGTTTGTGATGGGAATATGACCTTTTTGTTCACTGAAAACAGGAGAAAGCATAAGGTTGTGATGGGAATGTGACCTTCTTGTTCACTAAAAACAGGAGGAAACATAATGTAAATAAGTAACCGCCAACTGGCATGCGATAACATATGAGACTAAACATTGCTGAGCTAATCAAATACAAGTTGTTCTCAGTCCCAGGTTCCCAGAGAGGGGGGGCGCCGAGGAAAAGTACCAGAGGCCCTATTTGACGACCACCAGGAGGCAGAAGGAGACCCTCTAACAACCGGGTGGACCTGCGCGGAGAAGCACCGGAAATGCGACGGGGCTGGGAGCGCGGGAGGGTACAAAAAGGGGAACGGAACAGTTTTCGGCGCGGCAGTTGGTGGAGCAAGGACTCCCCCGCCGCCCAGCGCTGCGATTTGCTTTCTCTATTCTGTGTTAATAAATTGGCTATATAATTGACCTGACTGGCCCATTGCGATCATTTATAACACTCTGCAGAGGGAACTGGGCCCGGGGCTGCAGAGCTGCCCCACGGCTCTGCTGCAGCTCTGCCTGCACAGGAGGGGCTTCACGCCTTGGAGCCCCGGCCCTGAGGGCAGAGGCTTGGCTGGGGACAGGAGGGAGGGGGCTTGTTCAGAGGGAGGGGCTGCACTGGAGGGGATCCTGTGGGCATCTCTAAACTCTCCCTGCCACAGCATTGCTGGGTTTTGTTTTCTGTCATTGCCAGATCTTCTCTCTGCTTCCTGCAGATTTTCCTCCTGCAGGTGTTTCCCTGTGCCTGATCACTCCCTGCCAGCACTCACAGACCCCAAATCTCTGTGCACTCTCCCTGGCCCTACAGAACCCTGCCTGTTTGCAGGGCACTGGCTGGGGCAGGTTCTGTTTGCAGCTTGGAGAAAGGGCAGCTCACACTGAGCCTGACGGGTTTAGCAAAGGTGATGCTGCTTCTGTCCATGGGCAGAGCGGCTGAAAGCACATTAGGGATCTCCTGTGAACCTATTGATCGCTAAAAGTAACAGTTTGGATGTCTCAGGCACTTGTCAAAATTCATCATCAACCTTTAATATTTATCCCACTCCCTGCCATTCTCCAATACCAGGAAAATTAATACAAAGTCTTTGGAAATTTCTGCATTTTTATCAAAGTCCTTGTCTTGGAAATATTCTATGACTGATCAGAACCCCTAAGCATGTCAGAGCTTCATGAGCATTTCACCTCCCCTGCACCAGAAATACTCAGAGTTGGACTCACAGAGTCTGTAGGCATTGGGATGTTCCAGCTTTAGGAGATCAATCCAGGAGCTGCAGCTGCATTGTCCTACAGCCAGAGGTTCCTGTGCCAAGGGCTGGCAGTGATTCTGCCCCAGGCACTTCTCAGCACCTTCCCAGCCCTGACTGATTGAAGCTCTCTGTGCCTCTGGGCTGTGCCCGGGGGGGCTGCAGGCAGTGCCCCAGCCCTGCTGGGCTGGCAGAAGAGCTGCTCATCAAGAGAAATGTGCTTTTGAAGCTCTTCTTGCTTCCCAGGAGCTGCCTCTGTGCCAGGAGCCCAGCCCAGCTCAGCAGCACAGACACAGCACAAGCACTTTAATGACCCTCTGGGGCTTTGTGCTCAGGCCCTGAACATCAGTCCCTGAGAGGCAGCTGAAGAAACCTCTCCAGAACTCCAAGGCAGAATCCAACTCCAAAGTTTCTTGGACTTTTAATGGGTCCCACTGAGGGACACGACTGAGAAAGTGTCCCCAGGCCCCAGGCAGAGCAGAGAACTGGAGGCACTGATGCCAGGTGGGGACAAAGAGAAGCCAAGTCTTGGTGGCCTGGGGCACAGCAGCAGGGTCTGTGCCAGCAAGGGCTGGGAGGAGACACCTTGTCCTGAGGCCCTGGGGCCTCCTGGCACAGCCCCAGCCAGGCTGGGCACTGTCAGCCCCTTGTCCTGCCCTCAGCATCCCCCCCTAGCCCACATCCCAGTGGCCTCAAGGATCTGCTGGAAGGAGTCCCTGGGGAGCCTTGCTCACCAATGGCCCTGGGGGCTCCTGAATGCTCCCAGGGACTGCAGGTTTTTCAGAGGACTTTGGGTTTGGCTTTTGCCATGGAGTCTCTGAGAGGTTTGTGCAATCATGGGCTCCAATTATCTGCTGTAATTAGTCCCTGGAGAGGCTTTGTCAGTAACAACACTCAGTGGGGCTCATTAATGCTTCAAGATACTTCAGTTATTTGAAGGTACTTGGTGTTTCCCTTTTCATACAGACTCTGTGAGAGGTTTGTGCAATCATGGCCCCAATTATCTGCTTTAACGAGTCCCTTGAGAGCTTTGAATTAACACTCAGTGGGGCTCATTAATACTTTGAGATACTCAAGATTTTTAAGGTACTTTGAATTTTGCTTTTCACACTGAGTCTTTGAGAAGTTTTCGTGCCATCCTGGCTTCCAATTCTCTCCTCCAAGGAGTCCATGGAGGAGCCTGTGTTGGGGATAGACCTTAGTGGGCCCATTCATGCTTTGAGACACTTTGGGGTTTTCTTCTGACTTTGACTCCTGGACAGGTTTGTACAATCTCCTCTCAGATCCTGAGGTTCCAGGGCTCAGTTCTAAATGCACCATGGGGCTTATTAGCATCAAGCAAGTCCTGACAAACCATGGCTCTGCCTTGATTTCCCTCTGCTCTAGTGCTGTTCATCAGGAAGTTTTCCCGCTGGTGAAATATTTCAAAGATTTTCTAGTGAATATGTATTCTTATTTTCAAGGATGTCTTTTATTATTTTTCTTATTACACAAGAGGTGATTGAAGCATTCTGTGACTGGTATTGATCCAGGGACTCTGCTAAGGAGGTCTGGCCTGTTCAGAGAAGCTGTGCCTTGAGCTCTGACCCAGTGTCAACAACCTTGCTCCACATTCCCCAGCCCCATCCTGTCTCTCCTCACTCACTTGGGATCTGCTTTGCTTGGAGATCTGACTGCACACAGCCAAAGAGGGGTTTTGTCTTTTTAATTCTTTGAAGCAATCTAAAACTCTTGAGTTTCTCTCTTGAAAACATAGACCATCCTCAAGTCTGTGCCAAGCCCAAGGTGCCACCAAGGTGCCACCAAGGCCACTCCAGGCCTGCCCTGGGCCAGCTGTGAGGGTGGATCATCATCCCAACCTGCACTCGGCCATTGAAAAAGAAACCTTCTGCTTCATTTGATGCTGATTTCTGTTAGGGACCAAATATCCCCCTACCCCAGAGACAATATTTTCTAAAAAGTCCTTGTTGACCACACCAGAAACATATTTTTGAGCCCTGTAATTGTTGCTGGGGCCCCTTAAAGGGGAATGGCATGGCCACTAGGGCCTCTGCAACTCCTTGCCCAATGGCCTGGGCTTTTACGGCTGCTACGTGTTCTGCTGTCCTGAGGCAATTACAGCCTCAATCATCTGCAGGAGTGTGGGTTCCATCTCTAGTGGAAGGGCACACAGCCCTTTCTTACATTCCAGGTTGGCATTGGCTACCCCCAATGAGTTTAGTAATTCATTTTGAGTCTTTTCATCCCGGACTTGTTTCTCTAGTGCCTGTTTAGGGCAATCAATCAATTTCATGCAGGGCTCTCTGGGTTCTTGTCTTATGTTTACATAGTCCAAACTGGGGGTGCTACCATCCGGTACCTGGATTAAAGCTTTCAAAGCCATCTCTTTTATATCATCCAATACTTCTCTGGGGATACCTGCTGCTTGATCATCTGGCTGGCTGTGTTGTCCTTTTCCAGCTAGATGGCTGATTGTCAATTGCGCCCTTGCCTCATTATTAGCATAGTCTGCTATTCATTGATTTAGTAAACACTTCCATCCCCCTTTCCCACAGGGTGTATTCTGTAGGTGGTAAAAACATGCTCATAATATATTTTAAATCATAGGGGGTTACATGTGCTGTAAACATGGCCCTCATTAGGCCATTAAAAGAAGGTGAGTCCTGCCTCTAGTCTTTAGCTGCCCCACACAGCTCCTTGATTTCCCCGTAAACCAATGGCTGATACCTGGGATTCTGCTCCCTTCTTTCCTAATGTCCTGGGGCAATGAGGAGTTTCAAGACTATTTGCCAGTCTCCTTCCTTAACTGCTTCCTTCCAGATCCTTTCCCAGGGATCTTCTAGGGTTGAGGGGAGAGGTGGCTCTGGGGAATCCAAACTGTCTTCTGGGGAGGAAGAATAACTTGGAGCAGAAACACTTGGATTAGAAATAGTGTGACAGTTTGGCTTAGTATCCTTGACCATGGGGTTTCTATTGTTGCTGGAGGGTGAGTAAAGGGCGCTGCCATTTTGTCATTTTCTGGAGCTGTGGCCCAGGGTGGGGGTGGAATGAATGACAGTGGAGGCGTGACCTGCAATCCCGGGGATGGAGTCTGGAGGTTCGTTCAGAGTGGAAGAGAAGGTTGTGGGAGCAGGAAGTGGAGGAGCCAGGATGGAGGGAGGGTGGCCAGGCTCCCGAGCCACATTCGGGCTTCTTCCATCTTGGGTCTCCAGGGCACAATGCTCCAAGACAGCGTGGCCATTGCCATCTTGGACCATCATGGAAAGTCCAAGAAAGGCAGGTTTCAGGGGAGGTCCCGGGTTAGGAGTGACTGATGGATCAAGTTTTCGACACACAGCTTGCTGGTGAAGGGTCTCAAGGATGGTGTAGAAGAAGGGGAGCATGCGGGGTGCAATGGGGTCCCTTTTGATCGAAAGGTTGTACAATTTGAATCCCACAGAGTCATAAAATCATTTATGGGATGTGGATCAGTATTTTAAAAACATGGTGGCAAAATGGGTGATAAATGTCCTGCATTTTCCCAAACCCACCTGCAATCATCCCCATGAGGAAACCATCATCATCGCCACCAATGCTGGCTCAGGTCCCTTGAAGTGATAGTAAATCCACTGGGCCCAGCACAATCCACAGTCCCAGGGAGCCCTGGCCTATCTCTCAGCTAACCCCAGCTGATGCAACTGAATGTCAGGGTCCCAGCTCAGGGGCTAGATGTCACAGTGAGGGTGGCTGAGACAAACCTCTCTGGTTCCCTGACTTAAGAGTGAAGTTGGCGAAAATGAAAAGGAGCGGGTTCAGTGGATTTGCCCAAAAAAACCTTCAATAACGGGGTGAAAAACAATAAACATGGAGAAGTTGAGCACAGTATGAAGGGCAGGATCCAAAGACCTGAGATAAAGGGGAAGCAACAACATATACATTTGGGGCTAGCGAACTAGAACAATACCCATATAGGGGAAACAAGTAACCAGTAGGGAAGCTGAACTTGGACAACTTAGCATAACAAAGCTAAAGACTTACGGGAAATCTCCCAAGCTCATCCTAAGTTAAATAAATTATTCCCAGGGCTTGAACCTCATATAAATGATTCCCAGGGCTTGAACCTCATGCCAGGATCTTTCGGGGTAAAATCTGGCTGACTCTGAGTTACAGCCAAGCTAACTCCCACATTGCTGCTTCACACTGGCCCCTTGGGACCATGGGGCCCAACAGAGCCACAGTGATGTCCTTGGTTCCACAAGGCGCCACAGTGTCACAATGGTCCCTTGGATCCATGGTGCTCTGCAGTGTCACAATGGCCCTTCATTTCACAAGGCCACAAAGTGTCACAATGGTCTTCATAAGAAGGAAACCACAGAACCCCCATGTTTCAGGAGCTGATGAACGGCAGCCACCAGAGGCCAAGGCAAGCCTGACCTGTCTGTCCTGGCAGGTTTGTCTGGGAGCAACACTTACATATTCAAAATTATGAATGTGGAATCCTAATTCAGACATTTGTGCCTGGAGAAGGAGGATTTTTTCCACAAAAAGAAAAGCATAGAGCCCTTTCCAGTGTTTGGAAAACAGGTCAGTGCTGGTACTCAGGAATTCAAGACCAGCCAGATCTATCTCTTCTGGCAGCTTTTCTCTGGCAGCAAACCTTGGATACACAGAAATTTGGAGGTGGAATCCTAATTTTGGCCATGGATACCTGGAAAAGATGGACAGTTCTTTTCCATACAAAGGAACGCCCAGAGCCCCAGTGTTTCAGGGTCAGATGGGAATGACCTTCCACATTCCAAGGTCAGCCAGACCAGTCAGGTGACTCCTGGGAGGCCAAGGCAGCCAGACCTATTGTGTGTTCTCTTGGTTCCATGGGGCCCTGCAGTGTCACAATGGCTCTATGCTTCCATGAAGTCTTGCAAAATCACAGTGGTTCTCTTGCTTCCATGATGTCCTGTGGCATCATAATGGCCCCTTGGTTACACAAGTGCTTAAGGATCTTAGTGGTGTCCATGGTTCCCAAAGGCCCCACAGTGTCATAATGGTCTTTGTGTTCCATGAAGCCCTGCTGTGTCACCATGGCCCCTTGGTTCTGTTTGGGGCCCAGTATTGCAACAATGGTTCCACAGCTTCCCACAGTGTCACAATGACCCCTTCCCTCCATGAGGCCCTGCAGGGTCACAATGGCTCTTTGGTTCCCTGGGGACCCACAGGGTCACAATGATTCCATGGGGCCTTGCAGTGCCACAATGCTCTCCATGGATCCATGATGCCCCACTGGATCACAACGGCCCTTCGGCTCCATGAGGCCCTGAAATGCAACAATGGCCTCTTGGTTCCACAAAGCCCTATGGCTTCACACTGGCCCCTTGGGACCATGCGGCTCAACAGAACCACAGTGATGTCCTTGGTTCCGTGAGGCTGTACAGTGTCACAATGGTCCTTTGGATCCATGGTGCTCTGCAGTGTCACAATGGCCCTGAATTTCACAAGATCCTAAAGTGTCACAATGATCCCATGGTTCTTCAAGACCCTACAGTGTCACAATGATCCCATGGTTCCTCAAGACCCCACAGTGTCACAATGATCCCCTTGGTTCCACAAGTTCCTACAGTGTAACAAAGCCCTTTGGCTCCACAACGCCCCACAGTGTCTCAGTGGTCTCCACAGGAAGAAAAGAGCCGAGCCCCAGGGCCAGATGAGAGGCAGTCACCAGAGGCCAAGGCCAGCCAGACTTGACTGTATTGGCAGATTTTGTCTGGGAGAAAGCCTAGGGAATTTTAGAGGTAGAATCCTAATTTAAGCCATGGGAGCCTAGACAAGAAAGACAGTTCTTTCCATAGGAAGGAAAGCACAGAGCCCAGTGCTTCACAGTCAGATGGGAAGTGGCCCTTGACATGTCAAATTCAGCGGGACCTGTCAGACAGGCTCCAGGAGGCCAAAGCAGGCAGACCTGTTCCATGTTCCGCTGATATCATGGGTCCCCACACCATCACAATGGTCTCCTTGATTCCATGAAGTCTGGCAATGTCACAATGGCTTCTTGGTTTCATGAGCCCCAACAGAGTCACAGTGGTCCCTTGGCTCCATGCGGCTCTGCTGTGTCACAATGGCTCCTTGTTTCTATGGGCCCCACAGTTTGATCATTGACCCTTGCTTCCACAGGGCCCCTGAATTGCACAATGGTTTCCTTGATTCCATGATGTTCCAAAGTCCCACCACAGTTTCCTTGGACCCACATTGTCACAGTGACCCTTGGTTCCATGAGGTTCCGGAGTGTCACCGTGGTCACTGTCAGAGGCTGGATGAGATCGATGTCCCGAGACACCTCGGGATGCTGGGAATGCCCGTGTGGGGCCAGGGCCGGGTCAGGCCTTGGTTTGTGGTGGGAGAGAGCCCCGCCCCCAGCCCTGGCAGAGCTGTCAATCACACAGCAGGGGCGGTGCTATACCAGCTGTGATTGGCAGCAGAGCAGATGTTGATGGGACAGGAGCCCTGGGGGCTGGCAGGGACCTGCAGCTTGCAAGGTGCTCTGCTCTCCCTCAGGTGCTCTCGGAGAGATCCAATCTCAGCTGGGCACCTCAGGGCACAAGTGGCACTGCCTGTTCATGGGCACACAGCTGATGTCTGCCTGGAAATGGGCACAGGTTTTAATACCTGTTAGTGTCATAATATACCAGAAAATATTTCTTATCTGGATTACTTGAGTACTTATAAGAAATGGCAGAGTTTTCCCACCAGGAACAGGAGTTTCCTGGATCTCATGGATTCTTCTCCTGATGGCAGGAGAAAAAATACTGATCTTCCCCTCTACCTTTGCCAGCAACATTCAGTCTAGTATTTCACGGCCCTCTTCCTTCAGGTGTTTCCAGCTCTCCTGGTAAAATGGCCGTGTCTAAAGACATCTCTTCATTTAGAGCAGCTGGATCTCTGCCCTTCCCCTTGCTCCCAGATTTCCTCCTGCAGCTGTTCTCTGGTCAGTTCAATGTGTCTCCCTTGACTGGCTTCATGCTTTGAGCATCAGGGAGTTGCCCAATTTTTCAAAACTTTAAATGTCTTCTTAGTCAGCATCTTAGTTGTGTTTTTATCTTTTATATCACCTCTTCCTATGGCTCTGTCTAAAATCCTTCCTGTATGGCAATCCCTTGTGGATGGTGGACATGTCAGATGTTGCTGTCACAAGGAGCTCAGGGAAGGGTTTTCATGTTTATAGAATTTATTAAATTTTAACATGTTCACATTTTTTCTACTGGCCATGAAAAGAAACCCTTCTGTGCCTCAGAGTCTCACCAGTTCCTGGACCCTCAAAGGACACAAACCTGATCAGTTGTAGTTCCCACTCCAGTGGCTGCACTTGGACCTCCCTCCATAGCCGGAGCAGAGCTCCCTTGTCCCAGAAAGTGCCTAGCAAAGGAGGGATGAAGGAAACAGGACAGGCTGTGGGGATCAGGGGCAGGGCAGAGCCAGGGAGAAGAATGACTTTTGCATTTGATGGAGCTGTGCCTTCCCTTGGATTTGTTGGCTGACAATCAATGAACATCCCTCTGTGTCTCGGGCAGCTCCTTCTCCAAGGAAAGCAGGTGGGAGTTGGAGCCAAGGAGCTGAAAGCTGCAGGTGCAGCCTGGGCTGGAGGGAGCTGAGATTTGCACAAGGCTGCTCTGAGTGCCAGGGCTTGGATGGGGGAAATGGTGGGGTGGGGGTAGGAAAAGAGTCTGATTGATTGTCAGCCATGAAGGGTCTTGATTTTCATATCTATTCAGACTGCATGAGGAGGTACTTGGATTCACTGCCCATTGGAGATTGCACATATCAATGAATTAACAGAAGAAATAACCTAAATAAGACCTAAAATAATGTTTTCTCACTGTCTTTTAAAATAGAATATCTTCAGTTTGAATACACTACTGAAATCTCTCTAATTAACCACAAAATATTTAGAAACTGAAATCAAATTATCCCCAGAGGCTTGGCTTGTTAAAGTGTTCTGAATGTTAATGAGCCCTGGGACACTGAATTCCTGCACTGAAGAGCTGAAAGCTGAACAAGCCTCTGGAGCAGTGAAATCCAGCAGCAGCCTCCAAGTTGCTGAGGATGTCAGCAGCCCCCACTGAGGCCATCCCTGCCCAGAGACCGTGGGGGAAAGGGCAGACAAGGAGAGCGTCCCTGGGGCTGGGCCAGCAGAACTCAGAGGCACCAGCGGCTCCAGCTGGGCAATGGAGTGTGGAATGTGGCTGGGAAAGCCCTGCCTGGGCTGTGCCAAGCAGGACAGACAAGCCCTGACTCCCATCCACTAAAAAATTCTCTCAAGGAGACATTTAACAGGAATTGCAATTGTTTGTGTACTCCGAGTTGGACTCCCTGGAGAAATACCAATAAGAGATCCTCAGAAGCTGAAAACAACAAAACAGCCTTTACTGGCAAACACAGAAAATCAAAGAAACGTCAGGAAAAGGTTTAATATGATATTCAATCAACAAAAAACCACTTCTTAACACAATAATGTGGCCCATTCAAATTCAGAAACTGTAAGGATGTTCAATTTAATTAAATTCAAAATTTGCAAGGGGGATGGAATTAGAAGAGGATACAGAAAGAAAGACAAACAAACATTTAGAAACACACATACACACAGCTACTAACTCCTGGATTCCAGCAGTGTTCAGATGGAAATTCCAAGAGGAGGTAGGGTCAAGATGTGTGCTTGCCTTGTGGTCAGCCTTCAATACCCCTTGGTCTTGCTGGACCCTTCCCCCAGGTGGGACTTGGGCTCATTTGGTCACTCAGGAGCTGGGCTGTGGCTCCAGAGGTGGCTGTGGAGCATTGCCTGTGCTGTGCCAGGGACTGGCAGCCACTGCTGGGCTGGGATAGAGGCTCTGGGGGGATTGGGGTTCCAGGGCAGGGCAAGGCTGGACCTGCCTCTTCCTCTCTCACACATGAAATGTTTCCAGCCAACAATCTCCTCCTGTCTGTCACAATAGGCAATGTTGGAGGAGAAATACCAATTCTGGCTGTGGGCACCTGGATGTCAAGGACAGTTCTTTTCCATAGGAAAGAAAGCACAAAGCCCCAGTGTTTGGAAGGCAGGTGTGAATCTCACTAGGCCAAGGCCAGCCAGACTTATCAGTAATGGCAGATTTTGTCTGGGAGTTATCTTTGCATGTATCAAAATTTGGAGTTGGAAAACCAGTCTTGGCCCTGGGTGCCTGGAGAAGCAGGACATTTTATTCCAACAGGCAGGAAAGCATGGAGCCTTCCCAAGGCTTTTTGGGAACAAATGAGAGCTGACCCTTGGGAAACCACTGCCAGCCAGAGTTGTTCTGGCACTATTCCTGTGGGAAGAATCCCTGGATATAAGGAAATTTGGAGGTGAAACCCCAATTCTGGCCATGGGTGCCTGGAGAAGGACAGTTCTTTTCCATTGAGAAAAAAAAGCACTGAGCCCAGTGTTTCAGCAGCAGATGAGAAGAGACCCTCAACATGCCAAGGTCAGCTGGACCAGCCAGGCACTCCATGGGAGGCCAAACCAGCCAGACATGTTCCATGTTCCCTTGGTCTTATGAAGTCCTGCAGTATCACCATCGTTTCCTTGGTTCTATGGGGCCCCACATTGTCCTAATGGTCCTTTGATTCCATGGGGTCCAGCAGTGTCACAGTGGACCCTTGGTGTCACAAGGCACCACCGTGTCACAATGGTCCCTTGGTCTCACAGGGCCCCACAGTGTCACCATGGTCCCTTGGTCTCACAGGGCCCCACAGTATCACCATGGTCCCTTGCTTCCATGGGCCCTGTGCTGCTGCATTCCCCCCTCCCCTTCTCAGCCCACCCTGCCAGCTCAGAAATGCTCCTTGGGCCTCAGCCTTGGCCAACAGCCCCTGGCTCAGCTCCTCTGCAGCTCAGCACAAACACTGTCTGCTCCAGGCTCTGCTGCTGCCCAACCAGCTCCTGCTTGCTGGAGGAGCAGCCCTGGGAACTGGTTTTGTTCCCTCAGTGGCACAACATCCCTGTTCTCACACTGCCAAAGAAAGTTGTTGATGCCAAGTGTGGCCAGGATGAACCATTGCTGTGACTGCAGCCCCTCTCTTGGGGCCCTACAAACAGTGCTGCAAAAGGAGCCCCTTGGAGCTCTCCTGGGCCAGCGACTCCCTCTGAGTGGGGCCTCTCCCAGCCGGGAACTCTCCCGTTTGCTGCACTCGGGGATCCTGAACAACGAGGGAGCCTGGGCCGATCCCCCCACTCCTCCAGGCTCAACCCTTCACCCGCTGGGGAGATGCCAAAGCATCCACAGGGAGCATTTCCTGCCCTCAGGGGAATTTCTCACAGGTGCCTTGCACTGACTCTTTGTGTCTGTGTGCACACAGGAGTGCCTGTGCTGGGGAAATGTGGCAGAAGTGCTGCTCTCTGAGGTGCTGGAGTGCCTTGGATAGCTGAGTCAGGGCAGTAAGTAAGGTTATGTCATGAGGTCTAAAAGAAGTTCAATGTTTCTAAGAGTTGTTCTTTTGCTAAGTTATTATTTTTAATATAAGCTATCAGCTAATTTAAATACTGTTAAATGTTATTCCTCTGTAAAATTGCAAAGTCATAGATTTTTAAGTTAGGTTATATATTGTTAAGGGCTGTTCTTTTGCTAAATTGTGAAGTTGAAAGTAGAAGTTGAGGTTAAGGTATAAGTTAAGTCCTGTTAAGTTTGAGCTCTGTTCAGCTTTTAGATCATATTCCTTTTATCCTTGTCCTCACTGTCCTTGTGTCACACACACACACACATACACAGGGACAGTTCTTTGTTCATTTCTGTTTTGTTTGCCTGGATTTGGTTTGGTTTTGTTGTTGCTTTGTTCCCCCGGTGTGCCTGAAGTGTCCAGTCAGGAGCAGAGTGACTCTTGCCAAGGAATTTGTGGTGCCGTCCCTTAATATTAAATCTGGTTGTTGCTGATCCTTTGCCTGGGATTTTTTCAGCGTTCTCAAGCCCTCATTTGTAACAGGGTGAAGGAGCCCTGGCCCTGGAGGATATGGGATGCTGCCGGGGGATCCCTGTCCCCCTGTCCCACCCCCCAGGGCCCTGGCCCCCTGTCCCCGTGTCAGCCTCTGGGGTCGATCTCGTGGAATATCCTCTGGGGGAGGCTGCGGCGCCGGGGGCGGGGGGACCCGGGGGGACAGGGGACCCCACTGTGCACGAGCAGCGTTGGACTGCTCTGGGGGAACTGTGAGGGGGGGCTGGGGCAGAGTGACCTCCCCAGTGACCTCACACAGATCCTGTGATGTCACACAGCAACCCCGTGATGTCACACAGAATTGTGTGATGTCACAAAGCCCCCTATGATGTCACACAGCCCACTCTGGGATGTCAATCTGGAATGTCATGCAGCTGCTCTGTGATGTCACAATGTCACCATGTGATGTCACAGTCTGTTCTGTGATGTCACAGCTGGCTCTATGATGTTACACAGCAACCTAGTGGTGTCACAATCCACTCTCTAATGTCACAGAGTCACCCTTCATGATGCCAGGATCTGCTCTATGGCCTCATACCCTATCTATGATGTCAAAGACAGCCGTATGATGTCACAACCCCATCAGTTTAGACACAAAAACCTCTGTGATGCCATACTGCCACTCTGTAATGTCACAGCACACACTTTGACATCACAGCCTGCTCTGTGATGTCATACAGCCATGCAATGATGTCTCAGCCTGCTCTGTGATGTCACACAATCCCCTCTATGATGCTGTATCTGCTCAGTGACTTCACACAACAAATTCTGTCATGTCATAGCCCAACCTGTGACCTCACACAGCCCACTCTGTGCTGTCACACAGCCCCTTGCTGACATCACAGCTGCTCTGTGCCTCTAGGACACAGCCACAGAGGTGCCGCTGTGACACAGCCCCCTCTGGGACATCCCCCAGCCCCTGCCAGTGCTGAGCCCCTGTCAGCTCTGGCTGTGCCCTGCTGCTGTCCCTGAGCTGCCCTGGCAGTGCCCCAGCCCTGCTGGGCTGTGCACAGGAGCTGTTCCTGGCCAGAGCTGTGTCTCTGCAGCGCTGCCCTTGCCAGGAGCTGCCTCTGGGCCAGGAGCCCGGCCCAGCTCAGCAGCACAGACACAGCACCAGGACTTGAATGACCCTCTGGGGCTTTGGTGCTCTTTGCATCAGACTCAGTCCCTCAGAGTGTGCTCAGAGAACTTCTCAGGGACTCAAAAGGGAGTGAAATACTGATGTTTCTCATACTTAAAATAGATCCTTTTGAGGGACAGGTCTGAAAAAGTATCCCCATGTTCCAGGTAGAGCAGAACACTGGTGGCAGTGATGGCAGGTGGGGTCAAGCGATGGAAAAGTGTCTCTGATGCTGAGCAAACCTCTACCTCTGTCCCTGCAGGCTGTCGTCATCCCCCGGCTGCCCCACCTGGCTGGCCCCTTCCTTTGCTGACAGCTCTGCCTCTGCCTGCCTCTGCCTGCCCACACAAAGCCTTGCGCTGCTCCAGGCTTCTTCTGGGGGATGTGTTGCACCACAGCCCTGCCCTGGCGAGGGAATTCATTTCTCCTGGTGTCCAGTCTGGGCCTCCCCAGCTGCCCTTTGAGCCATTATCTTTCTCAGGATCATTTAAATATGAAGCTGTAGCATCTCTGAAACCACCCTTCAATCCCTCCCAGGCTACTCCTGTTCTGTCCTCAGTCTGCCCCACTGAGCCCAGAGCCATCAGCCTCTCCCTGCTGGTTATGTGATGAGACGTCCAAACCCCATCTTGGGAGATTTTTGGGTCCTCTCCAAGATCTGTGAAAACAGAAAAATAGTGGTCAAGGTTATTTTCTCTGAAATCTTGCAGTGACAGAACAAGGCTCAATATCTTTCAACTGAACGAGGAGGGATTTACATTTGTTAGAAGGAGAAATATTTACAATTATGAGAGTGGCCAAAAACTGCAACTGTTTTTCCAAAGAAGTGAATGCCCCATCACAGGAATGCTCCAAGATCAGGAGCTTTGTGCAACCTGACCCAGTGAAACCCTCCCATCCCCAAGGACAGAATTCCTGTTGTGTGGGTTCTCTGCTGTGCTGGGTGCCCTCACAAAGCTTCTGGCCAGAATGTCTGCTGAGGGCAGCCAGGCTGCTGCAGGGGCAGTGACCTCACAGCCATCACCATGGCAGCCCTGTGCCCTGGGCCTGGCTCTGCCCTTTCCTCTGCCCCTGCCTTGTCTCTGCTGGCATGAAGAGTTTTGTCATTCATATCTTGTCCCCAAGGTGCTGGGGCCAATGGCTTCCCAGGCAGGCTCCTGGAGCAGAAGTGGCTTTTCAGAGCCCAGGCAGAAATGAGCCCTGAGGCAGCAGCTCTGCAGTGCTGGCCACCAGGCCGGGCTGCCAAGGGAGGCTTCTGGCCATGCCCTGCAAGCAGCTGCTGCTGCCAAGGTGCCTTTGGTGCCTCAGGCTCTGCCTGGCACAGCTCCCAGCACGGCACTCTGCCCTTGTGCCCGAGCCCTTCCCTGTGCTGGGGCTGGCCTGGGGCTTTTCCTGCAGTGGCACCTGCCCTGCTCCTGGCACAGGAAAGGCAGTTCCTGCTGGAGCAGGAGGCTCTGCCTGCAATGGGCTCCAACAACTCCAGCAAGGCCCTGTTGACTGCAAAATTGCTTCCTAGAGCAGAATATTCTAATAATTGTTATAGCTCCTGTACTGTGGAGTAAACAACTGTGGTTAAGTTCTTTGTTCTAATAATGATCAGAATCAATAAGAGCTGTATTTATATAAATCTATCTGGTATTCCATCCTTAATCCTGTGGGACAAATTGCATTAAGTTCCAATTCCACCTGTCCAATCTTTACACTTTGACAAAGTCTGGGGCCAGCATTGGATCCAGTCACTCCCAGTCTCCTCTTTTAGAAGGAATTTTAGAAGTCTGATGGCCCTGCAGGGGTATGAGGATCCATGGTCGGTGTTGGGTGGCATTTCTCCACTTCATGATGCAGTAGGATTTTCTCCAATAAAGAAATAAAGCTTTTGCCTGAGGCTCCCACTGTGCCCATGACAGGAACCCCTGTCAGTGTCTGGGACATCCCGGCCCTTTGGCAGTCTGGGGACTCCTGGGATGTCACTGTGGAGCCCCCGTGAGTGCCTGTGACAGATTGGTGCCTTTGCAGCCCAGGGTGCCCTGGGATGTCACCATGGAATGGCTGTGACTGCCTCTGACCACACAGCTCTTTACCATCCCCAGAAACCCCTGGGAGGTGTCCATGGAGCCCCTGTCTCTGCCTGTGACATTCCAGCTCTTGAACAGCCTGGAGACTCTGGGAAAGTCCCCATGGAACCCCTCTGAGGGCCTGTGACAAATCTGATCCTTAGTGGGCAACCATCACCAGCCCCATTCCTATGGTCAGTTTCCATGCCAACCATCCCCAGACCCCTGTTGCCCCAGATCCACCGAATTGGCTGAGCTGGGAGGGACCCATCAGGATCCTGGCATCCAGCTGCTGGCCCTGCACAGGACACCCCAACAATGCCAGCCTGGGCCTGGCAGTGCTGTCCAAACGCTGCTGGAGCTCAGAGAGCCCTGGAGCTGGGACCCTTCCCTGGGGAGCCTGGGCAGTGCCCCAGCAGCCTCTGGGCAAAAACCTTTTCCTGAGATCCAACCTCAGCCTGCCCCGACTCAGCTGCAGCCGTTCCCTCCAGTCCTGTCCCTGGGCACCAGAGGGAAGAGGTTCCCACAGCCCCAGCCAGGGACCCGCTCCCAAGGCTGCTGCCATGGCCACCAGGGCTGGGACCAGCTGGGATGCTCTGTTTCCATGGGCCGGGATTCAGGAATGGGATTCCCCAATTTCCTGCTCCCGCTAAAACCGCGCTGCTGCTTGCTGCCCTCCCACCTGCCATGGAAAGCACAAAAGGCAAAGATCCCGGGCTGGGATAAGAACAATTTACTGGGAACAGCAACGAGATAAAGAACAAACAGAAACAGAAACAATATTGATAACAGAAGGGATAAGACAAACAATTTACAGGGAAAACTACAACACAACTGACTGGCTTTTCCCAGCAACATATTTCCCTCTCCTAGGAAAGGACACCCTTCTCCTCGGGGAGAGAGAAAGTCTCTTTCCTGCCCCTGGCAATGACCTGTGGTGGGAGTGGATGTAATGATACAACCCTGGCCAGCCCCTCATGATCTTCAGTCTCCCATCATGTCATTGGCAGAGGCAGGAAAATGGACAGGCATCTTCCCAGCATGGATCACAAGGAACATGGATCACAGGTCTCTTCCCAACATGGGTCCTCCAATTGGGTATGAAGCTGGAGCCAGGCACGAAGCTCTCCCTGCAGGGACATTTGCAGGGCTTCCCTTACTGGTGCTTCCGTAGGTGTCTGGTCAAGTCAGAGCTCTGGGTGAAGCTCTTCCCACACTGGGGACACTCGTAGGGCCTCTCCCCAGTGTGGATGCGTTGGTGGGCAATGAGGTTTGAGCTGCACCTCAAACCCTTCCCACATTCCCCACACTCGTAGGGCAATTCCCCAGTGTGGATCATCTGGTGGTGGATCAGGTGGGAGCTCTGCCTGAAGCTCTTCCCACACTCCAAGCACTTGTAGGGCTTCTCCCCATCATGAAGCTGCTCATGGGACATGAGCTCCGAGCTCTGCCTGAAGCTGTATCCACCTTCCTGGCTCAGGGTGGGTTTTCTCTCCTCAGAGCAACCTGGGCTGGGTTTGGTGCCCCTCCTCCTGCAGCATCTCTGGGGCTTTTCCTCCCTGTTGGATTCCAGCCATGTGGAGCCGCTCAAATCTGCCTCTTCCTTGAGATTCTCTTGAGGGGATTTGTCCTCCCTGGTCTCCATCCTCATCTCCTTGTCTGGGGCAGGTAGGACAAGGAGAGGATGGGATTTGCCCCTATGCCACAGGGAAAGGGAAGAAGATTCCCCAGTGCATCCCCAGCAGGAAAGCAGTGGGATTGTCCTGCAGCCGGAGGCATTGCTGGGCTGGGAGATGGAGCAGGAGAGAGGGGGAAAGGGGCACTGACTTCCTCCTCACCTGCCTGCGTGTCCCAGGCCATCTTCCTCTTCCTTACAGCCTCCTCCTCCATCCAGCCAGTTTGGGAATGAGAAATCCTGATTTGGGGAAAAATACAGAGTATGAGTACATTGGATTAGGGGGTTCCTCCTGCCCAAGTCCATCTCCAGTGTTGTGGCACATCCACAACGAGTCCCTGTGAGCAACCTGCACTCCAAGGGCCTGGAGCACGCTTGCTTAACCTGCTGATGGACAAGGCCAGAGACAGTTCCAAATGCAGTTTATTGCAATGTAGAGGGTCTAGACCCAGAAACAAAATGGGGCTGAGGACACAGGGTTTGATAAAGGGGGGAAAGGGGCAGGCCTGAGGGCCAAGGGCCAATGGGAACTGAGCACAGGTGGTGCAGAGGAGGGGCAGCCAACTGGGGAACCAATGAGGTAACAGGGGCGGAGCATTGCAGTAAACCTGGGCCAATGGGGGACAAGAGAGGGGAGAACATTCTAGGGGGGGCACATATAAGGAAAAAAGGGCAGCTGGACTGGGTGATACCAATGAAGCCTGCTGCATTCACGTGAGCCTGCAAATGCTGATGGTGCGAGCATTGTCCTCAGAGGGGTGTCTCTCTCTGACCCTGGTCACCTTTGCCCTGAGCTATTACAGTTCCAGTGTTGGGCACCTGGGCCTCCACACTCTAGAAGTCACTGGGAATCTGGTGCCCGTGTAAACCCCCAAAACACTGAGATTTAGTCCCCCAAAATACAGAAATGACCAAGATTCAGCAAAAACACCCAACCCTGGATTTCCCCTCTCTGGTCTCTCCACTTTTGGCTCCTGGAGGCCCCCTGTCTGGGCTGCTGCGGGTCAGGTTTGTATTGGTGTTCCCCTCTCTGGGCTGCTGGGGCTCCTGGCAATCCCGCAGGTTCCCCTTCTCTGGGCTCACCACTTTGGCATCACAGGTGTCCCGGGGTCAGCACTGTCCGGGGTCCCTGTTTCAGAGTCCTGGGGTATCCATGGCTCCCCCCTGTCCATGCTGCCAACATGTCCAGGCTTCTGGAGCACCCCCAGCTCTCGCATTGCCCGTTTCTGCTCCCCCCAGGGCCGGTTTCCCTGCCAGCCCTGCCGGTCCCGGGCGATCCCCAGGTGGCTCTGGGCTGACAGTGCAGCCCCTGGGCCGGGCAGAGCCAGCCCCAGCACGGGGGGACCCTGCATCCTCCGCTGCCTCGGCAGCCGCACCCAGCGCCGGGCACAGAGCTCGGGCAGCCCCCGCCGCCCCCTGCCCAGGGAGCCCCGGGGACCCCCGCAGCCGGGGCCGGCTCTGAGCGAGGCGGCCCCGAGCCCGGCTGCGCGGCCAGGGGGGCACGGCGAGCCCGGGGCCTCTGTGCCAGCGCTTCCCCCGCTCTCCCTCAGCCTTTGCCCGGCCCGGCCCCCGAGCACAGAGCTCTGCCCGGGGCTCCCGGCCCGAGGGGAGGCTCCGGGCCCGCCCGGCCGCTCCCGGCTCCCACAGCCCGCCCAGGGCCGCCAACAAAACATCCCAGCACCAAATCCACAAACCAGCCACTGCCACCCTGTCCTGCTGTGCCTTCCCAGGGACCCCAACCCCGCGGCAATGCCCCCGGCGCATCGGGACAAAAAGCTGCTCCAGCCCAGCCCCTCGGAAGCCCCAGCTGCGGCCCGTCCTTGGCACAGCGATCCCGGCAGCTGCCCCGCTGTCGCAGCTGGGCTCTGGAGCAGGGAGGCTCTGCGGGACCCCCGGGCTGGGCCCCCTCCCAGCCCGTGCCCACCCCGCACCTTCAGCCCGGCCTCTCTCGCTGCTCCGGCTCCTGCACAGTCCCCGCTCTCAATTCCTCGGCCCCCTGGGCTCTCCTCTGGGGCTCCTACAACACCCGGCAATGGAAAACAATCGATTTTGGTGCTCCCGGGTGAAGCCACAACTGAAACTTTGTTCCTTTGGCCTGGCTGCAGAGACCCCCAGGGCGTTTTCTGAAGGCGCTCCCTGCAAATGTCACTGTGCCAGGGCCCTGTCCTTGCTGTCACCTGCTGGGGCTGGCCATGCACAGAGCTCCTGGACTTGCATTTCCAGCTGCTGTGCAGCCAAAGATGAGGGACCTGCAGCTCTCTGAATGCAAAAACTGGAATAGGAGCCTCTCTCCAGGGGGAAATTTCCCCTCCTGTGCCAGCCCGTGGCAATGCTGCCATTCTCTGCTGCTGCTGGGGCACTCGGGGCTCTGGCTGGACAGCAAAGGTGACCCTGAGCCAGGAGCTTTCCTTGGCTGCAGCAAAGCCTCAGCACACAAAGCCCTTCCCTGCGCTGTGCCCTGTGCCAGGAGGGATTGTGCCAGCCGAGCTGACCCGAAATTTCTTCTCCCAGGCAGCTTTAGGACACGCACCATGGAGAAGCAAGAGCCCACTCTCAGCTTTGCGCAGTCCTGCAGAAGAATCCGGTGTGTGAAGCAGCCTGGGAACAGGGTTTGGTGTCAGGGGAGGAGAACTCAGAGCCCTTTTCTGCCCTGTGGGCTGAGGCTCTGCATTTGCAATGGCCCTGCAGCTGCCAAAGGGGCTCAGCTGAGAACAGTTCTGCTGAGACCCTGTCCTAAACCTGCTTTTCCTGCAAATGTGTTCAGAGGAATCCTCATTTTTTTGCAGCCCCAGGTCTTGTGTGTGGGCAGGTGTGACTGTTGAAGGATGGAAGACCTCTACTTGGAAAAGTACTCCTTTTTTTTTTTTCTTTTTCTTTTTTTTTTGTTTGCTTAGATTTGGTGTGGTTTCTTCTTTGGGGTTTTTTTGGGTTGTTTGTTCTTACTGGAGTTTTGGTTTTGTTTTGTTTTGGATTTCATTCTTTTTTTGGGTTTTTGTGTTGTGTTTTTTTTTTTTTTTTTGTTTGGGTGGTCGGGTGGTTTTATTGGAATGATTTTCTTTTCTTTTCTTTTCTTTTCTTTTCTTTTCTTTTCTTTTCTTTTCTTTTCTTTTCTTTTCTTTTCTTTTCTTTTCTTTTCTTTTCTTTTCTTTTCGTGTTGCAGAGGGGTGTTTTTTCAGGTTTTTTTTTATTAACTCCCATGTCAGTGCTGGGCAGAGCTCTGTAAGTGTGTCTGACACTTGTCTGTGGCACTGTGCAGGTGGCCAGGGGGACCCTCCCCGAGCTGTGTGCAGAGGAATCCACATCAGCCCAGGCCGGGCTGGGCAGTGGCCGCTCAGTTCCATGGACTGGACGCGGCTCTGGACGCTTCCCTTGGAGCGTCTGCAGGGAGGGAACGCTGGGGCTGTCACCGCTGGGGTGTCACACACAGGGGAACGCTGGGGCTGTCACCGCTGGGGTGTCACACACAGGGGAACGCTGGGGCTGTCACCGCTGGGGTGTCACACACAGGGGAACGCTGGGGCTGTCACCGCTGGGGTGTCACACACAGGGGAACGCTGGGGCTGTCACCGCTGGGGTGTCACAGACAGGGGAACGCTGGGGCTGTCACTGCTGGGGTGTCACACACAGGGGAACACTGGGGCTGTCACCGCTGGGGTATCACACACAGGGGAACGCTGGGGCTGTCACCGCTGGGGTGTCACACACAGGGAAACGCTGGGGCTGTCACTGCTGGGGTGTCACACACAGGGGAACGCTGGGGCTGTCAGCGCTGGGGTGTCACACACAGGGGAACGCTGGGGCTGTCACTGCTGGGGTGTCGCTGGGGCTGTCACCGCTGGGGTGTCACAGAGAGGGGAACGCTGGGGCTGTCACTGCTGGGGTGTCACACACAGGGGAACGCTGGGGCTGTCACTGCTCCTGCCCTGTCCCCAACAGCTCTGCCAGCGCCTCGAGGGGACACAAAGGCTGAGCCAAAGGGTGAGAATTGCAGAAGGGGCTGAGATGGGAGGGACCCATTGGGATCAGTGAGTCACAGAATCACAGAATTACTGGGTTGGAAGAGACCTTCAAGGTCATCAAGTCCAACGCAGCCCTAACACCTCAACTGGACCATGGCACCAAGTGACACATCCTGTCTTTTTTTTCAACATATCTAGGGATGGTGACTCTACCACCTCCCCAGGCAAACCAATCCAATACTTTACCACACTTTCTGCAAAAAAACCTTTTCCTAAAATCCAACCTATATCTCCCTTGGTTTAGCTTAATACTGTGTCCTCTGGTTCTGTCAGTTGTTGCCTGGAGAAAGAGACTGACCCCACCTGACTACAACCACCTTTAAGGAACCTGTAGAGAGCAATAAGGTGACCTCTGAGTCTTCTTTCCTCCAGACTGCAGCTGGAGAAAAGACAACCCGAAGAAACAACCCCAGCTCCTTCAGTCATTCCTCACAGGATTTGTGTTCCAAGCCCCTCACCAGCCTTGTTGCCCTTCTCTGGACATACTCCAGCCCCTCCATGTCCTTCCTAAATTGGGAGGCCCAGAACTGGACACAGCACTCGAGGTGCTGCCCAGCCAGTGCTGAGCACAGGGGAAGAATCACTGCCCTGCTCCTGCTGGCCACACCATTCCTGATCCAGGCCAGGAGCCATTGGCCTTCTTGGCCACCTGGGCACACTGCTGCCTCATGTCCAGCCTGCTGTCCATCAGTCCCTGCAGGTCCCTTTCTGCCTGGCTGCTCTCCAGCCACTCTGTCCCCAGCCTATAATTCTGCAGGGGGTTATTGTGGCCAAAATGCAGGACTCCACTCTGCCCTTCATCCAACCATTCCAGGTCTCCCTGCAGAGCCCTCCTACCCTCCACCAGATGGACACACGCTCCCAGCTCAGTGACATCTGCAGATTTACTAATGAAAGACTCAATCCTCTCATCCATGTCATCAATAAAAATATTGAACAGAGCTGGCCCCAGCACAGAGCCCTGAGGGACAGCCCTGGTGCCTGGCTGCCAGCTGGATGCAGTAGCGCTCACCAGCACTCTCTGGGCCGGCCATGCAGCCAGTTCTGAACCCAGCACAGAGTGCTCCTGTCCCAGCCCTGGGCTGCAGCTTTTCCAGGAGTGTGCTGTGGCAGACAGTGCCAAAGACCTTGCTGGAGTCCAAACAGACACATCCACAGCCTGTCCTGCATCCATCAGGAGGGTCACCTGGTCATAAAAGGAGACCAGGTTGGTTAAACTCGACCTACCCCTCCTGAACCCCTGCTGGCTGGGTCTGATACCCTGGCCATGCTGTAAGTGCTGGGTGATGGCACTCAGTATAAACTGTTCCATTTCCTTAGTGGGTACTGAGGTCAGGCTGACTGGTCTGTAATTACCAGGATCCTCCTTCCCACCCTTGTTGTGAATGGGTGTCACATTGGGCAGCTTCCAGTCATCTGGAACCTCCCCAGTGAGCCAGGACTGCTGGTAAATGATGGAGAGCAGCTTGGCAAGCTCATCTGCCAGCTCCCTCATCACCCTGGGGTGGATCCCTTCTGGTCCTGTGGATTTATGAACATCCAAGCAGCTCAGAAGTTCTCTGACTGCCTCCTCCTGGATAATGGGGGCACCATTCTCCTCCTTGATACCATCAACCAACCCAAGAGGACAGTTGTCCTGGGGACAAGCCGTCTTCCCACAAAAGATTGAGTCAAAGAAGGTGTTAAGCACTTCTGCCTTCTCCGCATCTGCAGTTACTAAGTTCTCTCCCTCATCCAGTATAGAACAGAGGTTGATCTTACCCTTCCTTTTACCATTAATATATTCGTAAAACATTTTTTTATTATTCTTTTCAGAAGTTGACATTTTAATTTCAAAATGAGTTTGGCCTCCCTGATTTTTTTCCTATATGCTCTAGAAGCCCTCTTATATATTTCTTGAGAGACCGGACCCTCCCTCCAAAGATGATTCATCCTTTTTTATTCTTAATGTCCTCTAAAACCTCCCTCCCCCTCTAGCTGGGCGATTGCCTCGTCACCTCATCTTTCAGCACACAGGGACAGTCTGTTCTTGTGACCTCAAGATCTCTGTTTTGAAGCACATCCACTTTTCCTGAACCCCCTTGCATTTAAGGACTGCTTGCCAAGGAACTCTTTGAATAAGCCTCCTAAATAGGTCAAAGTCTGCTCTCTGAAAGTCTAGTATAAAAGTCTTATTAATGTTCCTCCTGACTTCACCAAATATCAAGAATTTTATAATCTCGTGATCACTCTGCCCCAAGTAGCCTCCAACCACCACATCTCCCACCTGCCCATCTCTATTTGCAAACAACAAGATCTAACGCAGTACCTCCCCTGGTGGGCCACCCACCAGATGTGACAAAATGTTGTCCTCCACATACTCTAAAAATTTTCCTGGACTGCCTTTTTTCTTCTGTATTAAGTTCCCAGCAGATGTCTGGCAAGTTGAAATCACGAACAAGAACAAGGGCTGATGATCCAGAAACATCCTCTAGCTGCTTATAGAATGAGTTGTCAAGCTCTTCTTACTGCTTGGGTGGACAATAACAGACTCCCAGTAGGATGTCAGCCTTGCTGGCCTTCCCCCTAATTCTCACCCACAGACATTCAACTTCATCATTACTTTCAACATCCATAGCATCAAAGCCCTCCCTAATATAAAGGGCCACCCCTCCACCTCTTCTCCCTTTCCTGACTCTCCTGAAGAGCTTGTAGCCACCCAGTGCAGTGCTCCAGCCATGTGAGTCATCCCACCACGTTTCTGTGATGGCAATTACATCACAACTCTGCTGTTGGACCATGGCCTCCAGCTCTTCCTGTTTGTTACCCATGCTGTGTGCACTGGTATCCATGCACCTCAGCTGGGCTGCTGATTTCACCCCTAACTCAGGCTTACCACCCTTGGGCCTGCTTCCAGACAGCCCAGCTGCATCCCCTTCCCCCTTCAAACCTAGTTTAAAGCTCCCTCAGCAAGTTCTGCCAGTTCATGAGCTAAAAACCTTCTGCCCTTAACAGAGAGATGGAGCCCATGTGGTTCCAGCAGACCAAGTGCTTTAAAAGTTGCCCTATAATCAAAGAATTCAAAATTCTGCAGGTAACACCAACCCTTAAGCCACTTGTTAATAATTTGAGTCTTCTATTCATTTCACTGTTCTTCTTCGCCACCAGAAGGACTGAAGAAAAGACTACCTGTGCCCCCTAATAGTCCTATTAACTATCTGAACCAATGCCCTGAAGTCCCTATTGTGAGAATCCATGGGATTAGAGGATTTTAGAAAAGCTGGGAAAAAGAAAGGCCTCAGAGACAGTAAGGACAGTGAAATGCTAAAGCAGCAGAGAAGAGATATCAGCAGTAGTGGAGACATGAGAAATAGAACAATAAAGCTATGTAGTTTGGCATTCTAAGTTGCAAAAAGGTATATTTTAGTAAATATTTAGAAGGTTAAATATGAATAGGGCTCTGTGCTTTGTCTTTTATAAATGAACTATTGTATGAGAGAAAAAGTTGCTATTGTTTTAACCAAAGCTACGCATGCTTCATGTGGTTGGATAGAACTACTGTCAATATGCTTTTGCTCTCTGTGATTGGCTGAAACTGGGTCTGAAACTATCTTATGTTGCAACATTAAGTTTCCTGGGCCTTCTGTCTGGATAGCGAGCTGCTCGCATCGATCCATTGCCATAGCCATGTAATGAGACTGATGCTTCTTAAATAAATAGCTCACGACGCTATTCAGGTGTGGTCCCGTTGCGTTTGTGTCTGTATATAACTGCCGGCATCATCTTTTAATTGTCCTGACATTCTCCTTTTCAGTCTCATCACTGCCAGCCTGGAGTATCAGCAGTGGGTAAAAATCACAGGGCTGAATCAGCCCAGGCAGTCTCTCAGTATTATCTTGTACCCGGGCCCCAGGGAGGCAGAAGACTTCTCTGTGGGGTGGGTCCGGTTGACATATGGGGCCCTCTGTTCCTTTCAGAAGGGAGTCACTCACCACGATTATCCTTCTTTCCTTTTTGATGTTAGAGGTGGTAATCCTTCTTAGAGATGAATCATAACTGGGAAGGTCAATGGACAAATAATTTTCTTCTAAATCATGTGGCTGACTCTCCAGATCCAGGGGCTCATACCTGTTCTGAAGTGTCACCTGGCTGGGGAGTGGGGGTGAGGAGGGATTTTATTATTCCCTCCTCGAGTGGATATCTACTTCCACTCCCCTTCATCTCCTAGGTGTCCTATTGTCTGAGAATAGGAGGTATAAAAGACAGTAAGAACGCAGGAGAGCATTGCTGCACTGCCAGACCTCATGGAACCAAGGATCCACTGTGACCTGCAGGGCCTTGGGGACCGCGGTGCCATTGTGACACTGTGGGGCCCAAGGATCCATGGGACTTTGTGACACCAAGGGGTCCCATGGAACCAAAGGGACATTGTGACAATGGGAGGCCTCATGGAATCATGGAGACCATTATGACCATGAGGGAGGCCTCATGGAATCGCTATGACAACCAGTTGTCTGGGAGTGTTGTTCTGCTGGAAGGTAGGAGGGCTCAGCACAGGGACCTGGACAGGCTGGATCCAGGGACCAAATCCAACAAGGTGAGGTTTAACAAGTCCCAGTGCCGGGTCCTGCACTATGGCCACAACAACCCCTGCAGCACTACAGGCTGGGGACAGAGTGGCTGGACAGCAGCCAGGCAGAAAGGGACCTGCAGGGACTGATGGACAGCAGGCTGGACATGAGGCAGCAGTGTGCCCAGGTGGCCAAGAAGGCCAATGGCTCCTGGCCTGGATCAGGAATGGTGTGGCCAGCAGGAGCAGGGCAGTGATTATTTCCCTGTGCTCAGCACTGGTTGGGCAGCACCTGGAGTGCTGTGTCCAGTTCTGGACCAATTTAGGAAGGTCTTGGAGGGACTGGAGCATGTCCAGAGAAGGACAACAAGTTTGGTCAGGAGTCGGGAACACAAATCCTGTAAGAAGTGGCTGAGGGAGCTGGGGTTGTTTATCCTGGAGAAAAGGAGGCTCAGGGAGACAAGGCGGTGTCAGGGCACAGGTTGGACTTGATGATATCCAGGGCCTTTTCCAGACTTGCTGATGCTGTGATTCTCTGAAACCAGCCTTGGAGCAGTTGCAGGATGAGCCCTGGGCCTCGTCTTCAGAAGCTGCAGCAGCCCAGGTGCCTCAGCTTCTCCTGCCAGCCCCAAAGCCCATCCTGTCAGTCCTGCAGAGCCTCTGCAGCTCCTCCTCATTGCCCAGAACAGGGAGCCCCACAGGCAGACACAGCAGCCCAGATGTGCCCCCCTGGCCTGGGCTGCCTCTGGCAAGGGAGCAGCAGGAGGCACTGCAGGAGCCTGCAGACAATTCCTGCAGCACTTGGAGGATGATCCTGCTGCCCAAGGGACGTTCCCATGGTGCCAAGTCAGGAACTGCAATGGGGAGTGGGGCCAGAGAGGAAAGGGCAAACAGGGATGGGCTTTTTGCAGGGGAGGGAACAGGGGTGGGCAACAGGAAGAAATTAGTACAAAAAAAAAAGGGGGAAAAAAAAGGAAAGGTGAAGCCAAGGAAATGCTCAGGGCAGTTCAGGGGTGGCTGCCAGGCAGCCCTGGCTCTGAGCAACAGCGTCTGCAGTGGCACAGGAAACTCCCAGCTAATGGGAACAAACTTTGTGGCTGACTGCAGAGGCCAGGACAAAGCTGAGTGATTTCCCTGGTGTCTCCCAGCCCTTGCTGGCCCCAGGGGCTGATGGCATTTGTGCTCCCTCAGGTTCATGTCCCCACAGCAGCAGCATGGGTGTGCTCCCACCTGCTCTGTGCAATGCAAACAGGGGCTCCTGAGCCAGTGCTGCCGTGTCTGTGCCTGCAAGGCTGCGGCACCTGTGTGAGCTGGGGGAGAGGCCAGGGCTGCAGAGGGGGGATGTTGTTGGCAGCTCCATCAGGACGCTCTGGGACGCTGCCCTGGGCTGTGCAGCGCACTGGGGATGGATCAGCCCCTGCTCTGCTGCTCCTTCCCATCTCCCCCAGGGCCCTTGCAGAGCCCCAGCCATGCTGTTTGCCCCCAGCCTGCCCACGGCCAGCCTGGGGCTGCTCACCCTGGGGCTTTTCTGTGCTGAGCATTGGCCTGGCCGTGTTCTTGAGAGAGCCTGGGCAAGGAGCCTGCAGCCCCCAGGGCCTGGCCTGAGGCGTCAGCGCTGCCCCAGCAGTGCCCATGGCCTGTCCCTGCTGCAGCCCCGGCACTGCCACCCCCAGGGCTGTGCCCGGCCCCGAGAGCACTCAGGCCCTGCAGCAACACCAGGGCCACCAGGGCAGCGGGGCAGGGCCACGGCAGCAGCACTGGCAACACCAAGTGCTGCTGCTGCTGCTGGGCACAGCTGCTGTGCCAGCACTGATCTGCCCCAGCTCTGCACACAGACATTGCTGCTGCAGCTCCAGGGAAGGCAACAAAAGGGTATCTGTGCAGAAAACTCTGCTGGGAGATCCTTTAGTTCCTTTAAAACGTTTGAGACTGCAGCCCCTCATTGGCACAGTCTGTGGCCACAGGGAAGGTGGAGAGAAACAAAGTCAGAGATGGCAGAAACAATCGTCTAGCTTTAGGAAGAATATTTAAAAAGGAAAACAACAGGGAAATCAAAGAACCAAACCAAAAGAGCTATAAAAGATGACTTTTATTACAAGTGATTTGCCGAAATTGGCAATGAGTTTAATGCTTCCTAAGATGTGCAGTCATCAGTCTCCTCACTGCAGCCTTGAGCTCCTGGTTCCTCAGGCTGTAGATGAGGGGATTCAGGGCTGGAGGCACCACCCAATACAGAACTGACACCAACAGATCCAGGCATGCAGAGGAAATGGAGGAGGGTTTCAGGTAGGCAAGTACTGCAGTGCTGAGAAATGCATTTCTCCTGCATTTTCCCTTTTCAGATTCTTTCAGTCATCTCCTGAGAGGTACAGTTTGTTCTGGGGCTTTTCATGAACTGATTGTACTCTTGATTTAGATGGAGACTGTGGAATTGTTTTCAGATGTAGAAGAATCTGGACTGAAGACAGAAACAAACTCCCTCTGTCAGGCGATTTTCATCTTCTAGATAATTTTCAAGATGTCCTTGGGGGTGTTGGAATGATGATCACACAGCTCTCCACTTCTGGCTGCAGGCTCTAGAGTTTCTTTCTCTGCATTCAGTCAGGCTTGCATTCCCTAAGAGTTCTTGGTAGCCTGTCATGTTTTCTTAGGGTAGAACAGTAACAATGAAAACCTTACCATTGGCACAACTGCCCAGCCCACAAGGAAAAGAAAAGAACAAGCTGCAAAATTCTTCAAATATTTGTCCTGCTTTGCTGCAAGTGTTGTGCTGCACCCACAGTGTGGAAAGCTGCAGTTGGCACACCTTGTGACAGAAGCTGCACCTCGTTCTCCGGGAAAGGTTCTTGGAAAAAGCAAACAGGACTGAGGAGAAGATTCTGGAAAAACTGAAAGAGCTTTTAAGAAATTAAATGAAAATTGAAACAATTCAAGAAGTTTTTCTCGATTTATTTTTATGCTCCCCTTTTCCATCTTGCACTAGTTGTCCATCCCATTAATTCCAAACAGATCTCACTTCTAAGATCCATGAGTTGGCAAGTTTTAGACATTTTAAGATACCATGACCTACACACAGTTTGGCTTCCCCTGTTTTTCTTGGAAATCAATGCTGGAGAGGTAAGTGCAGTGCTTGGGTCAGCTACAAATTCTGCATTCAGGGAATGCGCTCTGGGAGTGTTTGACCCTCAGCAGGGACAATGCACAGCAGCGACTGAGGGGATTCCTGAGCCACTGTGCAGGAGTCCAGACTCTGGCTCTTGGCTGAACTCGGCAAAGTTCCCGTGTTTGCAGAGGCTCAGGGGCTGCCCTCGGGGAACGTGGGGCTCGGGGCGGGGGCGAGCGGGCAACGGACAAACGGACACGGGGACAAACGGCCCCGGAGCTTCAGTTGCAGCAGCAGCAGCAGCAGCAGCGGCAGCAGCAGCAGCAGCAGCAGCAGCAGCAGCATCGACAGACAAAACTTTAGATTCCCTTCCCCTCTCCCTCTCCCGCTGCCCCGTACCTCTCCCGCTCTCCCTTTCCCGGCGTCCCTCTCCTCTCCCCGCCTCCCTCTCCCCGTGCCGGGCCGGGCCATGCCCCCGGCCCGCCCCCGGCCCCGGGCGGGGCTGCCCCGTGCCCGCCCCCGGCCGTCCCGCCGCCGCCTGGCCTCAGCCCGGCTCTGGCCGTGCTGGCGCTGGCGCTGCTGGGCGGGCGTCAATGCCTGGGGCTGGGGCGGCATCGCCGGCTTTTGGCTCCGCCTGGCCCGAGCCCGGCCCCGGCCCCGACGCAGGGTCCAGTCCCGACCCCGACCCCGACCCCGGCCCCAGCCCCGGCCCCGGACCCGGTCCCGGCTCCTCCCGGGGCCCGCGGAGGACACAGGCGGCGTTGCCTCTCCCGCCGCCTCCGCCGCGGCTTGCCCGGCCCGAGCTCCGCCGCTCGGCAGCGCAGCCGCCGGGGCGGGTGGGGATGCCCGGCCCGGGGCGGGTGAGGGGCGCTCGGGGGCCGTTGCTGGCCCCGGGCCGAGCGCTGACAGCCGCGTCCCGCCCGCAGGGAAGGCGCAGGAGGCCCTGCAGGAGCGCTACCGCCTGGGTTCCCTGCTGGGGCGCGGCGGATTCGGCAGCGTCTGCTCGGCGACGCGGCTCTCGGACGGCGCCCCGGTGAGCGGCGGGGCCGGCGGTGGGCGGAGGAGGAGGGGGCGCAGGAGGAGGAGGAGGAGGATGGGGCTGGGCAGGGCGGGCGTTGAGCTGAGCCCGCTGCTCCCCTTGGCTTGCAGGTGGCCATCAAAAGGGTGCCACGGAACCGCATCCGGCACTGGAGCGAGCTGGTGAGTGAGCCGGGACAGCGGGAGAAGCCGGGCCGTGCCAAGCGGGGATGAGCCGAGCCCCGGCAGGGTGGAAGCCGCCAGGACGTCTCGAGGGGGAGTGGGCGTGGGGCCAGCGCAGGGCACAGAGCATCCCGGGCTGGCTGAGGGGTTGCCCAGCCCTGGCACGGCATCAGCCCCCACTGACGGCATCGTGCTCCTCCCGCAGCCCGACGGCACCAGCGCTCCCATGGAGGTTGTGCTGCAGGACAAGGTGTCCACAGGCTTCCCCGGTGTCATCCAGCTGCTGGAGTGGCTTGAGCTCCCCAGCGACATTCTGATGGTGCTGGAGCGGCCAGAGCAGTCTCAGGACCTCCTGCATTTCATTCGGGCACGGGGGTTCCTGCGCGAGGAGGTGGCGCGGCAGCTGTTCAGCCAGGTGCTGGAGGCCGTGCGGCACTGCACCAGCTGCGGGGTCCTGCACAGGGACATCAAACCAGAGAACATCCTGGTTGACCTGGCCACCGGGCAGGCAAAGCTCATCGACTTTGGCTGTGGCACCTACCTGCAAGAGACAGCCTACACTCACTTTGCAGGTGAGCCTACACAGGGCTGTGCTCCCGCTCCTGGCATCTCATGGCCCAAGATCTCACAGCCCAAGCTGGCTGTGGCAGCGGGGATTCTCCCTTTTGCTGCCACTCAGGGGACTGAATCTGCAGCTGAGTTGCTTTAGAGCAGGGCTGGGTGGGGAGTCATCTTCCAGCCCTGCTGGCAGGATTTGCCCACCACTGTGCCCAGGACTGGGGCTGGGCTGGTGCAGCCAGCCTGACAAAAACAGCTGTGGGTGGGGGTAGCAGAGAGGGAGGTCGGAACCTGTGCCCCAGGTTTGGTGTGCAGGGAAGTAGAAGGGCTTGGACTGCTCCACTCGCCCTGTTTGCCTTGGCTTCATAATATGTTTGGGGCAATGCAGGCAGGGAGAATGAGGGCATGGTTTTTCCCCAGCACACAGTGGGTTTTTCCTTTGCGTGTCATGGTCAGGCCTAGCCAGGGCTTCCGCTGTCCTCTTCCCACACCAGTGGCTTCTTTTCCAACCCAAAGTTTGTACACCAGTCCCAGGTGCTGGTGAGAGGGCAGTGGTCACCCTGTGTGCCACTGCTGCAGCCCCTGCACGCCCAGGGATGCTGGGGCCAGGCTCTGGGAGCAGCAGCATCCCCCTGATGAACTCCATCTGTATTCCACAGGAACACCATCATACAGCCCCCCGGAATGGACCCGCTTTGGCTGGTACCATGGCGAGCCAGCTACCATCTGGTCCCTGGGCATCCTGCTGCACCAGATGGTCTGTGGGAAGATGCCTTTCAGGAGGGGCTGGAACTTCAGCTGGGGCCAGCTCTCACTGCCACAACGGCTCTCTCCAGGTGAATCCTCTTCTCTGGGCATGGGGGGAATGCCAGTGCTGGGAGACAGCAGCGGGCTTGGGAGCATCCCGCTCTGGCATCTGCTGAGGAGGTGGCACATGTCCTGCTCTCCCCCAAAATCAAGAAAGTTCCGGCCCAGCTCTGAGCGCATCCAGCATGGCCTGGGCAGGGAACAGTGGGGCAAAGCAGACAGGAGCCTTCTCCAGCTGACGGGCAGTTTCTGATTTCTCTCCCCAGAGTGCCAAAATCTCATCGGGTGGTGTTTATCCATGCACTCCTTGGACAGACCCTCATTAGAAGAGGTGTTCTGTCATCCTTGGATGCAGGATATTCCTCTGCCATAGAAGAAGGGAGAGAGCCACAGTCACACTGTGATGCAGGGCCCTGGTAAGTTACAGCTGCACACATGCCTTGGCAATGAGAAGCAAAGGAACCCAGCCCGTGTCACTGTACCAGGGTCATGGGATGGGAACACGCAGCCCTTGTGCTGGAGCTGAGCTGCTCTGCCCAGCCCTGGTGGCCGCCATCCAAGCAGGTTTTGCTTGTCCTGGTTCCCTGACAGCTGGGGCCCTGGGCAGAGCCCTGACAGCCTGGTCTCACCCCAGGGAAGGAGAAGGAGCTCCCAGAGAAGCTGTACCAGGTGGGGCTGCTGCTGCAGGAGACAGCGAGGATGACATCAAGGATGACAACCTCTTCCTCAACCTGGCCACCAGCAGTTGAAGGTGATGCACTATTATTGTGGCACCTTCTTCAAAGCCAAACTCCACAGGGAATTTGCAGATGAATCCACACGTGGGGAAATATGCTCCCAGATTCGGGCATTGCCCAGCCTGGCTGGGAAGCAAAGGTTCCCCCTTGGCTGGGGCAGATGGAACTAAATCTTCAGTCAGCTGCCCAGCTGCTTTTTTGGCAGGGCTGGTGGGATGGGCTGGGGTGGGTACGAAATGGGAGTGGGCTCCTGGCCCTGCCAACAGCCCCCAGCACCCACCGTGCCCCGGGCTGCGGCTGGGGCAGCCAGCCCGACACAAACCCCCGTGGTGGGAGCAGAGGTGGGACTCCAGAACCTGTGCAGGGGCTTTGCTGTGCAGGCAAGGAAGGGCTTGGGCAGCTCCACTGCCCTTGTTTGCTTTGGGATCACGGTTATTTTGGGGGGCAGTGCAGGGGGAAAGAGAGAAAGTGTGGACTTCCCTCACCCATGGCTGGATTTTTCCCTAGCATGTAGGGGTTGGGCCTTCCTCAAGGCCCTGACAGAGCTAAGAGTTTTGACCTTTCTTCTTCTTTTCCCTTTTTGTCTCTAAGCTCTTTTCAACAATTTGTTTGTTTTTTCTAGAGGAAGCATTCTAGGTGGTCCAGTCTGGATTGGGAAGTGCTTGGGAGCAGCTGCAGCGTGGATGGGCCGTGCCCTTGGAGCAGGCTGAGAACATCGTTTGAGACCAGCTTTTTTTCCAGCCGTGGATGGCGTGAGGTGGGTCCCAGTGTGCTTGGCAGGGTGGGATCAGAGCTTTTGGGAGATGGCAGCGAGCACAGGAGCATCCTCCTCTGGGCAGCTGCTGAGCAGGTGGATGTGCCATGGCTGGCTGCAGGCTGGGCACATATCCTGCCCTCCTGCCCTGCTCCCAAAGGCAGCTCTGGGCACAGCTCTGGGCACGGCCAGCATGGCCTGGGCACTGCGGGCAGCTGGGACAAGGGGACAGGAGCCATCAGCTGACGGGCAGTTTCTGCTTTCTCTCCTTGCAGCCAGGCTCTGCGGATGCTGAGGCTGCTCTGGGCTCTGCCAGGGCTCTGCTGGAGCTCAGCACCGGACTGGAATCAGCCAAAGAAGAAATGGTGTCACCTGCAGCACAGACTTGCTTGAGCATTGTGACAACACAGCTCAAGTTTGCAGCGTGGACACCTCCAAGGGAAAACATGACACCTCCCAAAAATTAAAATTGTTCAATAGCTTCTGAAATCAAATCAATCTGGGATGACTCCAAATGATATTTTTCAGCTTGCTCAAGATGTAGCTCAGCCCTTCTCTGAACAGTTCTCTCCCCCACCTGCCTTTTACTTCTCAACTGCTCCCTCTTTTCCCCCAGTGAATTCCCAGCCCATCGCAGTCTCCATCACTCGGTGGACTTCCTTGTTGCCCCTGACCACAAGGAAGGCTGAGCCCCAGGCTTGGGGACTCATGCTGTCACTGGCTGAGGAGCAGCAATGTTTCAGAGGTCCAGTGGCATTTTAGTGTCATTCAGAGCCACTCTCCAGCCCTCAGCTCTCCTCACTGCTGAGTTCCCACTCCCTTTTCTTCATCCTTGCAGCAGGATGAGCTCTGTGAATCCCCTTGAGCCTCCCCACTCTTCCCAGCCCACGCAGCCACCTCAGTGAGGCTGAAGCTGAAGCTTCTCTGTCTCCTCTGGCACACCAGTCCAGTCCCCTGTGTGGGGAGCCCCAGCCCCAGAGCACAGCACACAGCAGTGCAGTCCGGGCTGCAGCAGCTGCCCTGCAGCCCTGGCTTGGCTGTTTGTGGCAGCTGAATGCTCCCTGTTTCCAGCTGTCCCTGCAGGATGGCCCCAGGGCAGAGCCCAGCAGGGCTCCCACTGCAGCCCCTGGAGCTTGGGGCAGACAGTGCTCCCAGAGCTGAGGTTCACGGGGAGGACCCGGACCTGTGCCTCGCACTCAGTGTTGGCAAGTGTTGTGTTCTCATCTCCTGCAGCCTGAGGGGAAAACAACCTGTGCTGCCAGGCCAGCACTGCTCCTCTGGGCAGGGACAATGCTGAAGGGCTTTCCCATTCCAGAGGAGCTGGTACTGAGCCTTGGCAGGGCCTGGCAGGGCTGGAGCCGGGTCTGGCCTGCTGTCCGGGACTCGCTGCCCACCAACCGCCCCCACCCACCACGCTCCATCCTCCAGAGACAGAAGGGTCTGTGTGTGCCAGGGGCTCTTGGGTGTCTCTGTATCCATGGACAGAAGGGTCTGTGTGTGCCAGGGGGTTTGGGTGTGTCTGTATCCATGGACAGAAGGCTCTGTGTGTGCCAGGGGCTCTTGGATGTCTGTGCATCCATGGACAGAAGGGTCTGTGTGTGCCAGGGGCTCTTGGATGTCTCTGGATCCATGGACAGAAGGGTCTGTGTGTGCCAGGGGCTCTTGGATGTCTGTGCATCCATGGACAGAAGGGTCTGTGTGTGCCAGGGGCTCTTGGATGTCTCTGTATCCAGGGACAGAAGGGTCTGTGTGTGCCAGGGCTCTTGGATGTCTCTGTATCCATGGACAGAAGGGTCTGTGTGTGCCAGGGGCTCCTGGATGTCTCTGTATCCATGGACAGAAGGGTCTGTGTGTGCCAGGGTTTCCATAATGTCTCTGTACCCATGGGTATGGGATGAACATGGACAGTGAAAGTGTCAGTCACGTTGCTTGCACACTCCTTCCTTTGTGTACAAGACACATCCATGCACACCCCCACATATTGGTATATTAATAGGATAGGGATGGATAGAGACTTCACACAGAGCTCTAACTTTGGCATAACTCACCCTTTAGCCAGAGACCAGGGGATTTTTTCCCCAGCTCTGTGTGAGAAGATGTCCAAGAGCTGAAGGAGCAGCATTCAGAAGCAGTTTCAGGATTTCTACGCAGGAAGTGGAGCTCACAACCATCCATATAACTTGCCATATTCATTGGGATGGGCTGCTGCTTCTCTAGGAATATGGCCCAATGCAGACACGAGACTTGGAAAAATCCCAGCTCTCTGTGAGTTTGTGCAAAAGGGGGAGCAGCACAAATGCTTTGTGCCTGCCTGGGGAACACAAGGTCCAAGGAGCTTTGGTGGCAGGTGAAGTTCCATTCTGTGACATTCTCAGAGTGGCACAGGACAAAGGTCCAAGTACCCCCAATCCCACTGATGAAGTCCTTAGAGTGCTGCACATCCTCTAGGAAAAGCTGCTGTCAGACAATCTATTGGGATTTATAACTTTCATTTGCAACACTTTAAATCCAAATTTCAAACTGCAATATTTTTACATACAAGACACAGTAATGCATAAATTCATGGTAGATCTCTCAATTTCCTATTGATTCAATCATAATTTAAAATAACATTATATTGCAAAGAAAACCCTGAATGTTTTTAAAAAGGGATGCTGAGGTCAGTAAGATGAATCCATGCCATCAGAACATTTACAGAGTAACTGATTTCTCTTCTTGAAAAGATCCGTTTCCTCTTAATCCAAAGTTACCGAAGATTTTCACTACGCATTTGTTTTTTTGGTTTTATCTTTCATATTTTTTTCTTTTCTTTTTTGTCCAGTGTTTTTAACAGAGAACTCGTCCTACAAAAGGAATGTACAGCAAAAAGAGAAATATTTCTGATAAACAATGAAAATGTAGGCTCCTCCTCTGTTTCTTTTTCTATGGATACCCTGAAAAAATATCTAGCAGATATGAGCAGAGGTGTGAAGTGTTTCATTTGGACTGTGCTGGAGTTAGCACTGCTGACATCCTGATCCAGTCAAGAGCTGCAGAATTCTTTTGCAGATCTCAAACCTTGTGTTTGCAGGCACAGCACCTGCAGTGCTGACACACCAATGCACATGAATAACTGTTATTCCCTCTCAGAATTTGGGCTCTGCCCCAGCACGAGGTGCTGCAGCCCTTTGCTCCTGGTTCCCATGCGGAGCAGCTCCCTTCCTGCTGGCTGAGCTGCTCAGGCAGAGCCCGGCAGCTCCTGTCCCTGCAGGGCTGAGGCTTTTCCCCATTGCTGGGCACAGACTGATGGAGCAGCACTGCTGAACACGGGCACACCCAGAGGCACCAGGAGCAGCTGCCTTTGTCCACCTGAGGCTCCAAGGCCCAAACTCTGAGCAGCCAGGGCTGGAAGAGACTCGCAGGCTCCCTGGTGGCTGTGCTGCCCCACTTGTGCCCGGCCCAGCTCTGCATGAGGCAGAGGGAGAACAAGGGGCAGCTCCCTCCCAGCCCAGCCCAGGGACCCCTCCAGCCCCAGGGCTTGGGGTACTGTCAGCACCTGGTGCTCCAGCCACCACTCCTGCTGGCCCTGACAGCAACACCCAAACTGGGGCTGATCCCGAGGGAGCAGCAGCAGGGCCTGGATCTGATCCCTGACTCTGGGGCACGGCTGGACAAATGACCCCACAGCAGCAGCAGCACATGGAGCTGACATTCAGCACAGCCCCTGCCACTCTTCCCTCCCGTGTGCAGTGGTGTCACAGCAGCCTGAGGCACCTGGGAGCCCCCAGTGCCAGCAGGGACTTGAGATGGCAGCCCTGGGCTCCTGGAGGTTGTGCAAGGAACTGAGCTGGAGTCTCCCAGTCCATGTGGAGCTTCCAGATGGAAAAAGCTGCTGTGAGCAGGCAGCTCCAACGCCACAGCAAGGAGGGTCTTGACCACTGGATCTGAGCCAGTCCCACAGTCCTGGGCAGCAGCCACTGAGCCCTGGGGGAACAGAGGGCACAGCAAGAGGGACAAAACTTGGCAAGGTCAGAGACTGGAGAGAGCCAGACCTGGGACAGGAACAGCTGCTCCATTGCACTCTTGGAGAAAGCTCCTGGCTGGTTCAAAGTGCTGAAAGGTGTGAAGGGCAAAGAGGAGGCCACAGCAAACCATGCTCCTGTTTCCACAGCCTTCCCTCCCCGTGTCCCAGAAGGAATTGGATGGACTGTGTTCTTCTCTCCAAGTTGTCTTGTTCAGCATGAGCAGCTTAGCACCAGGAGCTGAAGGAGCTGAAGCCTCAGGCCACAGGAGCTGAGCAAGAGATTTTCTGAGCAAATGAGTGCTGCTAACCTGGACCTAACTGAATTCAGCAGATAGAATCCTGGAATCACAGCATCCTTTCTGTTGGAAAAGACCTCTGAGCTCATCCAGTCCAGCTGTTCACCCAGCAGTGCCAAGCCCAGCACTAAACCACGTCCCTGAAGTGCCAAGGCCTGGACAACAGCCCTGAGTGAGGCCTGAGCAGCAGGCCCTGAGCCAAACGTGGCCTCTGGATGAACCTTACAACCAAAGGTTGTCTTTGTATCTGCTCATTAATGAAATATGCATGGTCATTAGCATTGTGATAGATGTAGCCACTCCTTAGTGACACATGTATTGATCTTTTTGTATTTGCAAGCCAGACAGGGCCATGAAATCTGACATCTGGCCTTGTTTGGGGCTGAAGGATCAAAGTCACCTCCCTTGGTTCCTCCTTGAGCCCTGGCCAGGCTTTGGGAGGGACCCAAGAGGAGGATGAAACCAGATGTTGCCGCACTAGAAGTGCTGTCAGTTTGTTCATTCAGCACTGTCAGAGCTGGGCCCTCTCACAGCGAGGTTGGAGCCTCACCTGTGGCTGGAGGCACCTGCAGGAATTCCCAGTGTCCAGGAGTGGCTCTGCAGCCCTTGGCTGGGACAGCTTCCCCCAGCTGCTGTGTGGATCTGGGGGATGGTAAAGGCTGAGGGGAACTGGTGCTGAATCTTTCTTAATCACTGCAGGCAATCTTTGGTGCTGATGGTTGGCTGCATTGCTGAGCTGCTCCTTTTGTGATTCTTTGCTGCTTTGAGCTGCAGTAAATGACACTGATTCCTTCCGTTGGAGTCTGTGTCTTTGGTGCTGACCCTGCCCACTGGTAAAACAAAACTGGCAGAGTCTGGCCAGATCACAGCAAAATGTCACTTGTTAAATGTAAATGTGAGGAATCAGTGGCATCAGAAATTCCCAGATGGGAAGCCCTTCCCTGGAGTTGGCTGGCTCTGGAGTGGGCTGAGGTCGCAGCACTGTGTGAGCAGTGGGGCAGTTGGTTAAAAGAAGCTGAACCCCTGGATGTCTTAAAATGCATCCAAAAATTGCATACGGAAAAGGAAAATAATTTGTGAGTTTGGGCAGACAAAGATGAATTTGTTAACAGTACATTGGAAATAGCACCTTCAGAAGGAACAATTCTTGTAGGAATGCTCCCACATGGAGCAACAGAAGAAGGTTTTAATCTTGAGCTCCGATGCATTTGTGCAAGTGAAATATTAATATCATAAATAACTATGTACATATTTATAGTATAATAAGGCCTTAATATATATATTGATAGATATATTTTTATATGTATGTTTATACCTATCTAGCTATATCTATATTTCTATATCAATATCTATATCTATGTATAAAATAGTAATAATGTGAAATAGTGCTGACAATACTAATTTGGTAGCTTTGGCTGCTCAGGGATGTAACATTAAACACTCTACAGAAAAGGATTGGCCAGGACCCTAATGTCAGAGGTAAACTTTGTGAGATTGTATACAATGAAAAAAGGAGGAGGGGATAAAATTGTCTATTTTTACAGGGTTTGCTGATACTGTGATGAAGAGTGCTTTGTCTGTTACTGTGGAAAATACCGTGATTAAGACTGCTGGGTTTTTCATGTAACAGACTATCCTCAAGCTGCAGGATTTGTTGAACAGGTGAAGGGGTTGTTAAAAGAGCAGTTGAAAAAAGGAGGAGATGGGAACCTGTCCCCATGGAGAACCCATCTCCCAGGTGTGCTCCATACCATTAACAATGGCCCACTGGGGAAATGGAAACCCCCTGGCTGTGCACAGCTGCACCCAATTTGCACCTACAACCATGGGCAGTGAGGCTTGCACTGCCTGGGAAATTGTTGTGGATGTGATGGCCCCTGGCAGGGCCAGCCCAGAGGCTGCAGGGCTGGACCTTCATGCATTGGAATTAATTAGGATAAATCCAAAGCAAATGAAAGCTATCTATAGTGAGACAGGAATTCTGATTCCTCCAGGACTCTTTGGTTTGGTAACTGCTCGCTTGGAGCTTGGTCTTGCAAAGTGTTCATGTCATGGCAGGAGGAAAGGAGGAATTGATGCTGAATATAAAGGAGAAATTACAGTAATTCTGTTAAACAATTGTCAATAAGATTGGATTATTCAACCCCATGACAGGGTAGCACAATTATTGATATTGCAATTTTAAGCACAATTGTGAAAAATGGAGATCCACCTCCAGTCATTACCATTTGTGGAGATAAAGGGTTTGGATGCAGCAGTCCTAACAATGGAGCCAGAGTGTGGGCCCGGAGGCCAAAAGGCCCTCCTGAGGCAGCTGAAGGAGCAGCTCCTAGGAAAGACAATATTGAATCCTGAAACCTGGGCAGGAACAATGGGAATATGTCCCTGCAGCCAAGTATTCTGTGTGAGAACAAGTAGATATTACAGGATACTGTTTTACACATCCTGCCAGACCAAATCTCCTTGTTTGCCCCAACGGCCCCTTTGGAAAATGCTCTGATCCACAGGGCTCCATGTGAATGCTGCTGTGGCACTGAGGGACTTCCAGACAAATTCCATCCAGGAGCCTGGGTGCCCTCAGGGACTGGGACCCGGCCCCCTTCCAGCCCAAGGGGAAAGGGCCCCACCAAGCCTTGTTAGCCACAGACAACATGGTAAAGCTGAACAGCAAAGGACTTTGGAGGCATTGTTCTGGAATTAAAAAGGCTCCATCTCCATGGACAACAGAATTATTGTTCCTTACTCAAATGAGATTGAGAAAAAATTAAGAACGGTGTCACTAAAGTACTATTGATGTCTGTAAGTTGTACCTTGATAGTCAGCCAGAATCTTTGTTTGCCACAAACACCTCCAGTGTTTCACCAAGGGATCAGTCATCAAAATTTAATGATTAGTTCTGAAAATTTCAAGATCAGGGTAGCCAAAGTACTCCATGTCACTAATTGCTGGGTTTGTTCTCAGCTGATTTTGGGAGGAATGGGGCTCCCTTGGAGGGCCCACCCTGTGGGGTGGCCAGAACTCAGTCTATGGGCTCTGATTTGTAACTGTCAATGAAGGGACAGTTCAAGAAAACACAGGAATACAATGATCCGTTTGACAGGATTCACTAAGATTTCCCTTCAGGAGAAACCGAAGCCTGTTCTAGTTACAGAGGCCACAGTGTGAGAGGATTTCTGTGCTTTACCATCACTGCCAATGTCAGTAGAGCTTGGGCTGCTGGAGCTGGTCGGTGTCAGCGTTACCCCACTCCTGGCTGCAGGGCCACCATTTAGGGTCCTTCAGCAACAACCACAAGGAAGACCTGGAGCCCAGAGAACATTTTCCCCCCAAGGAGTGCCTTGGGTTTCAGAAAGCAAAAGATTCTGGTTCATCCTGTGCCCCATGTGTGCTGTCCCATCCTGTGGAGTTGACTGGATGGATTATTAGAAGAAGTAGCAAATGATGCTGTTAAAATGTCCAGTAGCACATCCTATGGGCTCCAACAAACACAAATGGGGACTCCACAGAACCGCATGGCCTTGGATTATCTGCTTGCTGGCCAAGGAGGAGCCTGGGCTGTCATGGCACAGGAATGTTGCACTGCTGTCAGGGATGGGTTTGAAGGCCAACAGTCAGCAATCACCTTGACAGAAGGAGCAGGAGAAGAGTGGCAGAAAGAAGAAAATTCTTCTTGGTGGGATTAGCTTCAGGGCTGCCAAATTGGAGGCTGCTGTGAAATGCATTTGTGGCAGTGTCTGTCATCATTGCAGTGTGTGCACTTGGTGTGCACTCTAACATTCCATGTTCCAGTTGTCGTGACACTTTGTGCTGGGAAGTGGAATATTGAGACTTGTCTTAAAAGAGACAGTCTCAAGAAAAGAGAGACATTTGATAAATAACAGAGAAGAACAGCAACTCTTTAGGCATGTTTGAAAAGGAATGTGAATAGCTCTGAGTAATGAAATTTAACAGCACTTAATTGAAGCACAAGGGGAGATGTCTTTATGCCTAATATGTAAATCTAAACTGTGCTATTGAAAGAATGGTTATGAAGGTTGTACTTCATTGTAGATCTCAGGACCCATCCAAGTAGCAAGGCCTGAACAGGCTGGGATCAAGGCCTGAACAGGCCCAGAGGGAAAGTTCATCTCTAGATGAACCTTCCAAATAAATGTTATATTTGTATCCACTCACTAACAAAGCATTATTAACAACGTGATCAGTGGATGTGTTCCTTGATAAAACATGGATTTCTCTTTCTGTATTTAGAAACCAGACAAGGCCCATCTGGCCTTGTTTGGGGCTGAAGGATCAAAGTCAACTCCCTTGATTCCTCCTTGAGCCCTGGCCAGGCTTTGGGAGAAACCAATCAGGAGAATGAAACCAGATGTTCCCACCCTAGCAGTGATGTCAGCTTGTTTGTTTGACAGTGTAAAAGCTGTGTCCTCTCACAGCGGGCTTGGAGGCTCCTTGACTGCAAAGGTGGAGGCACCTGCAGGAATTCCCAGTGTCTGGGAGTGGCTCTGCAGTCCTTGTCTGCCCCAGCTGATGTGTGGATCTGGGTGATGGTAAAGTCTGAGGGTAACTGGTGATGGATCTTTAATCACTGCGGGCAATCTTTGTTAGTAATGACTGGATGGATTGCTGAGCTTCTTTTGTAATTCTTTGCTAATGATTATGTGCTTTGCTGAGCTTATCCTTTTGTAATTATTCGCAGCTGTGCATGATATAAATTACAGGATTCCTGAAGTTGGTGTCTGTGTCTTTGGTACTGATGCTGCCCACTGGTGAAACTGGGCCCCCTCTTGCCTAAGAGTTACCTGGGAAGGCAAAACCCCTCACTCCAAAATTCCCCCCTTCCTCCTTGTTCCCTGCACTTCATACACTGAGCATGATGTCCTGTGGTCTGGGGTATCCCCGGGGTCAGTTGGGGTCACCTGTCCTGGCTGTGTCCCCTGCCAAGCTCCCCCACAGCCCCAGCCCCTGCCCAGCGTGGCTGGAGGAGGGGCAGGACAGGCCTTGGCTCTGTTGCAGCTCAGCAAGAACAAAACCATCTCTGCGTGCTCAGCCCTGTGCTCAGCACCCGGCCCAGCAGTGTCTCAGTGCCAGTGTCTGTGCCCTCAGTCCCTGCCAGGGCTTTCCATGGCAGCTGCCAGGACAGGTGACCCAGGTGTCACCCCCAGTGAGGGCTGCCATGGAAACAGTGCCAGCACTGCCCCTTTCTGTCTGGCTGAGCTGGCCTTTGGCCCTGGCAGTGCCCTTTGCTGCTGGTTCCTGGTGCCTGAGCGGCCAGCGCGGCACAGGGCAGGTGGCCATGGCACAAGCCCCCAGCCAGGGATCCCCTCTGGCTCTGGGCAGTGACAGCAGCACTGAGCAATGGGCTGGCGCGCTGGGGTCGGTGCAGTGTCCATCCAACAGTGTCTTGTAATGGTCCAGTGCAGACTGGGATGATGATCCACCCTCCCAGCTGGCCCAGGGCAGGTCTGCAGTGCCCTTCCCCACAGCCTGTCTGCACAGAAGCACTTGCTGGGTTGTCGTGGTTTGGCCGGAAATGTGTTTCTAGAAAAGTCTAAGTCCGGCCAATCAGTGGCCAAATTCAAAATTGGCATTTGATGTGGCCACTAAGGGTCTGGATACGCCTCTGAGAACACACGGGGGTTAAAAGCAGGAGATTCCCAGAGAACTTCCTCTTTGGGAATCCGGCGTGGGTGAGTAAGGTCCGACCTCTCCCCTGCCCAGCTGTGTCTGGGTGGGGGAGGGGGAGGCCATGACAGGGAGGAGGCCGGGAGCCCCAAAAGCTGCAGAGGTGGAGGAGAACATGCAGGGGTTGACGAGATTTGAGATGTCTGGGCAGCCCCCCCCCCCCCCCCCCCCCCCCCCGGAGAGAGGGACAGAGATTGTGCTGGCGGCTCAGCCGGCCAGAAGCGGGGGAGGTGGCGAGAGAAGGTGCCCGGCAGCTGTGGGAGTCCTGGACAGGCAGAGGTGAAGTTTTTAACCCCTTGGTAGAGTAATAGAAACCTTGCAAATACTGCTCCTCCTGAATCAGAATGAGGAGAGAGAGATGATGGACTGCATGTGAGGAAAACTGGAAGAGATGAGAAGAATCCTAGGTGAGAAGAGATGATGGAGTGGCCTAGAGCGGGACTCTTTCTTGTATGGCCATGGACAGACCCATACCTGGAGACTGTATTTAGGGGGAGACAATACTTTGGAGCCAAGAGTGAAGCAGTGGAGTGAACAGAGACGGCTGAGGAGGGTGTGGGATGCCCTCTGTCTCCGTGGAGGGGAAGATCTCTGCTCACGAGCCCCTCGGCCCCAGGGGGTAAATTTGGGGGGGGACTGGTGTCCCAAAGTTGAGAGACTGCTGCTTTTGGAACTGGGTAGAGCATCCTTAAACACGATACCCTAAAAGCAGTCCTGGCCTGTGTCCAGTGGTGAGAGCACTGGACATGGGGGGGAAGCCTATGGTGCAAGGGAGGACTTCTCTCTCCCCGATGGATTTGAGGGTGAATTATTTGAAAAGATGATGATGGACTGAAAGCTGATTACCTGAAAGGTGGGAATCTATGGTGTTATCTCATTCTGTGGAGAAAAGGGAGGGGGGAGGAGGAATGTATTTGGAAAGTTTTTATTCTTTGCTCTGTGTGTGTGTTCCTTTATGGATATTGTTATTAATAAAATGTTGTGTTTTTCCCTCCATCCCCGAATGGAGCCTGTTCTGTTCTGTTCCCGGGTAACATCTCACAGCAACCCTTTTAGAAATATACTCTTCATGGAGGCCCTGGCATTGTGCTAGGGTCAAACCATGACATGGGTGCTCTGCATTTCCCTTCCCTCACTCTTGGGTCTCTCCCACACCTCCCAACTCGGAGTTTTCAGCTGCAAGGAGTTCAAAGCTGGTCTGTCCTTCAGGAGTTGGTCTAATTCTGCCCTGAGCAAACTCTGGATTTGTGTTTATTGCAGAACTTCCTGTGTGTCTAAAACATTCCTTGCCGGGTTCTGCCTTGGGGAAAGGGAACCTCCTTGGTGGCAGCTTGGGCTTGGCACACACTTGAGGAGGACGTCTGTTTTCAATGGGGAAACTCAGGAGTTTTAGATTGGTTCAAAATATAAAAGAAGATGACCCCTCTTCGGCTGTGCACAGCCAGTTCTCTGAGCAAAGCAGGTCCCAGGTGAGTGAGGAGAGACAAAATGGACATGGGGAATGTGGAGCAAGGTTGTCCACACTGGGTCAGACCTCAAGGCACAGCTTCTCTGAGCAGGCCAGAGCTCCTTAGGAGAGTCCCTGCTGGATCAATATCAGTCACTGAATGCTGCAATCACCTCTTGTGTAATAAGAACAGCAATAAAAGACACCCTTTAAAATAGGAATACATACTTCCTAGAAGCTCTTTGAAATATTTCTCCATAACTGAAAAAGGAAACCCTCCTAATGAACTGCACTAGAGCAGAGGGAAATCAAGGCAGAGCCATGGTTTGGCAGGACTTGCTTGATCCTAATGAGTCTCACTGTAAATTTGGAGCTGAGCCCGGGATCCTCAAGGCCTTAGAGGAGATTGCACAAGCCTTTCCAGGAGTCCAAGTCAGAGGAAAAGCCCAAAGTGACTCAAGGCATTAATGGGTCCCACTGAGGTCCCTCTCCAAGACAGACTCCTCGTGGACTCCTTGGAGGAGAGAATTGGTGGCCAGGATGGCACAAAAACCTCTCAGAGACTCAGTGGGGAAAGGAAAATCCAAAGTAGCTTAAACACCTTGAGTGTCTCAAAGCATTCATGAGCCCCACTGAGTGTTGTTACTGACAAAACCTCTCCAGGGACTCGTTAAAGCAGATAATTGGAGGCCATGATTGCACAAAGCTCTCAGAGACTCCAAGGCAAAAGCCAAACCCAAAATCCTTTGAAAAACCTGCAGTCCCTGGGAGCATTCAGGAGCCCCCAGGGCCATTGCTGAGCAAGGCTCCCCAGGGACTCCTTCCAGCAGATCCTTGAGGCCACTGGGATGTGGGCTAGGGGGGGATGCTGAGGGCAGGACAAGGGGCTGACAGTGCCCAGCCTGGCTGGGGCTGTGCCAGGAGGCCCCAGGGCCTCAGGACAAGGTGTCTCCTCCCAGCCCTTGCTGGCACAGACCCTGCTGCTGTGCCCCAGGCCAGCAAGATTTGGCTTCTCTTTGTCCCCACCTGTCATCACTGCCTCCAGTTCTCTGCTCTGCCTGGGGCCTGGGGACACTTTCTCAGTCGTGTCCCTCAGTGGGACCCATTAAAAGTCCAAGAAACTTTGGAGTTGGATTCTGACTTGGAGTTCTGGAGAGGTTTCTTCAGCTGCCTCTCAGGGACTGATGTTCAGGGCCTGAGCACAAAGCCCCAGAGGGTCATTAAAGTCCTTGTGCTGTGTCTGTGCTGCTGAGCTGGGCTGGGCTCCTGGCACAGAGGCAGCTCCTGGTAAGCAAGAAGAGCTTCAAAAGCACATTTCTCTTGATGAGCAGCTCTTCTGCCAGCCCAGCAGGGCTGGGGCACTGCCTGCAGCCAGCCCGGGCACAGCCCAGAGGCACAGAGAGCTTCAATCAGTCAGGGCTGGGAAGGTGCTGAGAAGTGCCTGGGGCAGAATCACTGCCAGCCCTTGGCACAGGAACCTCTGGCTGCAGGACAATGCAGCTGCAGCTCCTGGAGCCATCTCCTAAAGCTGGAACATCCCAATGCCTACAGATTCTGTGAGTACAACTCTGAGTATTTCTGGGGCAGGGGAGGTGAAATGCTCATGAAGCTCTGACATGCTGAGGGGTTCTGATCAGTCATAGCATGTTTCCAAGACAAGAATTTTGATAAAAATGCAGAAATTTCCAAAGACTTTGTATTAATTTTCCTGGTATTGGAGAATGGCAGGGAGTGGGATAAATATTAAAGGTTGATTATGAATTTTGACAAGTGCCTGAGACATCTGAACTCTTGCTTTTAGTGATCAGTAGGTTCACAGGAGATCCCTAATATGCTTTCAGCCTCTCTGCCCATGGACAGCACTAGCTTCACCTTTGCTGGGCCCATCAGGCTCAGTCTGAGCTGCCCTTTCTCCAAGCTGCAAAGAGAACCTGCCCCCAGCCAGTGCCCTGCAAACAGACTGGGTTCTGTAGGGCCAGGGAGAGTGCACAGAGATTTGGGGTCTGTGAGTGCTGGCAGGGAAAGATCAGGCACAAGGAAACTCCTGCAGGAGGAAAATCTCCAGGAAGCAGAGAGAAGATCAGGGAAGGAGAGAAAACAAAACCCAGCAATGCTGTGTCAGGGAGAGTTTAGAGATGTCCACAGGATCCCCTCCAGTGCAGCCCCTCCCTCTGAACAAGCCCCCTCCCTCCTGTCTCCCAGCCAAGCCTCTGCCCTCAGGGCTGGGGCTCCAAGGTGTGAAGCCCCTCCTGTGCAGGCAGAGCTGCAGCAGAGCCGTGGGGCAGCTCTGCAGCCCCGGGCCCAGTTCCCTCTGCAGAGCACAGGGCTGGGAGCAGCTGCCCGGCCCTGGGGGCTCTGGGAGGGGGCACAGCTGGCTCAGGGTGACGCTGTCCCCAGTGCCTGGCTCTGGGCAATGCTGTCAGTGCAGCCAGGGAAGGAGCTGCATCTCCCTTCATCCAATACCAGCATAAGGAAACTTGGGAGCCTCCCTGAGATTTCAGTCCAAGCTGGGAGCTTCAATCCAGGGTGCAAACCTGTTCTGGAGCACCTCTGAGTTATAGCATTGATGGGAAAAGGCAGAGGTGTTCTGGCATTGAAAATGCTGTTGGGTTGGTGAAATGAGCAAAGCTTAAAAAGAAAACCACAGAACTCTTAAACGCAAAACCATGTCTGTGTCTGTTACAGAGGAGTGTGTATGGGAAATGGCTTTGACTTTTCTCACAGGTATCTCCTCTAACTCTTCACTGTCTTTTTGTCCATGAACAGGTCCCCATGTCCAACCCCAGGAAATGTCCAACAGCAGCTCCATCAGCCACTTCCTCCTGCTGGCATTGGCAGACACGCGGCAGCTGCAGCTCCTGCACTTCTGCCTCTTGCTGGGCATCTCCCTGGCTGCCCTCCTGGGCAACGGCCTCATCATCAGCGCCGTAGCCTGCGGCCACCACCTGCACACGCCCATGTTCTTCTTCCTGCTCAACCTGGCCCTCAGCGACCTGGGCTCCATCTGCACCACTGTCCCCAAAGCCATGCACAATTCCCTCTGGAACACCACGACCATCTCCTACACAGGATGTGCTGCACAGCTCTTTCTTTTGTATTTCTTCATCTCAGCAGAGCTTTCCCTCCTGACCATCATGTGCTACGACCGCTACGTGTCCATCTGCAAACCCCTGCACTACGGGACCCTCCTGGGCAGCAGAGCTTGTGCCTACATGGCAGCAGCTGCCTGGGCCAGTGCCTTTCTCCATGCTGTCATGCACACAGCCAATACATTTTCCCTGCCCCTATGCCATGGCAATGTCCTGGGCCAGTTCTTCTGTGAAATCCCACAGATCCTCAAGCTCTCCTGCTTACACTCCTACATCAGGGAACTTGGGCTTCTTTGTGTTAGTGGCTGTTTAGGACTCGGATGTTTTGTGTTCATTGTTTTCTCCTATGTGCAGATCTTCAGGGCTGTGCTGAGGATCCCCTCTGAGCAGGGACGACACAAAGCCTTTTCAACCTGCCTCCCTCACCTGGCTGTGGTCTCCCTGTTCCTCAGCACTGGAATATTTGCCTACCTGAAGCCCCCCTCCATGTCCTCCCCATCCCTGGATCTGGCCCTGTCAGTTCTGTACTCGGTGGTGCCTCCAGCCCTGAACCCCCTCATCTACAGCCTGAGGAACCAGGAGCTCAAGGATGCAGTGAGGAGACTGATGACTGGATGGTTTCACAAGAATTAAACTGCTGGCCAATTGTATGCAAATCTCTTGTAATAAAAGTCATCTTTGATACTTCTTGTTGGTTTCAGTTTGGAGGTTATCTTTCTTTGTTTTAGTCTTTTCATATTATCCAAAAAGAAATATAATTTTTTGTGCCATTCCTCAATTTGCTTCTCCCCGTCTTCCTTTCCAGACTGTGTCAATGAGCTCTTGGTGTTTTTAAAGGAACTAAAGCATCTCGCACCTAAGTTTTGTGTAGAGATGCCCTTTTGTTGCCTTCTCTGGAGCTGCAGCAGCAATGTCTGTGTGCAGAGCTGGGGGCAGATCAGTGCTGGCACAGCAGCTGTGCCCAGCAGCAGCAGCAGCACTTGGTGTTGCCAGTGCTGCTGCCGTGGCCCTGCCCCGCTGCCCTGGTGGCCCTGGTGTTGCTGCAGGACCTGAGTGCTCTCGGGGCCGGGCACAGTCCTGGGGGTGGCAGTGCCGGGGCTGCAGCAGGGACAGGCCATGGGCACTGCTGGGGCAGCGCTGACGCCTCAGGCCAGGCCCTGGGGGCTGCAGGCTCCTTGCCCAGGCTCTCTCAAGAACACGGCCAGCCCAATGCTCAGCACAGAAAAGCCCCAGGGTGAGCAGCCCCAGGCTGGCCGTGGGCAGGCTGGGGGCAAACAGCATGGCTGGGGCTCTGCAAGGGCGCTGGAGGAGACGGGAAGGAGCAGCAGAGCAGGGGCTGATCCATCCCCAGTGCGCTGCACAGCCCAGGGCAGCGTCCCAGAGCGTCCTGATGGAGCTGCCAACAACATCCCCCCTCTGCAGCCCTGGCCTCTCCCCCAGCTCACACAGGTGCCGCATCCTTGCAGGCACAGCCACGGCAGCACTGGCTCAGGAGCCCCTGTTTGCATTGCACAGAGCAGGCGGGAGCACCCCCATGCTGCTGCTGTGGGGACATGAACCTGAGGGAGCACAAATGCCATCAGCCCCTGGGGCCAGCAAGGGCTGGGGGACACCAGGGGAACCACTCAGCTTTGTCCTGGCCTCTGCAGTCAGCCACAAAGTTTGTTCCCATCAGCTGGGAGTTTCCTGTGCCACGGCAGACGCTGTTGCTCAGAGCCAGGGCTGCCTGGCAGCCACCCCCAAACTGCCACAAGCATTTCTTTTGCCTCACATTTCCTTTCTTTACTGTTCCTGATATAAATTTCTTCCTTTTGCCCACCCCTGTTCCCTCCATTGCAAACAGCCCATCCCTGTTTGCCCTTTCCTCTCTGGCCCCACTCCCCATTGCAGTTCCTGACTTGGCACCATGGGAACATCCCTTGGGCAGCAGGATCATCCTCCAAGTGCTGCAGGAATTGTCTGCAGGCTCCTGCAGTGCCTGGTGCTGCTCCCTTGCCAGAGGCAGCCCAGGTCAGGGGGGCACATCTGGGCTGCTGTGTCTGCCTGTGGGGCTCCCTGTTCTGAGCAATGAGGAGGAGCTGCAGAGGCTCTGCAGCACTGACAGGATGGGCTTTGGGGCTGGCAGGAGAAGCTGAGGCACCTGGGCTGCTGGAGCTTCTGAAGAGGAGGCCCAGGGCTCATCCTGCAACTGCCCCAAGGGTGGTTTCAGAGAATCACAATATCAGAAGTTTGGAAAAGTCCTTGGAGATCATCAAGTCCAACTGGGTGCCCTGACACTGCCTTGTCTCCCCTGGGCCTCCTTTCCTCCAAGATAAATAACCCCAGCTTCCTCAGCTACTCCTCATAGGACTTGTGTTCCAGACCCCTGACCAACCTTGTTGCCCTTCTCTGGACATGCTCCAGCCCCTCCATGTTCTTCCTAAATTGGGGGGCCCAGAACTGGACACAGCACTCGAGGTGCTGCCCAGCCAGTGCTGAGCACAGGGGAAGAATCACTGCCCTGCTGCTGCTGGCCACACCATTCCTGATCCAGGCCAGGAGCCATTGGCCTTCTTGGCCACCTGGGCACACTGCTGCCTCATGTCCAGCCTGCTGTCCATCAGTCCCTGCAGGTCCCTTTCTGTCTGGCTGCTCTCCAGTCACTCTGTCCCCAGCCTGTAGTGCTGCAGGGATTGTTGTGGCCCAAGTGCAGGACCCGGCACTGGGACTTGTTAAACCTCACTTTGTTGGATTTGTTTCCTGGATCCAGCCTGTCCAGGACCCTGTGCAGAGCCCTCCTACCCTCCAGCATATCAACACTCACACCCAGCGTGGCATCACCACAGTTCCTTGAGGCTTCAGAGTGTCCCAATGGCCTCCATTATTCCATGAGGCCTGCTAGTGTCACAATGCCCCTTTGGTTCCATGGAACCCCTTGGTGTCACAAAGTCCCTTGGATCCTTGGGCCCCGCAGTGTCACAATGGATCCCTGGTTCCATGTGGTCTGGCAGTGCAGCAATGCTCTCCTTGGTTCCCAGTCTCTTTTATGCCTCCCACTGTCAGACAATAGAAGGACACCTGGCAGATGAAGGGGAGTGGGAGTGGATATCTTCTCAAGGAGGTAATAATGAAAATTCCTCCTGACCCCCACTCCCAAGCCAGGTGCCACTTCAGAACAGGTATGAGCCTCTGGATCTGGAGAGTCAGCCAGATGATTTAGAAGAAAATTTTCTACCCAGTGAGCCTCTCAATTATAATTCATCTGTGAGAGGGATCACCACCTCTAACATCAAAAACGAAAGAAGTGTAATCATGATGGGTGACTCCCTTCTGAGGGGAACAGAGGGCCCCATATATAAACTGGACCCAGCCCACAGAGAGGTCTGCTGCCTCCCTGGGGCCCGGGTACAGGATATCACTGAGAGACTGCCTGGGCTGATTCAGCCCTCTGAGTATTACCCACTGCTGATACTCCAGGCTGGCACTGGTGAGACTGAAAAGAGGAGTGTCAGGACAATTAAAACGGACTTCAGGGCACTGGGACAAGTGGTTGATAGGACAGGGACACAGGTAGTCTTTTCCTCAGTCCCTTTGGTGTCTAAGAAAAACTGTGAAAGCAATAGGAGAGCTCACATTATCAACAAGTGGTTCAAGGGTTGGTGTCATCAGCAGAATTTTGGATCCTGTGATCGCGGGGCAACTTCTGCAGTACCTGGCCTGCTGGAACCAGGTGGGCTCCATCTCTCTGTTAAGGGCAGAAGGTTTTTAGCTCATGAACTGGCAGAACTTGTTGAGAGGGCTTTAAACTAGGTCTGAAGGGGGAAGGGGATGCAGCTGGGCTGTCTGGAAGCAGGCCCAAGGGTGGTAAGCCTGAGTTAGGGGTGAAATCAGCAGCCCAGCTGAGGTGCATGGATACCAGTGCACACAGCATGGGTAACAAACAGGAAGAGCTGGAGGCCATGGTCCAACAGCACAGCTGTGATCGAATTGCCATCACAGAAACGTGGTAGGATGACTCACATGGCTGGAGGACTGCACTGGATGGCTACAAGCTCTTCAGGAGAGACAGGAAAGGGAGAAGAGGTGGAGGGGTGGCCCTTTATATTAGGGAGGCTTTGATGCTATGGATGTTGAAAGTAATGATTGAAGTTGAATGCCTGTGGGTGAGAATTAGGGGGAAGGCCAGCAAGGCTGACATCCTACTGGGAGTCTGTTATTGTCCACCCAGCCAGGAAGAAGTGGTGGACAACTCATTCTATAAGCAGGTAGAGAATGTTTCTGGATCATCAGCCCTTGTTCTTGTAGCTGACTTCAATTTGCCAGACATCTGCTGGGAACTTAATACCGAAGAAAAAGGCAGTCCAGGAAAATTTTAGAGTGTGTGGAGGACAACATTTTGTCACATCTGGTGGGTAAACCCACCAGGGGAGGGGTTGTGTCAGATCTGTTGTTTGCAAATAGAGATGGGCTGGTGGGAGATGTGGTGGTTGGAGGCCACTTTGGGCAGAGTGATCACGAGATTATTAAATTCTCAATATTTGGTGAAGTCAGGAGGAACATTAATAAGACTTTTATACTAGACTTTCAGAGAGCAGACTTTGACCTATTTAGGAGGCTTATTCAAAGAGTTCCTTGGGAAGCAGCCCTTAAATGCAAAGGGGTTCAGGCAAAGTGGATGTGCTTCAAAACAGAGATCTTGAGGGCACAGGAACAGACTGTCCCTGTGTGCTGAAAGATGAGGTGAGGAGGCAATCGCCCAGCCTAGAGGGGGAGGAAGGTTTTGGAAAACATTAAGAATAAAAAGAGGATGAATCATCTTTGGAAGGAGGGTCAGGTCTCTCAGGAAATATTTAAGAGGGCTTCTAGAGCATATAGGAAAAAAATCAGGGAGGCCAAACTAATTTTGAAATTAAAATGGCGATTTCTGTAAAGGATAATAAAAAATGTTTTTACAAGTATATCAATGGTAAAAGGAAGGGTAAAACCAACCTCTGTTCTATATTGGATGAGGGAAAGAACTTAGTAACTGCAGATGAGGGGAAGGCAGAGGTGCTTAACGCCTTCTTTGCCTCAGTCTTTGGTGGGAAGACGGCTTGTCCCCAGGACAACTGTCATCTTGGGTTGGTTGATGGTATCAGGGAGGATAATGGTGCCCCCATTATTCAGGAGGAGGCAGTCAGAGAACTTCTGAGCTGCTTGGATGTTCATAAATCCACAGGACCAGAAGGGATCCACCCCAGGGTGATGAGGGAGCTGGCAGATGAGCTTGCCAAGCTGCTCTCCATCATTTACTAGCAGTCCTGGCTCACTGGGGAGGTTCCAGATGACTGGAAGCTGCCCAATGTGAAATCCATTCACAACAAGGGTGGGAAGGAGGATCCTGGTAATTACAGGCCAGTCAGCCTGACCTCAGTACCCACTAAGGAAATGGAACAGTTTATACTGAGTGTCATCACCCAGCACTTCCAGCATGGCCAGGGTATCAGAGCCAGCCAGCAGGGGTTCAGGAGGGGGAGGTCGAGTTTGACCAACCTGGTCTCCTTTTATGACCAGGTGACCCTGCTGGTGGATGCAGGAAAGGCTGTGGATGTGTCTATTTGGACTCCAGCAAGGCCTTTGGCACTGTCTGCCACAGCACACTCCTGGAGAAGCTGCAGCCCAGGGCTGGGACAGGAGCACTCTCTGCTGGGTTCAGAACTGGCTGCATGGCCGGCCCAGAGAGTGCTGGTGAGCACTGCTGCATCCAGCTGGCAGCCAGGCACCAGGGCTGTCCCTCAGGGCTCTGTGCTGGGCCAGCTCTGTTCAATATTTTTATTGATGACATGGATGAGGGGCTTGAGCCTTTCATTAGTAAATCTGCAGATGTCACTGAGCTGGGAGTGTGTGTCCATCTGTTGGAAGGTAGAAGGGCTCTGCAGGGAGACCTGGAATAGTTGCATGGATGGAAGAGTCCAATAAGATGAACTTTAATAAGTCCCAGTGCCCAGTCCTGCACTTTGGCCACAATAACCCCCTGCAATGCCAGAGGCTGGGGATGGTGTGGCTGGACAGTGCCCAGGCAGAAAGGGACCTGGGGGTACTGCTCGACAGCCGGCTGAACATGAGCCAGCAGTGTGTCCTGGTGGCCAAGAAGGCCAATGGCTCCAGGCCTGGATCAGGAGTGGTGTGGCCAGCAGGAGCAGGGAGGTCATTCTTCCCCTGCACTTGGCACTGGTGTACTTGGCATTCTTCCCCTGTACTGGCACCGTACCTCGAGTGCTGTGTCCAGTTCTGGGCCTCCCAATTTAGGATGGACATGGAGGGGCTGGAGCATGTCCAGAGAAGGGCAACAAGTCTGGTCTGCAACACAAGTCTTTTAAGGAATGGCTGAGGGAGCTGGAGTTGTTTATCCTGGTTAAGAGGAGATTTAGAGGTGACCTTATCACTCTCTACAGGTTCCTGAAAGACGGTTGAAGTCAGATGGGGGTTGGTCTCTTTCTCCAGGTCACAACTGACAGAAACAGAGGACACAGTTCTAAGCTGAACCAAGAGAAATAAAATTTGAATATTAGGAAAAAGTTTTTTAAAAAAGGGTGATAAAGAGTTGCATTGGTTTGCCAGGGAAGGTGGTGGATCTCGATGTGTTGAAAAAAAAGAGTAGATGTGGTACTTGGTGCCATGGTCTAGTTGAAGTGTTAGAGCTGAGTTGGCTTTAATGATCTTGAAGGTCTCTTCCAACCCAGTAATTTTGTCATTCTGACATTCAGTGAATTGTTGATCCCAAAGGGCCCCTGCCAGCTCGGTCCCTTCTGCAATTCTGACACTTTGGCTCAGACTTTGTGTCCCCTCAAGGCGCTGGCAGAGCTGTTGGGGACAGGGCAGGAGCAGTGACAGCCCCAGCGTTCCCCTGTGTGTGACACCCCAGCAGTGACAGCCCCAGCGTTCCCATGTGTGTGACACCCCAGACAAAGAGAAAAAAAAAAAACCAAAAAACCCCAAGAAAAGCAACAAAAAACCCCAAATATACAAAAAAGCCACCTAAACAGAAACAAAACCCAAATAAACAAACAATAAAACGCCAAAAGCCAACAAAAACAAACCAACATAAAGAAAAAAAAAACCCAAATCAAACAAAAAAAAAACCCAACCCCCCCAGACAAAGAGAAAAAAAAAACCAACCAGAAAACCCCAAGAAAAGCAACAAAAAACCCCAAATATACAAAAAAGCCACCTAAACAGAAACAAAACCCAAATAAGCAAACAATAAAACGCCAAAAGCCAACAAAAACAAACCAACATAAAGAAAAAAAAACCCCAAACCAAACAAACAAAAAAAAAACAAAACAAGAAAAAGAACTCGCCCCAGCAGAGCTGTTCCATCCTTCACTTGTCACACCTGCACTCAAACAAGACATAGGGCTGCAAAAAAGGAGGATTCATTGGACACATTTGTTGGAAAAGCAGGTTTCGGACAGGGTCTCAGGAGAACTGTTCTCAGCTGAGCCAAAAATGCCCCTTTGGCAGCTGCAGGGCCATTGGAAATGCAGAGCCTCAGCCCACAGGGCAGCAAAGGGCTCTGAGCTCCCCTCCCCTGACACCAAACCCTGTTCCCAGGCTGCTTCACACGCAGGATTCTTCTGGAGGACTGCGCAAAGCTGAGAGTGGGCTCTGGCTTCCCCATGGTGTGTGTCCTAAAGCTGCCTGGGAGAAGAAATGTCGGGTCAGCTCGGCTGGCACAATCCCTCCTGGCACAGGGCACAGCGCCAGGAAGGGCTTTGGGTGCCGAGGCTTTGCTGCAGCCAAGGAAAGCTCCTGGCTCAGGGTCACCTTTGCTGCTCAGCCTGAGCCCCGAGTGCCCCAGCAGCAGCAGCAGCAGAGAATGGCAGCATTGCCACGGGCTGGCACAGGAGGGGAGATTTTCCTCTGGAGAGAGGCTCCTAATCCAGTTTTTGCATTCAGGAAGCTGCAGATGGCTCAGCTTTGGCTGCACAGCAGCTGGAAATGCAAGTCCAGGACCTCTGTGCATGGCCAGCCCCAGCAGGTGACAGCAAGGACAGGGCCCTGGCACAGTGACATTTGCAGGGAGCGCCTTCAGCAAGTGCTGGGGGCTGGGACTGTGTGCAGAAAACACCCTGGGGGTCTCTGCAGCCAGGCCAAAGGATCAAAGTTTCAGTTGTGTCCTGGCCAGGGAGCACCAAATCCATTGTTTTCCATTGCCGGGTGTTGTAGGAGCCCCAGAGGAGAGCCCAGGGGGCCAAGGAATGGAGAGCGGGGACTGTGCAGGAGCCGGAGCAGCCAGAGAGGCCGGGCTGAAGGTGCGGGGCGGGCACGGGCTGGGAGGGGGCCCAGCCCGGGGGTCCCGCAGAGCCTCCCTGCTCCAGAGCCCAGCTGCGACAGCGGGGCAGCTGCCGGGATCGCTGTGCCAGGGACGGGCCGCAGCTGGGGCTGCCGAGGGGCTGGGCTGGAGCAGCTTTTTGTCCCGATGCACCGGGGGCATTGCCGCGGGGTTGGGGTCCCTGGGAAGGCACAGCAGGACAGGGTGGCAGGGGCTGGTTTGTGGATTTGTGCTGGGATGTTTTGTTGGCGGCCCCGGGCGGGCTGTGGGAGCCGGGAGCGGCCGGGCGGGCCCGGAGCCGCCCCTCGGGCCGGGAGCCCCGGGCAGAGCTCTGTGCTCGGGGGCCGGGCCGGGCAAAGGCTGAGGGAGAGCGGGGGAAGCGCTGGCACAGAGGCCCCGGGCTCGCCGTGCCCCCCTGGCCACGCAGCCGGGCTCGGGGCCGCCTCGCTCAGAGCCGGCCCCGGCTGCGGGGGTCCCCGGGGCTCCCTGGGCAGGGGGCGGCGGGGGCTGCCCGAGCTCTGTGCCCGGCGCTGGGCGCGGCTGCCGAGGCAGCGCAGGATGCAGGGTCCCCCCGTGCTGGGGCTGGCTCTGCCCGGCCCAGGGGCTGCACTGTCAGCCCAGAGCCACCTGGGGATCGCCCGGGACCGGCAGGGCTGGCAGGGAAACCGGCACTGGGGGGAGCAGAAACGGGCAATGCGAGAGCTGGGGGTGCTCCAGAAGCCTGGACATGTTGGCAGCATGGACAGGGGGGAGCCATGGATACCCCAGGACTCTGAAACAGGGACCCCGGACAGTGCTGACCCCTGGGACGCCTGTGATGCCAAAGTGGTGAGCCCAGAGAAGGGGAACCTGTGGGATTGCCAGGAGCCCCAGCAGCCCAGAGAGGGGGAACACCAATACAAACCTGACCCGCAGCAACCCAGACAGGGGGGCCCTCCAGGAGCCAAAAGTGGAGAGACCAGAGAGGGGAAATCCAGGGTTGGGTGTTTTTGCTGAATCTTGGTCATGTATGCATTTTGGGGGACCAAATCTCGGTGTTTTGGGGATTTACACGGGCAGCAGATTCCCAGTGACTTCTAGAGTGTGGAGGCTCAGGTGCCCAACACTGGAACTGTAATAGCTCAGGGCAAAGGTGACCAGGGTCAGAGAGAGACACCCCTCTGAGGACAATAGTCTCACCATAAGCATTTGCAGGCTCATGTGAATGCAGCAGGCTTCATTGGTATCACCCAGTCCAGCTGCCCTTTTTTCCTTATATGTACTTCCCCTAGAATGTTCTCCCCTCTCTTGTCCCCCATTGGTCCTGATTTACTGCAATGCTCTGCCCCTGTTACCTCATTGGTTCCCCAGTTGGCTGCCCCTCCTCTGCACCACCTGTGCTCAGTTCCCATTGGCCCTTGGCCCTCAGACCCGCCCCTTTCCCCCCTTATCAAACCCTGTGTTCTCAGCCCCATTTTGTCTCTGTGTCTGGACCCTCTACATTGCAATAAACTGCATTTGGAGCTGTCTCTGGCCTTGTCCATCAGCAGGTTAAGCAAGCGTGCTCCGGGCTCTGGGAGTGCAGGTTGCTCACAGGGGCTTGTTGTGGATGTGCTGCGACACTAGAGATTGACTTGGGCAGGAGGAACCCCCTAATCCAATGTACTCATATGCTATATTTTTCCCCAAACCAGGATTTCTCATTCCCAAGCCTTGGCTGGATGGAGGAGGAGTCTGTGAGGAAGAGAAAGATGGCCCGGGACACGCAGGCAGGTGAGGAGGAAGTGAGTCCCCCTTTCCCCCTCTCTCCTGCTCCATCTCCCAGCCCAGCAATGCCCCCGGCTGCAGGACAATCCCACTGCTGTCCTGCTGGGGATGCATTGGGGAATCTTCTTCCCTTTCCCTGTGGCATAGGGGCAAAACCCATCCTCTCCTTGTCCTTCCTGCCCCAGACAAGGAGGTGAGGATGGAGACCAGGGAGGACAAATCCCCACAACAGAACCTCGAGGAAGAGGCAGATGTGAGCGGCTGCACAGGGCAGAAATCCAAGGCGGAGGAAAAGTCCCAGAGATCCCACAGGAGGAGGGGCACCAAACCCAGCCCAGGTTGCTCTGAGGTGAAAGGCTGCACCCTGTGCCAGGAGGGTGGACAGAGCTTCAGCCAGAGCATGGAGCTGGTGGCCCATGAGCAGCCTCATGATGGAGAGAAGCCCTACAAGTGCTTGGAGTGTGGGAAGAGCTTTAGGCAGAGCAGCACCCTGATCCAGCACCAGATGATCCACACCGGGGAATGGGCCTACGAGTGTGGGGAGTGTGGGAAGGGCTTGAGGTGCAGCTCAGAACTCGTCACCCACCAACGCATCCACACTGGGGAGAAGCCCTACGAGTGTCCCCAGTGTGGGAAGAGGTTTCACACCAGCTCCAGTCTCCTCATACATGAGCGGATTCACACGGATGAGAGGCCCTTCTTCTGCCCTGACTGCGGGAAGGGCTTCAAGTACATCTCTCATCTCGCCAGGCACTGGCGCATCCACACTGGGGAGAGGCCCTACGAGTGTCCCCAGTGTGGGAAGAGCTTCACCCAGAGCTCTGTCTTGAACAGACACCTATGGAAGCACCGGTAAGGGAAGCCCTGCAAATGTCCCTGCAGGGAGAGCTTCGTGCCTGGCTCCAGCTTCATACCCAATTGGAGGACCCACGTTGGGAAGAGACCTGTGATCCATGTTCCCTGTAATCCATGCAGGGATAACACCTGTCCCTTTTCCTGCCCCTGCCAATGACATGATGTGGGATTGAAGAACATGAGGATCTGGCTAGGGCCATGTCATTATATTCACTCTCTCCTCAGGTCGTTGCCAGGGGCAGGAAAGGGACTCTCTCCCTGAGGAGAAAGGTGTCCTTTCCAGGCAGGAGGAAATACCTGGCCAGGAAGAGCCAGTGAGTTGTGTTTTGGTTTTCCCTGTAAATAGTTTTTCTTTTGCCTTCTGTTACAGTATTGTTTCTGTTCCTGTTTGTTCTTTATCTCGTTGCTGTCCCCAGTAAATTGTTCTTATCCCTGCCTGGGCTCCTTGATTTTTGTGCTTTCCGTGGGGTGCGGGAGGGCAGCGAGCGGCAGCGCGGTTTTAGCGGGAGCAGGAAATTGGGGAATCCCATTCCTGAACCCTGGCCCATGGAAACCGAGCATCCCAGCAGGTCCCTGCCCTGGTGGCCGTGGCAACAGCCGTGGGAGCGGGTCTCTGGCTGGGGCTGTGGGAACCTCTTCCCTCTGGTGCCCAGGGACAGGACTGGAGGAAACGGCTGCAGCTGAGTCGGGGCAGGCTGAGGTTGGATCTCAGGAAAAGGTTTTTGCCCAGAGGCTGCTGGGGCACTGCCCAGGCTCCCCAGGGAAGGGTCCCAGCTCCAGGGCTCTCTGAGCTCCAGCAGCGTTTGGCCAGCACTGCCAGGCCCAGGCTGGCATTGTTGGGGTGTCCTGTGCAGGGCCAGCAGTTGGACTCCAGGATCCTGATGGGTCCCTCCCAGCTCAGCCAATTCTGTGGATCTGGGATCCCATGACCCATAGCAACAGGGGGCTGGGGATGGTTGCCATGGAAACTGACCACAGGGATGGAGCTGGTGATGGTTGCCCACTAAGGATCAGATTTGTCACAGGCCCTCAGAGGGGTTCCATGGGGACTTTCCCAGAGTCTCCAGGCTGTTCAAGAGCTGGAATGTCACAGGCAGAGACAGGGGCTCCATGGACACCTCCCAGGGGTTTCTGGGGATGGTAAAGAGCCCTGTGGTCAGAGGCAGTCACAGCCATTCCATGGTGACATCCCAGGGGACCTTGGGCTGCAAAGGCACCAATCTGTCACAGGCACTCACGGGGGCTCCACGGTGACATCCCAGGAGTCCCCAGGCTGCCAAAGAGCCGGGATGTCCCAGACACTGACAGGGGTTCCTGTCATGGGCACAGTGGGAGCTTCAGGTAAAGCTTACTAGGGAAGCTCCTGTTGGTTCACGAGGTGCAGAATAGCCCCCACGGATCCCTAAATATCACCACTGATTCAGAGATGACACAAACTCAGATCAGAAAGCTGAGGGCTAAAAGCTGCCTATTTATTCACTCCTCTTCTTTTATACCTTCGTTTGCTACAGCTGGATCTCATTGGTCATTTAATCAACACATTTCACATGATTGGCTAATTAAGACAACACCCTTCATTGAGCATCTTTATGGAAAAACACCATCTTATTACAAATACCACCTATGGATAGTTTACAATTCCTTCTCTCCAGCTCCCTAAATGTTCTCAGACCAATTCATGGGAAAGCTTATCTTGTTTTCTCTGTCTCTGACTAGAGTGTCATATCAACACCCAAATTCCCCCAAGGACCTCCAGGCTTTCTAAATTCTTTCTGTGAGAACAGCATTGGAGGAGCTGGTTCCAATCTCATCTCCAGACTTTTCAAGCCTTCATGTATAAAGAATTATCAAAGTGGAATTAAGCCTTTATAGAATTTGTCCCACAGGATTAAGGATAGCAAACCAGAGATATTTATATAAATATCTATTATGGTAATGATGAGACAAAATGATCTTAATCAGAAGTTTTTACACCAAGACATAAGAGCTGTAACATATTATTTTAGGTAGAGCACTCGGAAGTGATTTCAAAGCAACTGTGTTAAAACAAAACCAGTAATTAAACAGAGATTGATGTCACTCCCCTAGACCAATGACCATGGGCATATCTCTTTGGTGTAGCCTTGAGGAGTGACCTTGAGGGGTGTCCCCACTGCAGGGAGGAATCTCCACACCCCCCAAGAAGGGAAATGTCAGGAGACGCTGCTGTTAAAATTTGGGACAGGGCTTTTCTAGTCTGAAGTGCTGCCCTGTCAGTCAGATGTGCCCAGGCTGGGCCAGGTCAGCAGCTCTGCAGAAGCTCTCAGTGCTGTCCCTTGGTTGTTCCTTTCTCTGGGCATTTTTCCAGCTCTGCCACAGCTCCAGCTCCCTCTGAGAATGTTGAACATTGGGATGAAGGAGTCAGGCTGGTTTCAGCTTTATTCACCCCAAAAGCAGCATGACCCACCTCCTTCATTTCCCACTGGGGCTTTGCAAACAGGGCCTTGCTGGAGTTGTTGGAGCCCATTGCAGGCAGAGCCTCCTGCTCCAGCAGGAACTGCCTTTCCTGTGCCAGGAGCAGGGCAGGTCCCGCTGCAGGAAAAGCCCCAGGCCAGCCCCAGCACAGGGAAGGGCTCGGGCACAAGGGCAGAGTGCCGTGCTGGGAGCTGTGCCAGGCAGAGCCTGAGGCACCAAAGGCACCTTGGCAGCAGCAGCTGCTTGCAGGGCATGGCCAGAAGCCTCCCTTGGCAGCCCGGCCTGGTGGCCAGCACTGCAGAGCTGCTGCCTCAGGGCTCATTTCTGCCTGGGCTCTGAAAAGCCACTTCTGCTCCAGGAGCCTGCCTGGGAAGCCATTGGCCCCAGCACCTTGGGGACAAGATATGAATGACAAAACTCTTCATGCCAGCAGAGACAAGGCAGGGGCAGAGGAAAGAGGAGAGCCAGGCCCAGGGGACAGGGCTGCCATGGTGATGGCTGTGAGGTCACTGCCCCTGCAGCAGCCTGGCTGCCCTCAGCAGACATTCTGGCCAGAAGCGTTGTGAGGGCACCCAGCACATCAGAGAACCCACACAACAGGAATTCTGTCCTTGGGGATGAGAGGGTTTCACTGGGTCAGGTTGCACAAAGCTCATGCTCTTGGAGCATTCCTGGGATGGGGAATCCACTTCTCTGGAAAAACAGTTGCCATTTTGTGCAATTCTCATCATTATAAAATATTTCCTCCTTCTAACAAATGTAAATCCCCCCTCATTCAGTTCAGAGATATTGAGCCTTGTTCTGTCACTGCAAGATTCAGGACAAAACAACCTTGACCACTATTTTTCCATTTTCACAGACTTTGGAGAGGACCCAAAAATCTCCCAAGATGGGGTTTGGAGGCCTCATCACATAACCAGCAGGTAGAAGCACAGGGCTCTGTAATCAGTGGTGTGGAGACAGGACAGAACAGGAATGGCCTGGGAGGAATTGAAGGGCGGTTCAGAAAGGCTGGAGCTTTTTTTCATAGAGGATATAAGCATGAGAAACCAACAATGGCACCAAGGGCATCTGGGGAGTCCCAGACTGGCCACCAGGAGAAAGGAATTTCCCTGCCAGGGCAGGGCTGTGGTGCAACACATCCCCACAAGGAGCCTGGAGCAGCCCAAGGCTTTGTGTGGGCAGGCAGAGGCAGGCAGGAGGCAGAGCTGTCAGCAAAGGCAGGGGCCAGCCAGGTGGGGCAGCCGGGGGACGACGACAGCCTGCAGGGACAGAGGCACAGGTTTGCTCAGCATGAGAGACACCTTTCCCTTGGTTGTCCCCACCTGTCATCACTGCCTCCAGTGTTCCGCTCTACCTGGAACGTGGGGTCACTTTCTAAGACCTGTCCTTCAATAGGACACATTAACCCTTGAAGAAAACTTCTGTGTTTCAATCTCACTTTGAGTTGTTGAGAGGTTTTTGAGCACACTCTGAGGGACTGAGTCTGATGCAAAGAACACCAAAGCCCCAGAGGGTCATTCAAGTCCTTGTGCTGTGTCTGTGCTGCTGAGCTGGGCCGGGCTCCTGGCCCAGAGGCAGCTCCTGGCAAGGGCAGTGCTGCAGAGAGACAGCTCTGGCCAGGAGCAGCTCCTGTGCACAGCCCAGCAGGGCTGGGGCACTGCCAGGGCAGCTCAGGGACACCAGCAGGGCACAGCCAGAGCTGAAAGGAGCTCAGCACTGGCAGGGGCTGGGGGATGTCCCAGAGGGGGCTGTGTCCCAGCGGCACCTCTGTGGCTGTGTCCTAGAGGCACAGAGCAGCTGTGATGTCAGCAAGGGGCTGTGTGACTGCACAGAGTGGGCTGTGTGAGGTCACAGGTTGGGCTATGACATCACAGACTTTGTTGTGCGAGGTCATTGAGCAACTACAGCATCATAGAGGGGACTGTGTGACATCACAGAGCAGGCTGTGACATCATGGCATGGCTGTATGACATCATAGAGCAGGCTGTAAGGTCACAGTGTGTGCTGTGACATTACAGAGTGGCAGTATGGTGTCACAGAGAGGGTTTTGTGACATCACTGAGGGGGTTGTGACATCACAGAGCTGTCTGCAATGTCATAGAGTAGGGTGTGAGGCCATGGAGTAGACTCTGCCATCATGGAGGGTGGCTCTGTGACATCAGAGACTGGTTTGTGACATCACCATGTGTCTGAGTAAAATTATAGAGCCAGATGTGACATCACAGAAGAGACTGTGACATCACATGGTGACTTTGTGACATCACCGAATCTCCTGTGACATCACAGAGCAGCTTTATGCTATCACAGAGTGATATCCCAGCATTGGCCCTTTGATATCATGAAGAGGCTTTGTGACATCGCAGATCAGGCTGTGACATCACAGAGCAGTAGTGTGTCATCACAGAGTTGCCTGTGACATCACAGAGTAGGCTCTGTGACATCGGAGGCTGGACATCATAGAATGGATTCTGCCATCACAGGATATCTGTGTGACATCACAGAGGGGATGTGACATGATAGAATGGCTGTGTGACATCCCAGGGTAGCTTGTGTAATATCACAACATTAACTGTGACATCATAATGGGGGCTGGGTGACATCACAGGGGCTGTGTGAGGTCACTGGGGAGGTCACTCTGCCCCAGCCCCCCTCACAGTTCCCCCAGAGCAGTCCAACGCTGCTCATGCACAGTGGGGTCCCCTGTCCCCCCGGGTCCCCCCGCCCCTGGCGCCGCAGCCTCCCCCAGAGGATGTTCCACGAGATCGACCCCAGAGCCTGACACGGGGACGGGGGGCCGGGGCCCTGGGGGTGGGACAGGGGGACAGGGACCCCCCGCCGGCATCCTCGTGTCCCCCATGGCCAGAGCCCGGGCCAGGGCTCCTTCACCCTGCTAGAAACGAGGGCTTGAGAACACTGAAAAAATCCTCGACAAGAGATCAGCAACATCAGATTTAATATTATGTGACAGCACCACAAAGTTCCTTGGCAAGAGGCACTCCTGACTGAACACTTCAGGCACAACAAAGAAACAAAGCAACAACAAAACCAAAAAAACCTCCACACAATCAAACCAGAAATGAACAAAAAACTGTCCCTTTGTGTGTGCGTGTGTGTGTGACACAAGGACAGTGAGGGCAAGGATAAAAGGAATACAGCCTAAAAGTGTAACAGAGCTCAAACTGAACAGAACTTGACTTACACTTTAACCTTAACTGATACCTTCAACATCACAATTTAGCAGAAGAAGAGAGTTTAGCAGTATTTAACCTAATTTATAACATATGACTTTGAAATTTAACAGGGGAATAACATTTAATACTATTTAACTCGGCTATTAACTTATAGTAAACATAATGACTTAGCAAAATAACAACTCTTAGATAATTTAACTTCACTTAGACCTTGTGACTTAACCTTTCTTACTGGCCTGACTGACTCAGCTATCCAAGGCACTCAAGCCCCTCCAAGAGCAGCATTTCTGCCACATTTCCCCAGCACAGGCACTCCTGTGTGCACACAGACACAAAGAGTCAGTGCAAGGCACCTGTGAGAAATTCCCCTGAGGGGAGGAAATGCTCCCTGTGGATGCTTTGGCATCTCCCCAGCGGGTGAAGGGTTGAGCCTGGAGGAGTGGGGGGATCGGCCCAGGCTCCATCCTTGTTCAGGATCCCCGAGTGCAGCAAAGGGGAGAGTTCCCGGCTGGGAGAGGCCCCACTCAGAGGGAGTCGCTGGCCCAGGAGAGCTCCAAGGGGCTCCTTTTGCAGTGCTGTTTGTAGGGCCCCAAGAGAGGGGCTGCAGTCACAGCAATGGTTCCTCCTGGCCGCACTTGGCATCAACAGCTTTCTTTGGCAGTGTGAGAACAGGGATGTTGTGCCACTGAGGGAACAAAAGCAGTTCCCAGGGCTGCTCCTCCAGAAACCAGGAGCTGGTAGGGCACAGCAGTGCCTGGAGCAGACAGTGTTTGTGCTGAGCTGCAGAGGAGCTGAGCCCAGGAGCTGTTGGCCAAGGCTGAGGCCCAAGGAGCATTTCTGAGCTGGCAGGGCGCCCTGAGAAGGGGAGGGGGGGGGAATGCAGCAGCACAGGGCCCGTGGAAGCAAGGGACCATGGTGACACTGTGTGGCCCTGTGAGGCCAAGGGTCCATTGTGACATTGTGAAGCTTTGTGAGACCAAGGGACCATTGTGACACTGCGAGACGCCATGGAGCCAGAGGTCCATTGTCACATTGCAAGGCCTCATGGGATCATGGAGACACCATTAAGAGACTTCACAGTCTCATGGAACCAAGGGGCCATTGTGACACTGAGGGGACTCATGGGATCATGGAGACCATTGTGACACTAAGAGCCCCCGTGGAATAAGCAAAGCATTGTGACAATGTGAGGCCTCATGGAACCAGTGAGACCATTGTGACCCTGGGGGTCCCCACAGAACCAGGAAAACCATTGTGATGCTGTGGGGCCTGGTGAAACCAAGATGCCTTTGTGACACTGCAGGGCTGCATGGAAACAAAGGTCCATTGTGACATTGCAGGGTCTCGTGTCATCAGTGGTCCATTGTGACACTGTGGAGCCAGAGGAGACCATTGTGACACTGCAAAACCTCCATGGTCCAAAGGTCCATTGTGACATTGCAGGGCTCATGGAACAGAGGAGTCACGTGTCATTGTGGCACCTGGGGAATGACGGAGACCATTGTGACACTGCAAGGCCTCATGGAATCGTTGGGACCATTGTGACACTTTGGGGCCTTCTGCAACCCAGGAGCCATTGTGACATTGTGGGACCCCATTGAACCAAAGCACCATGGTGACACTGCTGGACCACATGGAACCAAATCACCATTAGGACACTATGGGGCCCCATAGAACCAAGGGGACCATGGTGATACTGCAGGGCCTCTTAAAACCATGGCAACACAGAACAGTTCTGGCTGGTTTGGCCTCCTGTGGACTGCCTGGCTGGTCCAACTGACCACGGCATGTTGAAGGTCTCTTCTCATCTGCTGCTGAAACACTGGTGCTCCATACTTTCTTTCATATGGAAAAGATCTGTCCTTCTCCTGCAGGCACCCATGGTCAGAATTGGGATATCATCTCCAAATTACCATATATCCAGGGATTATTCCCATAGGAATATTGCCAGGACAAGACTGCCTGACAACGTTTTAATGAGGGTCACCTTTCATCTGTCCTCAAAACTCTGGGGAAGGCTCCATGCTTTCCTTCTTGTGGAAAGAACTATTCTGCTTCTCTAGGCGCCCATGGCTGAGATTGGGCTTCCAATTCCAAAATTCCCTAAATTCAAAGACTGCTCCCATACAAAATCTGCCATTGCTGACAAGTCTGGCTGGCCTTGGCCTAGTGCGACTCTCACCTGCCTTCCAAACACTGGGGCTTTGTGCTTTCCTTCCTATGGAAAAGAGCTCTCCTTCTTTTCCAGGTGAACATGGCCACAACTGGGATTTCACCTCCAACATTGCATACTGTGACAGACTGGAGGAGATTGTTGGCTCAAAACATTTCATGTGTCGGGGAGGAATGGGCAGATCCAGCCTTGCCCTGCTCTGGAACCCCAGCACTGCCCTGGAACCCCAATCCCCCCAGAGCCTCTATCCCAGCACAGCAGTGGCTGCCAGTCCCTGGCACAGCACAGGCAATGCTCCACAGCCACCTCTGGAGCCCCAGCCCAGCTCCTGAGTGACCAAATGAGCCCAGGTCCCACCTGGGGGAAGGGCTCAGGAAGACCAAGGGGTATTGAAGGCTGACCACAAGGCAAGCACACATCTTGACCCTACCTCCTCTTGGCATTTCCCTCTGAACTGCTGGAGTCCAGGAGTTGGTAGCTCTGTCTGTGCTTCTATAAATCTTATTTTTCTTTCTCTCTTTCTGTGTCTACTTCTTCTATTTTTGTCCTCTTGCAAACTCTGACTAGCTTTAAATTGAACAGACTTACAATTTGTGAAGTTGAACAGGGCAAGTTATGACTTTGAGAAGTGTTTTTTGGTGATTGAATGTTGCAATAAACATTTTGACAAAATTTCTCTGATTTTCTAAAGTTGCCAGTAAAGGCTGTTTTGTTGTTTTGATCTCGTCAGAATTTCTTGTTGGTATTTTTCCCATGCATCCAACTCAGAGTACACAAACAACTGTAATACCTTTTGAATGTCTCCTTGAGAGAGTTTTTTAGTGGATGGGAGTCAGGGCTTGTCTGTCCTGCTTGGCACAGCCCAGGCAGGGCTTTCCCAGCCACATTCCACACTCCATTTCCCAGCTGGAGCCGCTGGTGCCTCTGAGTTCTGCTGGCCCAGCCCCAGGGACGCTCACCTTGTCTGCCCTTTCCCCCACGGTCTCTGGGCAGGGATGGCCTCAGTGGGGGCTGCTGACATCCTCAGCACCTTGGAGGCTGCTGCTGGATTTCACTGCTCCAGAGGCTTTTTCAGCCTGCAGCTCTTCAGTGCAGGAATTCAGTGTCCCAGGGCTCATTAACATTGAGAATACCCCAACAAGACAAGCCTCTGGGAATAATTCTATTTAAGTTTTCAAATCATTCGTGGTTAATTACACAGATTTCAAATGTGTATTTAAACCGAGTATATTTATTTCTATTTAAAAAGACAAGGAGAAAATGTTTTTTAGGTCCTGTTTAGGTTTTTTTTTTCCTCTTAATAAACTGATATATGCAATCTCCAATTGGTACTGAATCCAAGTACCTCCTGATGCAGTCTGAATAGATATGAAAATCAAGACCCTTCATGGCTGACAATCAATCAGACTCTGTCCCTACCCCCACCCCACCATTTCCCCCATCCAAGCCCTGGCACTCAGAGCAGCCTTGTGCAAATCTCAGCTCCCTCCAGCCCAGGCTGCACCTGCAGCTTTCAGCTCCTTGGCTCCAACTCCCACCTGCTTTCCTTGGAGAAGGAGTTGCCTGAGACACAGATGGATGTTCATTGATTGTCAGCCAACAAAGCCAAGGGAAGGCACAGCTCCATCAAATGCAAAAGTCATTCTTCTCCCTGGCTCTGCCCTGGCCCTGATCCCCACAGCCTGTCCTGTTTCCTTCATCCCTCCTTTGCCAGGCACTTTCTGGGACAAGGGAGCTCTGCTCTGCCTATGGAGGGAGATCCAAGTGCAGCCCCTGGAGTGGGAACCACAACTCATCAGGTTCGTGTCCTTTGAGGGACCAGGAACTGGTGAAACTCCGAGGCACAGAAGGGTTTCTCTTCATGGACAACATAAAAAAATGTGAACATGATACAATTTAATAAATTTAATAATCATTAAAACCCTTCCCTGAGCTTCTTGTGACCGCAACATCTGACATGTCCTCCATCCACAAGGGATTGCCATACAGGAAGAATTTTAGACAGAGACATAGGAAGAGGTGATATAAAAGATAAAAACACAACTAAGATGCTGACTAAGAAGGTATTTAAAGTTTTGAAAAATTGAGCAACTCCCTGAAGCGCCAAGCATGAAGCCAGTCGAGGGAGACACATTGGAATAACCAGAGAACAGCTGCAGGAGGAAATCTGGGAGCAAGGGGAAGGACATAGATCCAGCTGCTCTAAATGAAGAGATGTCTTTAGACACGGCCATTTTACCAGGAGAGCTGGAAACAGCTAAAGGAAGAGGGCCCTGAAATACTAGACTGAATGTTGGTGGCAAAGGTAGAGGGGAAGATCAGTATTTTTTCTCCTGCCATCAGGAGAAGAATCCATGAGATCCGGGAAATTCCTGTTCCTGGTGGGAAAATTTTGCCATTTCTTCAAAGTACTCAAGTAATCCAGATAAGAAATATTTTCTGGTATATTATGAAACTAACAGGTATTGAAACCTCTGCCCCTTTCCAGGCAGACATCAGCTGTGTGCCCATGAACAGGCAGTGCCACTTGTGCCCTGAGGTGCCCAGCTGGGATTGGATCTCTCCGAGAGAACCTGAGGGAGAGCAGAGCACCTTGCAAGCTGCAGGTCCCTGCCAGCCCCGCAGGGCTCCTGTCCCATCAACATCTGCTCTGCTGCCAATCACAGCTGGGATAGCACCACCACTGCTGTGTGATTGACAGCTCTGCCAGGGCTGGGGGCGGGGCTCTGTCCCACCACAAACCAAGGCCTGACCCGGCCCTGGCCCCACACGGGCATTCCAAGCATCCCGAGGTGTCTCGGGACATCGATCTCATCCAGCCTCTGACAGCGACCATGGTGACACTCTGGAACCTCATGGAACCAAGGGTCACTGTGACAATGCGGGTCCAGGGAAACTGTGGTGGGACTGTGGAACTTCATGGAATCAAGGAAACCATTGTGCAGTTCAGGGGCCCTGTGGAAGCAAGGGTCAATGATCAAACTGTGGGGCCCATAGAAACAAGGAGCCATTGTGGCACAGCAGGGCCACATGGAGCCAAGGGACCACTGTGACTCTGTTGGGACTCATGAAACCAAGAAGCCATTGTGACATTGCCAGACTTCATGGAATCAAGGAGACCATTGTGATGGTGTGGGGACCCATGATATCAGTGGAACATGGAACAGGTCTGCCTGCTTTGGCCTCCTGGGGCCTGTCTGACAGGTCCCGCTGAATTTGACATGTCAAGGGCCACTTCCCATCTGACTGTGAAGCACTGGGGCTCCGTGCTTTCCTTCCTATGGAAAAGAACTCTCAATCTTCTCTAGGCTGCCATGGCTGAAATTAGGATTCCACCTCTAAAATTCCCTATATCCAAGGCTTTCTCCCAGACAAAACCTGCCAATACAGTCAAGTCTGGCTAGCCTTGGCCTCTGGTGACTGCCTCTCATCTGCCCCTGAGGCTCGGCTGTTTTCTTCCTGTGGAGACCACTGAGACACTGTGGGGCGTTGTGGAGCCAAAGGGCATTGTTACACTGTAGGAACTTGTGGAACCAAGGGGATCATTGTGACACTGTGGGGTCTTGAGGAACCATGGAGACTATTGTGACACTTTGGGGTCTTGTGAAATTCAGGGGCCATTGTGACACTGCAGAGTACCATGGATCCTAGGGACCATTGTGACACTGTGGAGCCTCACGAAACCAAGGACATCACTGTGGTTCTGTTGAGCTGCATGGTCCCAAGTGTGGGAACCCATAGGATTAGAGGATTTTAGGAAAGCTGAGAAAAAGAATGGCCTCAGAGACAGTAAGGATAGTGAAATGCTAAAGCAGCAAAGAAGATATATTGGCAGTAGCGAAGACATGAGAAATAGAACAATAAAGCTTTGTAGTTTGGCTTTCTAAGTTGCAAAAAGTATATTTTAGTAAATATTTAGATGGTTAAATATGAATGGGGCTCTACACTTTGTCTTTTATAAACAAACCATTGTATGAGAGAAAAAGCTGCTATTGTTTTAACCAAAGCTATGTGTGCTTCATGTGGTTGGATAGAACTACTGTCAATATGCTTATGCTTTCTGTGATTGGCTGAAACTGGGTCTGAAACTGTCTTATAATATGTTGCAACATTAAATTTCCTCGGCCTGCTGTCTGGATAGCGAGTTGCTCACATCGATCCATTGCCATAGCCATGTAATGAGACTGATGCTTCTTAAATAAACAGCTCACGACACTATTCAGGTGTGGTCCCGTTCCATTCGTGTCTGTATATAAACTGCCGGCGTCACCAAGGGGCCAGTGTGAAGCAGCAGGGCTTTGTGGAACCAAGAGGCCGTTGTTGCATTTCAGGGCCTCATGGAGCCAAAGGGCCGTTGTGATCCTGTGGGGCACCATGGATCCATGGAGACCATTGTGGCACTGCAAGGCCCCATGGAATCATTGTGACACTCTGGGGCCCCAGGGAACCAAAGAGCCATTGTGACCCTGCAGGGCCTTATAGAGGGAAGGGGTCATTGTGACACTGTGGGAAGCTGTGGAACCATTGTTGCACTACTGGGCCCCAACAGAACCAAGGGGCCATGGTGACACAGCAGGGCTTCATGGAACACAAAGACCATTATGACACTGTGGGGCCCTTTTGGGACCATGGAGACCATTAAGATCTTTAAGGTCTTTTGTAACCAAGAGGCCATTATGATGCCATAGGATATCATGGAAGCAAGAGAACCACTGTGATGTTGCAAGACTTCATGCAAGCATAGAGCCATTGTGACACTGCAGGGCCCTATGGAACCAAGAGAACACAAAACAGGTCTGGCTGCCTTGGCCTTCCAAGAGTCACCTGACAGGTCTGGCTGACCTTGGAATGTGGAAGGCCGCTCCCATCTGCCCCTGAAACACTGGGGCTCTGGGCTTTCCTTTGTATGGAAAAGAACTGTCCATCTTTTCCAGGTATCCATGGCCAAAATTAGGATTCCACCTCTAAATTTCTGTGTATCCAAGGACTGCTGCCAGAGAAAAGCTGCCAGGACAGACAGGTCTGGATGGTCTTTAACTGCTGAGTGCCAGTACTGACCTGTTTTCCAAACACTGGAAAAGGCTGTATGCTTTTCTTTTTGTGGAAAAAATCCTCCTTCTCCAAGCACAAATGTCTGAAATTAGGATTCCACATTCATAATTTTGAATATCCAAGGGTTGCTCCCAGACAAACCTACCAGGACAGACAGGTCAGGCTTGCCTTGGCCTCTGGTGGCTGCCGATCATCAGCTCCTGAAACATGGGGGTTCTGTGGTTTCCTTCTTATGAAGACCAATGTGACACCTTGTGGCCTTGTGAAATGAAGGGGCCATTGTGACACTGCAGAGCACCATGGATCCAAGGGACCATTGTGACACTCTGGAGCCTCGTGGAACCAAGGACATCACTGTGGCTCTGTTGGGCCCCATGGTCCCAAGGGCCCGATGCAAAGCAGCAGTGTGGGAGTTAGCTTGGCTGTAACTCAGAGTCAGCCAGATCTTACCCCGAAAGAACCTGGCATGAGGTTCAAGCCCTGGGAATCATTTGTTTAACTTAGGATGAGCTTGGGAGTTCTCCCATAAGCCTTTAGTGTTGTTATGTTAAGTTGTCCAAGTTCTGCTTCCCTACTGGTTACTTATTTTCCCTATATGGGTATTGTTCTAGTTCTCTAGCCCCAAGGCTATGTGTTATTGCTTCCCCTTTATCTCAGGTCTTTCGATAGTGCCCTTCGTACTGTGCTCAACTTCTCCATGTTTATTGTTTTTCACCCCATTATTGAAGTTCTTTGTTGCAGCCACCCTCACTGTGACATCTGACCCCTGAGCAGGGACCCTGACATTCAGTTGTGTCAGCTGAGGTTAGCTGAGAGATAAGCCAGTGCTCCCTGGGATTGTGGATTGTGCCTGGCCCAGTGGATTTCCCATCACTTCGAGGGACCTGAGCCAGCATTGGTGGGGATGATGACGGTTTCCTCCTGTGGAGGATTGCAGGTGGGTTTGGGAAAATGCAGGATATTTATCGCCTATTTTGCCACCGTGATTTTAAAATATGGATCCACATCCCATAATTGATTTGGGGTGTTCCGGTGGCTGTTCCCCCCAAGGCGAGAAGGAGAAAAGTGGGTGGTCAGTTGTCCAAAGTAGAAAGAAGCTTATATGGACACTTTAAGCTAATTCTCACTGATCATGACAAAATATTTTCAAAGAAGAAATTAAAATCAATTGTGAGGTGGATCATTAAAAATTTTCCAGACACTTATGCTGACGAAATCCATACCACCGAATTTTGTGACTCTGTGGGATTTAAATTGTAAACCTTTCGATCAAAAGGGACCCCGTTGCACTCCACATGCTCCCCTTCTTCTACACCATCCTTGAGACCCTTCACCAGCAAGCTGTGTGTTGAAAACTCGATCCATCAGTCACTCCTAACCCGGGACCTCCCCTGAAACCTGCCTTTCTTGGACTTTCCATGATGCTGCAAGATGGCAATGGCCACGCTGTCTTGGAGCATTGTGCCCTGGAGACCCAAGATGGAAGAAGCCCGAATGTGGCTCGAGAGCCTGGCCATCCTCCCTCCATCTTGGCTCCTTCACTTCCTGCTACCACAACCTTCTCTTCCACTCTGAACGAACCTCCAGACTCCACCCCTGTGACTGCAGGTCACATCTCCACTGTCATTCATTCCACCTCCACCCTGGGCCACAGCTCCAGAAAATGACAAAATGGCAGCGCCCTTTACTCACCTTCCGGCAAGAATATAAACGCCATGGTCAAGGATACTAAGCCTGGCTGTCACACTATTTCTAATCCAAGTGTTTCTGCTCCAAGCTATTCTTCCTCCCCAGAAGACAGTTTGGATTCCCCAGATCCACCTCTCCCCTCAAGCCTAGAAGAACCCTGGGAAAGGATCTGGAAGGAAGCAGTTAAGGAAGGAGACTGGCAAATAGTCTTGAAAGTCCTCATTGCCCCAGGACATGATGAAAGAAGGGAGCAGAATCCCAGGTATTGGTTTACGGGGAAATCAAGGAGCTGTGTAGGGCAGCTAAAGACTAGAGGCAGGACTCACCTTGTTTTAATGGCCTAATGAGGGCCATGTTCACAGCACATGATTTAAAATATATTATGACCATGTTTTTATCACCTACAGAACACACCCTGTGGGAAAGGGGGGATGGAAGTGTTTACTAAATCAATTAATAGCAGACAGAAATCAACATCAAACTAGGCAGAATTTGGCTTTTTGCAACGGCCCAGTGCAGGTTGGGATGATGATCCACCCTCACAGCTAGCCCAGGGCAGGCCTGGAGTGGCCTTGGGGGCACCTTGGTGACACCTTGGGCTTGGCCCAGACTTGAGGATGGTCTATGTTTTCAACAGAGAAACTCAAGAGTTTTAGATTGCTTCAAAGAATTAAAAAGACAAAGCCCTTCTTTGGCTGTGTGCAGTCAGATCTCCAAGCAAAGCAGATCCCAAGTGAGTGAGGAGAGACAGGATGGGGATGGGGAATGTGGAGCAAGGTTGTTGACACTGGGTCAGAGCTCAAGGCACAGCTTCTCTGAACAGGCCAGACCTCCTTAGGAGAGTCCCTGGATCAATATCAGTCACAGAATGCTTCAATCACCTCTTGTTTAATAAGAAAAATAATAAAAGACATCCTTTAAAATAGGAATACATATTTACTAGAAAATCTTTGAAATATTTCTCCAGCAGGAAAACCTCCTGATGAACAGCACTAGAGCAGAAGGAAATCAAGGCAGAGCCATGGTTTGTCAGGACTTGCTTGATGCTAATAAGCCCGGTGGTGCATTTGGAGCTGAGCCCTGGAACCTCAGGGCCTGAGTGGAGGTTGTACAAACCTGTCCAGGAGTCAAAGTCAGAAGAAAACCCCAAAGTGTGTCAAGGCATGAATGGGTCCCACTAAGGTCTATCCCCAACACAGGCTCCTCATGGACTCCTTGAAGGAGAAAATTGGAGGCCATGATTGCACAAAAACTTCTCAAAGACTCAGTGTGAAAGGGAAAATTCAAAGTATTTTAAAAACCTTGAGTATCTCAAAGTATTAATGAGCCCCACTGAGTGCCAGTACAAAGCTCTCAGGGGTCTCGTTAAAGCAGATAATTGGGGCCATGATTGCACAAACCTCTCCCAGAGTCTGTATCAAAAGGGAAACCAAGTACCTGAAAATAACTGAAGTACCCTGAAGAATTAATGAGCCCCACTGAGTGTTGTTACTGACAAAGGCTCTCCAGGGACTAATTACAGCAGAAAATTGGAGGCCATGGTTGCACAAACCTCTCAGAATCGCCAAGGCAAAAGCCAAACCCAAAGTCCTTTGAAAAACCTGCATTCCCTGGGAGCAGTGAGGAGCTCCCAGGGCCATTCCTGAGCAAGGCGCCCCAGGGACTCCTTCGCAGATCCTTGAGGCCACTGGGAGGTGGGCCAGGGGGGATGCTGAGGGCAGGACAAGGGGCTGACAGTGCCCAGCCTGGCTGGGGCTGTGCCAGGAGGCCCCAGGGCCTCAGGACAAGGTGTCTCCTCCCAGCCCTTGCTGGCACAGACCCTGCTGCTGTGCCCCAGGCCACCAAGACTTGGCTTCTCTTTGTCCCCACCTGTCATCACTGCCTCCAGTTCTCTGCTCTGCCTGGGTCCTGGGGACACTTTCTCACTTGTGTCCCTCAGTGGGACCCATTAAAAGTCCAAGAAACTTTGGAGTTGGATTCTGCCTTGGAGTTCTGGAGAGGTTTCTTCAGCTGCCTCTCAGGGACTGATGTTCAGGGCCTGAGCACAAAGCCCCAGAGGGTCATTAAAGTCCTTGTGCTGTGTCTGTGCTGCTGAGCTGGGCTGGGCTCCTGGCACAGAGGCAGCTCCTGGTAAGCAAGAAGAGCTTCAAAAGCACATTTCTCTTGATGAGCAGCTCTTCTGCCAGCCCAGCAGGGCTGGGGCACTGCCTGCAGCCCCCCCGGGCACAGCCCAGAGGCACAGAGAGCTTCAATCAGTCAGGGCTGGGAAGGTGCTGAGAAGTGCCTGGGGCAGAATCACTGCCAGCCCTTGGCACAGGAACCTCTGGCTGCAGGACAATGCAGCTGCAGCTCCTGGAGCCATCTCCTAAAGCTGGAACATGCCAATGCCTACAGACCCTGTGAGTACAACTCTGCGTATTTCTGGTGCAGGGGAGGTGAAATGCTCATGAAACTCTGACATGCTGAGGGGTTCTGATCAGTCATAGAAAATTTCCAAGACAAGGATTTTGATAGAAATGAGGAAATTTCCTAAAGTTGCTATTCATTTTCCTACTATAGGAGATAGGCAGGGAGGGGAGATAAAGATTAAAGGTTAATTAAAAATTTTTAATTATGAATTTTAACAAGTGCCTGAGACATCTGAACTCTTAGTGGTCAATAGATTCTCAGGAGATCCCTAATGTGCTTTCAGCCACTCTGCCCAGGGACAGCACCAGCATCACCTTTGCTGGACCCACCAGGCTCAGTCTGAGCTGTCCTTTCTCCAAGCTGCAAACAGAACCTGCCCCCAGCCAGTGCCCTGCAAACAGGCAGGTTTCTATAGGGCCAGGGAGAGTGCACAGAGATTTGGGGTCTGTGTGTGCTGGCAGGGAGAGATCAGGCACAGGGAAACTCCTGCAGGATGAAAATCTCCAGGAAGCAGAGAGAAGATCAGGCAATGAGAGAAAACAAAACCCAAAAATCCTGTGGCAGGGAGAGTTTAGAGATGTCCACAGGATCCCCTCCAGTGCAGCCCCTGCCTCTGAACAAGCCCCCTCCCTCCTGTCCCCCAGCCAAGCCTCTGCCCTCAGGGCCGGGGCTCCAAGGCGTGAAGCCCCTCCTGTGCAGGCAGAGCTGCAGCAGAGCCGTGGGGCAGCTCTGCAGTCCTGGGCCCAGTTCCCTCTGCAGAGCACAAGGCTGGGAGCAGCTGCCCGGCCCTGGGGGCTCTGGGAGGGGGCACAGCTGGCTCAGGGTGACGCTGTGCCCAGTGCCCGGCTCTGGGCAATGCTGTCAGTGCAGCCAGGGAAGGAGCTGCATCTCCCTTCATCCAGTGCCAGCATAAGGACCCTTGGAATTCTCCCTGAGATTTCAGTCCAAGCTGGGAACTTCAATGCAGGATGAAAACCTGCTCTGGAGCATCTCTGAGTTATAAGATTGATGGGGAAAGGCAGATGTGTTCTGACACTGAAAATGCTGCTGGATTGGTGAAATGAGAAAAGGCCTTGTCTACAAATGTGGAGCTGGGCTGTGGTGGATGCAACTCTTCCCAGCAATATCTGGTGATCTTTAAGGAAAACTTGGGAGTGTGAACATCCTCCATTTGAGAAAAGTAAAAGCCCAGAGAAACTCTGAACAGAATCAACTGACAGACTGTCTCCACTCATCACTTTGCCTCACAGAACGTGCTCTGTTCTCACTGCGGGCAGCAGAAATGCAGAGGGTTTCTGATATCCAAGAATACCAGGAGAGATACAGATGGAGATTGAGAAGAAAACCTCGAGAACTCTTAAATACAGAAGCTTGTCAGTGTGTGTTACAGAGGAGGGTGTATGGGAAATGGCTTTGATTTTGGTTACAGACATCTCCTCTAACTCTTCATTATCCTTTCTCCATGAACAGGTCCCCATGTGCAGCCCCAGCAAATGTCCAACAGCAGCTCCATCAGCCACTTCCTCCTGCTGGCATTGGCAGAGACGCGGCAGCTGCAGCTCCTGCACTTCTGCCTCTTGCTGGGCATCTCCCTGGCTGCCCTCCTGGGCAACGGCCTCATCATCAGCGCTGTAGCCTGCGGCCACCACCTGCACACGCCCATGTTCTTCTTCCTGCTCAACCTGGCCCTCAGCGACCTGGGCTCCATCTGCACCACTGTCCCCAAAGCCATGCACAATTCCCTCTGGGACACCAGGAACATCTCCTACACAGGATGTGCTGCACAGCTCTTTTCATTTCTGTTCTTCATCTCAGCAGAGTATTTCCTCCTGACCATCATGTGCTACGACCGCTACGTGTCCATCTGCAAACCCCTGCACTACGGGACCCTCCTGGGCAGCAGAGCTTGTGCCCACATGGCAGCAGCTGCCTGGGCCAGTGCCTTTCTCTATTCACTGCTGCACACGGCCAATACATTTTCCCTGCCCCTGTGCCATGGCAGTGCCCTGGGCCAGTTCTTCTGTGAAATCCCCCAGATCCTCAAGATCTCCTGCTCACAATCAAACCTTAGGGAAATTTGGCTTCTTGCTTTTAGTTCCTGTTTAGGATTTGGTTGTTTTGTGTTCATTGTTTTCTCCTATGTGCAGATCTTCAGGGCTGTGCTGAGGATCCCCTCTGAGCAGGGACGGCACAAAGCCTTTTCCACCTGCCTCCCTCACCTGGCTGTGGTCTCCCTGTTTATCAGCACTGCCTCATTCACCTACCTGAAGCCCCCCTCCATCTCCTCCCCATCCTTGGATCTGGCCCTGTCAGTTCTGTACTCGGTGGTGCCCCCGGCCCTGAACCCCCTCATCTACAGCCTGAGGAACCAGGAGCTCAAGGCTGCCCTGAGGAAAATGATGACTCTATCTTTTCAGAAACGTTAAACTTTTCTGTTCCAGAACCTTGTGAATGTAACTCTTTAAAATCTTGGCCTTTTATTCCTATTTGTCCATTTTGTCACTAGGACCTTTTCTAATTATTTTTCTGGTGTTATAATGTTTTTTATAAGATACTGCAGTACTACTCTGAGCATTTCTACATGAACTTCTCTTTTGTAACACAAAAGATTTTAGGTGGCTTGTTCCCTCTGCATTTGAATAAAAACAAGTGGCTGTCCTGACCTGTGTGTCTAAGGCATTTCCTCAGCCCTTCTCGGGCTCTGCAGGGGCAGTGCCTGTGAGCAGAGGTGGAGGGAAGGGGCTCCCAGCACAGCAGCACAGCCAGGGACAATGGCCCTGCCTCTTTCCACATCTGCTCCTCCCAGCTCCACACTCCCCTTCCCAGCCCTGCTGTGGGTGCCAGGCTGGAGTGCTCTGGCAGCTTGGTCACTGTCCTGCTGCGTGTCCGTGCTGTGGCCTCAGGCAGGGACAGGCCATGGGCACTGCTGGGACACAGCTGGGCTCCAGCACAGCAGCTCCAGCAGCAAAGGGCATCTCCTGAGCGCAGGGCAGGAAGGCTTTGCTCCCCTCCAGAGTCACTCTCAGGACTCTCAAGAGGCTCCTTGTGTTCCTTGTTCTCCCAGGGCTCAGTGGGATGAGATCAGGGTCTCACTGGGGCCTTCAGGGGACTCAGGTCTGGGTCAGGTTTTGCTTGTTGGTGGCCAGTGCCCATCAGATGCTGAATGGTCTGTGCTGAACCTTCCTGCTGGGGCTCTGCAGCTTGTGGCAGGGCTGATGGCAGGGGAAGGTTTGTCTGGAGGGCCTTGGGAGCTGCCAGGAGAACACAGGGGACCTGCAGGGACAGGGTGTGCCAGGGAGCAGCAGGGAGTGGAGCTCACTGGGCACAGGCCTGGCCAGGCTGGGGTCACCCCGAGATCAAGGACTGAATGTCTGCTGTGAGCCAGGAGAGCTCTGCAGCCCAGGGACACAGCAGGCCCGGGGAAAGGAGTCTGGGCACTGCCTGCTCTGAGCCTCAGGGAACTCCCCCAGGAGGATCCAGGGCAGCCCCAAGCCCCTCTGGCAGCCCTGGCACAAGGCAGGCACCTCTGAGCCCCCTGCATGGCCCCGCAGAGCCTGTGTGGGAGGGGGTGAGTGCAGGGAGCACCATCAGCTGCCTCTGTGTGCCAGGCTGAGCAGCAGAGCCCAGCAGAGGCAGCCCAGGGCCCCGGGCAGCACAGCCCCCGTGCTCTGCACAGCAGCAGCCCCAGCTCGGGGCTCTGGGCAGCCGGGCAGGGGCTGCAGCAATGGCTGCTCGGGCCAGCACACACGTGTTCCCCTGGGAAAGGCTCTGGGGGCAGCTGGCATGGGCCAGGAGCAGAGCAGGAGCCCGTGGGTGTGCACAGGAGCCCTGGCAAGAGGCTGCCCTGTCCCTGGGCCAGCAGGAGCTGCCTGAGGAGCCCCGGGGCCAGCTTTGCTGCTGGGCTGGGCAGCGGGGCTGGCCCTGGGGCTGCAGGAGCTGCCTGAGCTGAGCATCTGCTGAGCATTCCAGACCCAGAGTGGCTGTCCCTGACCTCCAGTGCCTGCAGTTCCTGCTGCAGGGCCAGACCTGACTCTGCTGCTCTGCTGGGCTGGGGCAGGGGCATGGAAAGGCTGAACTGGGCAGTGCCAGGGAGAGGAAAAATTGGGGCCTGGTCTGTATGAGTCCCTACAGTGTCAGTATGGCCTCTGTGGTTGGATTAAGCCCTGGAGTGTCACAATGGCCCCTTGGTTCCATTAAGCCCCACAGGGTCACCATGGTCTCCTGGTTACAGGAGGCCCTGCAGTGTCATACGTTCCCCTTTGGTTCGATGGAACCCACTGGGTCAGATTTGCCACTGGGCAGGGTCAGCACCAAGGACACAGACACCAAGTAATGGAATTGTGTAGTTTATATAATGTATGTCTGCAAGAAATTACAAAATGAGAAGCTCGGCAAAGCACATAATCATTAGGAAATAATTGCAAAACCAAAAGCTCAGCAATGTACCCAACCATCACCACCAAAGACTGCAGCAGTGATTAAGAAAGATCCAGCACCAGTTCCCCTCATGCTTTACCATCCCCCAGATCCACACAGCAGCAGGGGGAAGCTGTCCCAGCCAAGGGCTGCAGAGCCACTCCTGGACACTGGGAATTCCTGCAGGTGCCTCCAGCCACAGGTGAGGCTCCAAGCCCGCTGTGAGAGGGCCCAGCTCTGACAGTGCTGAATGAAGAAACTGACAGCACTTCTAGTGCAGAACATCTAGTTTCATCCTCCTCTTGGGTTCCTCCCAAACCTGGCCAGGGCCCCAGGAGGAACCAAGGGAGGTGACTTTGACCATTCAGCCCCAAACAAGGCCATATGGGACCTTGTATGATTTTTAAATACAGAAAGGTATAGCCATGTTTTACCAATGAACACATACAGAGATCATACTGCTCATAGTGATTCATTAATGAGTAGATACAAATATAACATTTGGTGGGAAAATTTATTTAGAGGTCAGCTTTGGCTCAGGGCCTGTTGTTCAGGCCTCAGACAGGGCCTGGTGCTGAGGCCTCAGGACTTCAATTGGTCCTTTAACCTGTAGAGGAACTACAATTCATAATAATGCTTTCAATAACACAGTTTAGATTTAGGCATTAGGCAGAAAGGCATTGTGTCTTGTTCTTCAATTAAGTGCTGTTCAAGTTCATTACTCAGCTGTAATTCACATTCCTTTTAAAACAGCCCTAAATAGTTATTATTCTCTGTTATTTTATCAAATGTCCCTTTTTTCTTGAGACTGTGTCTCTTTTTATACAAGTCTCAGTACTCCATTTCCAGCACAGTGTAATGAATGAACAAGGCCAGACTTCGAAAAAAAGATGAAAAAGGCTCTCGTTTATTGAAAAAGAAGCTGGAAGGAACGGAGGGTCCAAGATAAGCTTGGACCCCCTCACAACAGCTCAAAAAAAATAACAACGTGCTGAAAACACGTTGGGCTCTTTTCCATGTGAACTAATCCCACTGCCCACGAACCAGAAAGAACCGTGCCTAAACGAAAACCCCCCCATTTATAACTCCCTTTGGTCCAGGATTGGTGGGGTTTGGATCCGCGCACTGATTGGGGGAATTTAGGCGCTCTGATAGGTCTTTAGCGAAGTTCATTCTGGGCCAATCATTTCTTCAGGGCGTCGAATGATTGCTTGGTGCCCTAGCCCAATCACTCCTCGCCTCATCCACCTCCCGTCTCCACCAAGTCCTGGACACCTTTTCTCCTCACAAAAAACAACTCCCCATTCTTTCCCCAAAACCAATAGGACCAACCTTATAACAGCATGTGTGAGAGACAGTCTGGAGGTTCCCTCCTTTTGCCTCACGACTATCTCAAGGACAGACACGGGGCCCCTGAGGACCCTGATGGGAATTGTGGGCTGCCAGTGGTGGATGAAGGCCAAATAATCCTGAGGCCCCTGAGCAGAGTTCTGGCCTGCCAAGCGATTGTTCACAGCTGTGTCTACAATGCCTGCTTCTGGCAGGGCCTGCCAAGGAGGCGACTCGCCCTATACGCTGGCACCTGTTTGGTGACAATAGCTTGAGCATTTCTCCACCTCTTGGCCTGGTGGGACTTTTCTGGGATAACCTTTGGTGGTCCCTCCCCTCACAGAAGAGCCATCCTCTGCTTTCCAACCACCGTGACAGACAGACTGAGATTGGAGAAGCCTCACTCTCAAGGACTGAGATATGAAATCTCTCTATGGAGAAGCTCCCCCCTGACAAGGACTGAGACTGAAACCCCTAACACGGGGGAGGTGTGTAGGGGAGCCAACCTGACCAAAAGTGAGATGTTTGCCTGCAGGTGTGGCCATTGGACCAAGAAGACAATGGTTCTCACCTACTGCTGAGAACACAGACTGGCTGTACCTTCTTTTCCCCTCAGCAATTTCAATAGACTTCTTTATTGGATCTGTTCCCCCTCAGTGATTTCAAGACCTGTTCCCTCCTTAGGAATGGACTATACTAGAACCTTGAGTTAACCAGGTGTTTTGAGATTCTTCCTCACATGACAAAAGGGATGTATTAGCCGGACCATGAGGATTTTGTCTCTCTGTTGGTAGCAATATTCTGCCTCCTCTCTCTCTCTCTCTCTCTCTCTTTCTCTCTCTCTCTCTATCCTTTATCTCCTTTCTAATCCTTCTATGGCATTTGCTGCGGGCACTCAATAAAAGGTGCATTTGTGTTGATGAATGCTGAAATCCCCTCGGTGTTGTTTGTGCACTCTGAGATCAGTTAATGAACCATCACGAGCCCCGCTTGTGTGAGCGGATGGTGACAGCGTGTCACTGCAGCCCCGTGTCCCTTGGCAGCCCTTGGGAATTGTATGGGACACAGAGCATGCCCACTGTCTGCATTTTCCGTAAATCCCGTGTATTTCCCTGTCTCCTTGGGATGTTCCCCTGTGGCACAGTGAGGTTACAGGGCTATGGGCAGAGAAGAAACCTGAAAGGCTTTCCTGGAGAAATGTCCTGGTCTTTCCAGCATCACTGGAGGCTATTTCCTCTTGTCCTAGCCCTTTCCCTTGCTAGTAAAGAAAGAGAAAATGGAGCTAAGTTAATCTTTCTGTAACTTGTTGTTTGGAACTTCTTCAGCACACTAACTCAATGTTGTATTAATGCTGTCTTTGCAATCCTGGATTGAAACTTCACAGGGATTTCTAGATGAATGATAGAAGTAAGATGATGACATAATCTATTAAAATCAACTATGCCTGAAAGGACTCCAGTTCTTTCTGAGGGAGATTGACATAATTGTGTATACCCCCATGATGTGAAGACTGTGGCATGAATTCCATGGTTAGAGATGAACAGCTCCTCATGTTTTGAGGGTGCTGGAGGATGTTTAGATTTGTAAGAACTTTATTCTTTTTTATACTCTAAGGACTTGCAGAAATCTGCAGGGATTATAGTCTGACAACATTCTGATTTCTCTTAATGGTGTTTTAAAGATCTGCAAAAGTTATGGCAAAATGCTTCTATTTCTAACCTTACCTTCTAGTTTTTCTATTTGGAGTGAGTTGTGGTAGATCATAGTTTGAATGTGCAGTATGTGAAAGAATTAACTTCTTTTTCTCTCACATGGTTCACTAAAGAGATTCCTGTTATAGCTGATCCACAAGTTCTGTAGAGCATTTCAAAATGACTGCATGGGACATAAAACTGTCTATAAATTAAGAAGCAATATTTCTGTATTGACAGAGGCCCTTATGTTTTCCAAGTAATTCCTAAAAAATGGTAAGTCATGGTTTGTGAAGATTTTAGAAGGATTTTCTGGAATTTAGATGGAGTCATGGGGTGAGATGCCCATCCATGCACTCTAAATGCATTTGTCAAGCCCAAAAAAGAAAGCCATTGTAGAATGGAGTTCAAACAGCCCCACTGGAGGGCAGCGCTGGCTGCCAGAATCACTGTCAGTGCTTGTGAACCCCGAGGGTTTCTGCAGCCCGGGCTCTGCAAAGTCTGGGGCTGACAGATGCAGGCAGATGCCCCACATGCTTAGACCTCAGAGATAAGAATTGCTTTTCTTCCACTACAGGAGGAACTTCCCTGGGAGTCTTGTCTTTGTTCACGGCAATGTCCAAAAGATTGTTGGGAAATGTGGCTGTGTGAGTCACCACAGGCAGGCAGCTGGAGCAACCACAAACCCAAGAGGAACTTTATTTCAGTACGGCGCTAAGCTGTTCCTACATCATGAAATGATGTAGAAAAGGGCGATGTTCTTTCCTGTCATCACAATTGTTTTGGGATACTACTATTATAAATGACTACTCCAATTAAATTAATTAAATTTATGAAGTTATCAAAGTATAAATTTGGAATAAAACAGAAGCTAAAATTGACTCTAAGCCGGGTGATCAGAGTTGGGGAGATTTAGGATTTGGCCCTTTTGCACCAAAGTCCCATGGGTTTCCAAAGAGCATTTCTCAGAGGGTCCCTTTTATACAGTTCTTTGTGCGATGGAAGGGTTTCTTCTTTAGCATATTATCACGGTTTCTGGAACTGGTGGATAATTCCTGGAATGCTGTGAGGTAAAAGGCTTTCTGGGGAAAACTTCTGATGATGCTTATCAATATGCCTCCTGCTGGAATCTGGTCAAAGGAAAAATCTCTTGGAATATACACTGTATAATATGTCTCTGGAGACAGTGTCTCCCTGCTATTTGAATTTCTATCACTTAGTTTGTGGTTGCTGGTGATGCTTACCAAAATGCCTCCTGTCAGAGGAGAGAAATCCCCTGGTATGACATTTCTGGGGACAGCTGCCTTCCTGTTTGAATCTCTATCATTTAGTCTGATCACTGCCTTTTTGGCCACTGGTTTTAGTACACATAATGCTGTGGGGTTTTTTATTTTATTTCCTTAACCACCAGTTTTTTTATAGTGAATATTACACCATCCTTCTCTCCACAGTTTTATCTTAATGGCTGATACCACTGCCCATCCCTTCTTTTGCAAGATAGAAAAGCATTATCCTCAAAAACCACAAGGATGTCCAAAAGTAACCAAAAGAACATAAAACTGTATTTAAAACAAAACAAAACAAACAAACAAACAAAAAAAAGCAGGTGTTTTGCATTGAACAGTAAATAAAACAAAAGTGTTTGTAAGGTTTCCATAGACTAGAGAACTTGGAACTATTTACATCCTGGAGACCCAGTTAAGGCACTTGGTCACTGAAAGTTCTGAATCATTCTCTATGTGAGGTCAGGCCGGCTCTTGGTCCCCTCACTTGGCTTTGTTCAGCAGCAAACTCTGGAACAAAAGGAGCAAGAGAGAAAACATTTGGTTGCATTCATCCAACAGGCACACCTGGCAGAACACAATCAATGACTGGAGTGACTTTACTACAAGAGGACCTGCAAGACTTTTTGACTTTCAGCAGCTGCCTCTTTCTGCAGAGGATTTTTACAGCCTGCCAGCCACTCAGCTAGCCACATCGTGTTTATTTTCTTTTGCAAGTTTGCCAGCAGATCACGGCAATGCATCCCTTTGCCCAGAGGGGCCCACAAAACTTGGTGTTTTATGGAAAATGACACTGCCAAAGCCCCATGGGATGGCAGGTTACAGCTTTTCAGTATTCCCCACTGCTTGTACCACAGGACAATGCAACATTTGTAATGATTAAAGTGTACAATCAAAAACGGATCAGCAGCTCTAGGAATTCCTTCTGGCCAATACTGATCCAAGGCCCAGCAAGGAGTCAAAATTCAAGTGCTGTTCAGCTGTAGCAAAGCTACTCAGCAAGTGCTTCCCTGAGAGGGCAGCTCTGCCCCATCCCTCCCTCTCTCCTTGCTCCCAAAAGAAGTGCTCATGAGGAAGCAGAGGCCGGGGTGGCTGCAGGGCCAGCCCTGGCTGCTGTCTTCAGAAACTACAGGCAGAGCTGCAAAACAAACACTTACTGTCCTAACTTCAGGTCTTCTTGTCTTGGCTTCATGTGGCACAGAAGGCACTGGAAAAGGATTCTTCTCATGCCCTGCAGATCCCTGAAAAATCACCGAGAGAAAGCTGCTCAGAGAGAGATGCCTAAAGCAATTGTAAAGCCAGGCTTTCCTAAATTCCCAGAGAAAATGTTCATTTCTCCCATGCATACTCTATGCACCGGGCTCTCCCCCTCTTGCCTTCTTTCCCAGCAATCCCTCCAGTAACTGAAATGCCACTTTGGCTTCTCACCTGGCAGCTCACAATGCTTTGCACCATTCAACCTCTTCCAAGCAAAGAGAAATTCATCAGCAGATTTCCTTGCTCAATAGCTGGGAGTGCAGTGAGGGCTGGAAGCAGGAAAATTATCAGGAAAAAGCAAGCAGTTAGAAGGCAGCTAATGCACTGTGCACAACCTGGCCTAAGACAGAACACTGACACATGCTCCCTCACCCCCAAATATCATAGACCCCATACCGCAAGCCATCATTAAACAGACAAATTTTTTATAAAAAGCCAGTAAATTCTAATTTTTAACCCATAAATGCAGTAATTTCTTTGGAATGATATACAACCTAAGGCCCAGATTGCAGTCCATTTCTTTTATAAACACACTCCTTTTTATACACACACTCCTTTTGGTTGCAGCTGCCTACAGTCAGAAATGGTCACTTATCTGAGAGGATGTTTCTGCAGTGCATCACACAGCACGCCTGGGTTGCAGGAATACTCCCACCAGCTCTCCTGGATACCAATGGTGATGGCCTGGGGTTTGCTCCTCGGGGTCTTCCTCCACTTTCCTGTGCTTGGCTAAGAATCCATCCTGCTTCCTGGCAGGGTTATTCACGGCAGGCAGCTCCAGGTTGTCAGTCACAGCTCTGGGTCTCTTTTGCATGGTCATGGTGAACTTTGGTTCACGTTGTGCAGCAGTCATGGCTGGCAGTGGTGGCAGCAACACATTTGCCCTCTCAGTTTGGAATGAGTCTTCTGAGGCTCTGGACAAGAGAAGCAAATTCATGACTCTGATGTACATAGAATATAGGCATTTCGTAGAAGCTTGGCTACATCCTGCCATTCATGGTGTTGTTTCAGCAATGCAACAATTTCAAAGACGAGAGGCTTCAAATAAGAGGCAGCTTGAATTGGCAGAGACTTTCACATTCAATAACAGAGTGGCCTAGCACATCTCTGATCATCTGAAATCAGGGCGTCCATGGAATTCTGGCAACAAGAAGCAGCACCAAGTAGCTCTCAACCTTGTTTCACCACTGCTCATTTGCACCATTTGTAGTCAGCTTTGCAAAGTTTCCAAGAACACACCAAGCAGAAATTCCCAGCTCATGGATTGCAGCATCAGAAGAGCAGGAAATGAAGTTAAATGCAGTGAGAAGGCTCAGGTGTAAGGCTGCACTTCTTGCCTGACTCTGCTGTGCATGGCACAGTCCTCTCACCTCTTTCAGCAGCCACTTTTCCCGTGCTTTGGTCCCCACTCACTGCACACGTGCTCCCCAGCTGCTCTGCCTTGGCTCAGCTGATGCTGCACCAAGGACCATTTGACACAGAGCACAGCACCATCCCCGACCTGCTCCAGAGCCCTCTCTGCCCAAAACTACCTCCCACCCTTGCCACTCCAAAAGCCAGCACATGACTAAGACAGCTGCTCATTTTCCCTGAGGAAAAGGGAGGAAGGAATTCCAGAATCAAAGCTCTTCCATTCCTAATGCCATTGGAACAGCCCTTCTCCCAGCCAATCACCAGCCCTGACACCTCTGTGCTTTCAGAGAATGTCAGAAGGGAAAGGCTCCCTTCCCTGACCCACCTACACCTTCAGAGCTGCTTTCTGCACTGGGTGCTGCTGTGGGAATTCTTAAAATCACAGAGTTTTAGGAAAGCTACAAAAATCAAACCTCAGAGACTATAAAATTACAATGAGATCTAGAGCAATGTCCCTAAGATTTATCAACAGAAAAATTATAGAAGAAGTAGAAAACTAGGCAGAAATCAAACAATAGTCTGTACATTAGCACTTGTCCCTAAGCTACAGAGAAGTATATCTAGCAAGATATTAAGAAGTTCTAAGCTTAATACTAGAGCTCTGTGCAGTGTCTTTTAAAGCTTACCAAGAGGTATTATACTCAAAAGAAGAAAACTTTTTTGAAACAAAAATACATGTACATATAGTAGTTATATAGAACTACTGTCAAGATGCTTTTGCTTTGTGTGATTAGTCAAAAAAACTTTTAAACTAAGTTGTAACATTAAGTTCTTTTTCTGCTACCAAAAATGTAAACATCTTCTCATTGTCATAACCATGGAATAAGACTAATGCTAAAAAATAAACAACTTAAGACATGCTCCAACATGGCAACAACAATCCCATCCCATTCATCATTTCTACATAAAGCCCCAACCAACAGCAGCTTCCAGCATGCAAAGCCCAACCTGCAGCAGCTGAAGTTGCAGAAGGCACACCATGTTAGAAGCAAACTCTGGAGTGTCTGGACAGGAGATCCAGTTCTTCATGCTACCCTTCTGAAGAGAGACTTAGATTTACACATCTTTCTTACATCCCATCACTGCATACTCACTTCAGTTGATTGGAGCCTTTGTGTGCGGAAATCTGGAAGTATTTGGTTGGGAATGTTTTGTCTCATTGCCTTTTCTTCCTGGGAGTATCCCCCTTGTCTTCCCTCTAGTAGGAAGAATAAAAAAAGGGAAAAAATTGACTCAGGTCATAAAAGTTTACCTAAAGTACAGACCAATACAGCTCACTTTGATAGATTCTGGCTGAAAACATTGAAAATAACACACTGGAACACCCTTGAGAGGAGAAGCATCATGGCTCCACTGCCAACCTATATGAAGGGGAAACTACACTTGGGTTTTTCAAGCACCATCTTGCTCATTGTCCAAACCCACTTGCCCTGGCCCCTCTCACCTTCTTCTTTCCAGGGGACTCCTCTGGACTCCTCATGGCTTTCCTCTTCAAGTCTGCCTTCCTCAAAGGCAAGAACAACTTCTTCTCCCCAGGAGGCAAGGATGCTTTCTCCCTGTGCCATTCCCCAGGCCTGTGGCTACTGGGGATGAGGGCATCACATTCCTGAGCATGTCTCAGGAGCCTGGCATCCAAAAAGCCTTTGGCCTTGGTCTGCTGGGAGCCCTTGTCCTTTCTCTCTTCAAAGGGCTTGTGAAGTGCCGGCTGCAGGGCTTTTTTTGTGGTGGATTTTGGCTCCTCTGTTTTCTTGACTCGGGGCTGGTGCTTGCAAGACTGGTCTGTGACCTGCAAAAGACCAGGCTCACTCTCCAGCTTCAGGACTTTTTTCCATTTGTCATGCTCCAGGGGCTTGCTGGGCCTTTTGATACCCACAGTCTTCCTGGGCAAGGCCTCCTTGGTGTGCACAAGAGGCTTCAGAGAGCTGTGTGTGCTCGTAACGTGAGATTCCTGCTGAGCCTGAGTCACTTGGCCAGAGGTCTTGTGAAAATGCTTGGTGGTTTGGCCAGAGGTCTTGTGAGTGTCCTCAGCCACTTGGCCACAGCTCTTGTGAGGAGGCTCCCTTGCCTTGGAGTGGTGCTGGCAGGAAGTGCTGCTGATGCCCTGCTCCTGCCTCACACCCTCCTCACGTCCATTCCCACGGACAATTTCCCTGAGACCCTCTCTTGCCACTAATCCTTGCTTTCTCTGGGTCACCAGGTTGTCAAGGCGCCACTTTTTAGCAGCTGATGGCTCAGGCTGCCAACAAAAGAGAAAAGAAGGATTCAAGACTGGTGCCTTTTGTGACTCTTTCTGTCCTAGCACAACTCAACAGAGCCCGGGAACTCTTGCCCAGAGGTCATCAAGTCTGGCCTTTGGCCTGTGAAGAAATGACTCTAAACTAACCAGCAACAAATTTGCTTCTTGAGCACCATGCATGGATATGTGAGGAACACAAAACCATAAACCAGTCAGTGGCAAATACCTAAGCCTTCATTGCAGTGAGAGGGGTCTTAAAAATCAGTATTTCCAGGGCAAATCTGGCAGAATTTGGTAACAGAGTACCACATCTGCTTCCTTCCTAAGACACGGCACTGCAGTGGGCAAGGGGCTGTGGAAGCAGCCTCTCCATGGTCCCTGAATTCACCTCACGCACTGGCAGGTCTAGCACCCTTGGAAAGTTGTCCTCCTCACTGTCACTGCAGCTGATCTCTCTGTCACACACTGAGGAGCTGTGGCACTCCCTGGTGCTCCCTGACTCCGAGCTGCTGGGCTGTGCTGCTGCCACCCTCTTGTGCTGGGACTGGAGAGCTCTGCAAGGCCACCAGGAGACAAAATTAGGAAGCAGCAGGGGGAAAGATTACTTACATATTCCACTGACATAGAAGCATTCAAACCTAAAACTGAACCCTGTGTTTGGGCACTGAGAGCAGAGGGGAGAAGGCCAGAGGAATACATTGCCTTACTCAAAATACAAAGTACCAGAATGAAAAAATGCTTGCAAATTATCAAATCTCAAACTCACACCCATTCAGACAAACATACACAATTCCCATAGCTTATAGAAATTTTATCTTCATCCCACTCTGCAGCTAGCTATATTATCAGCATATAAAGTGAGGTTCTTAAAAAGTCCATGTGAAATACTGTATTTCTTTGTGTTTCTTTTGAAATAAAAGAACTACAACACATTTTTGAAAACCTCTACTTGGGCAATTGAAGAAAGTTTTACAACAAAGGAACTTGAAAATGTCATCAGTAGATCTACACAGTTTAGGTAGCTGTAGCATTACTTGTCCTGCCAGGCACCAAAACCATAGCCAGGAATGATCCGATTCAGCTGGTATCCCTTGGCATTTATGTCAGCCTCAGCATTATCAGTAGGTTGACGAGTACCAAGTGGGACAAGATGTTAAGCACCACAGAGCTTATAGGAAGACAAAAACTTCAGTCTGGTACACAAAGACTTAAGAGGTTTTTTCTTCACTTTTGTTATGTTTTGCTTTTTATCACAGCCAGTGTAGTCATGACATGGTTTAGTGCACTTGGAATTGCTGGATTAACAATAAGACTTGATGACCTTCAAGTGCTTTTCAAACCTTAACAATTTAGTGAGTCCATCATACAATAACATTTTTGCTGTTGGTGAAAATTCCCTGCAATCAAGTTTGCTGAGAAAAATTTACTGATAACCCAAACTGATGTGCATTCCAAGTTCTTCAAAGTAACTGCCCAGCAGAGATGAGAACAGAGCCTGGTTACTTACAATGCTCGTGGCTGAGAACTGGGCAATGTTTCTGAAGCTGTGCCAGCCTGCTCTGGAAAGCAGAAATGAAAAGGTTGCATTTATATGCCTCCCTCAGAGCGTATATTACCCTGTGGTCTCTCAGCACCAGACTCTAAAAGAGTCACTTTCTTCTAGGGAGGGCTTTGCCACCAAGATTGTTCATCACTCCAGATGGGAATTCCCTAACTCAATACTGCTTGTCCTCTGCTGAACTGCTGCCTTGAGCTCAAGGTAATGAATGGTCAGAGTTTCCTAAGCCATTCCTAAATCCATCCCTGTTCAGCAAAGCAGAGGAAATCACCCTGCTTCATCAGTAGGAACACTTGATGGTCTCTGATACATAGAACACACAAAATTACCTGACAGCACACAAAGAATTGTGTTTAGTTTGCATGTCTACTTACTCTGCTTCTGTGCTGCAGATCCATCAGGATGGGATTCCTAGAATAAAAGGACAAAGGAGCTTAGCATGGAGTTAAACAGCACATCTACTGACATCAAAACTGTGTTAATGGCACCTTATGGGCATGCGCATTTTTGAACAAATCTTCTGAAAACACTCTAAGAGCTGCCAAAGAACTGAGCTGAATTTCTGCTGAGCAGAAAGGTCTCTTGTCATTTCTCAGAAGGCCTGGCATAAATGGGCTGGGTCACCTTTGTTGCCAATGGAAGTTTGGAAGTCTCTGCTCTTGGAGGTGTCTGGAGATGGGACAGGAGAGCTGGCAGTGAGCTGCTCATTTCCTGGAAAGAGAGGGAGAGAAGCAGCTCTCAAAATGGATTTTGCCCCCACCCACTTTGTTAATGTATGTGAAACATTAGCAAACACAGAGATCTTCTATTTAAGAGCACTTACCCTGAAAATTTCTTCAATTGATGGCACATCAGAGGGCTTCTTTGCCTGAAACAAGAACGAGGGAAACAGCAGGAGTTTGTTTGGGTTTGTTACTAATTGGCAGGAACTCAGCAAACCTTTGCTTACCAACAGCTCCATAAATGTATTGCAGATGTGTAAGAGTAAGAATGAAAAAGGCTGATCTAAAGGAGAGTTAACAACAGAGACCAGGCATGGACAGAGCTGAACCCAGCAATGTCAACTCCTCTTACTCTTCCTGCTCTGAGATGTCTGTCTTCCCTTTGCAATCTGGCAATCAGGGGGCACTGCTTCCATCTCTAAACTACTGCTCCTCCTCCTACTGCTCTTTATTACTATTACTAATTTTTGAAATTATTATAATTCTTTTAGTTATTATCATTATCATCATCATCATCACTACCATATCCTTATTATCTGTAATTTTAAAATGAAGTATGTTTTTGTAATCTGCTCCCTTTATGAAACTGCACTTTCCCTAAGCTGCTGTTGAAGCAGTTGTTCCTTGCCTGCAAAGGCACAGGCTGCATGTAAGACTTGTGCATAAAGCCTCAGTAGTTTAAAAAAACACTAAGGCAGTTAGAAATAATAATTGCCAATTCTTCTAAGACAGTTCACAAGAGATAAGAATATTTGTCATTTAGACATATAAAATCAGAGTCTTTCTTTTACTGAAGTTAACAAAAAAACAAACCAAAACCACCTGGGTATAATGCAGCCCCACACAAGGTGCAGCTTCTGCTTGGTTTCTAACTCTCAACACTGTTTATGGTCAGGGAACTCAGGCAGGTCTCCAGGCAGGCTCCTTCTGCCAAGACTGGATTTCTGCTCAGCAGCAAGATCTCTTGTCATTTATTGGAAGCCCTGTAAAAACTGGGCTGGGTTACCTTTGCCTGCACAGGAAATTTGGAAGTCTCTGTTCTCTCATGTGACTGAAGGGATGGCAGGAGAGGGGGCAGGGGGCTGCACATTTCCTGCAAAGAGAGGGAGAGAAGCAGCTCTCAGGACACAGAGGGAGTTTCACCCTTCCCAGAGTCAGAGGGATCCACCTCCCCATGGATCTGTACAGGCATTCCCTTGGAGATCTGCTACTGAAGAGTACCCACCTTCAATATTCCTTCAATGGACTGCACAGCAGTGTGCACCATGGGCTGGAACAAGAAAGAGGGAAGCACTGTCAGTTTGTTTGGGGATTTTCCTCATTGATAGCAAACAAGCATGCACTCAGTCAACATTTCCTGACCAGCAGCTCTAAAAATGTCATGCAAGTCCATTCATCATGAAATGCTAGTAAGGAATAACAGTTTCATCTGAAGGGCACTGAGGAAAAGAGACCAGGCACAGCAAGAGCTGAAACCACCAGTCACCTCCTGCAAGATCATTGTCTGGCTTCCCTGGCAGTCAGGAAACACCCTTTCCATTACTGACTTTTTATTCATCTTATTAAGAATGTATGTTTCTGTAGTGTCCTCCCTTTATTGAATATCACTTCCTGTAGTTGCTAGTGTAACAGCTAAGCTCTGCCTTCAAAGGCTTAGGCTGCCTCTGCATGTGAAAGAGTTGAGCAAAAAGTTTCATTAGTTAAGAAAAACAGTTAGAAAATTTAGTTTTCAATTCCAGAGAAATTCCCAGTTCAGTTCTAGAGAAGGACTAATATTTGTCATTCACCCAAATAATACCAGACTCGTTTTTCTGAAATAAAAAAAAAAAAAAACAAAAAAAACCAACCAAACAAACCCCAAAAACCAAACGACCTTGATTGAAATGCAACCCTTGTAAGGTGCAGTTGGTGCTTGGCTTCCAGTTCAGAACACTCTTCCTGTTCAGGTAACTCGGGCTGGTTCCACGCTGGCTCCTCCTGCCAAGATTGAGCTTTTGCTTGGCAAAGCAATTGACCATCATCACTTGGCCTCCTGGAAAGGCATCCTACTACTTCTTACACACAGCACTTGAACACAGAAAAGGGTTCAGGCTTACAGGCACAGGAGCTTTTCTGAAGGACTAAAGCAGAGACCACAAACTTCACACTAAGCCCAGCTCATGGACCAGCTCTGCAAGGTTGCTTTGATTCTGGTGAGCATTTCTAACACAAGAAAAGCACCCACACATGGAGCTCATGTAAGATAGAGCAGACTACTCATCTGTTTTCAGCCAGCTTCAAGGGAGAAATCTTCCTATTTCCTGAGAATAGCAGTGACTTCAAGTTGTCCTCAAATTCTGCTTCTTGCCTCCAGACTTTGCAAACTGCAGAGGAACACAGCTTGAATTGCCCTTTTTATTGTTTGATTGGGATTGTTTTGACTCTCCTTTTTCAACACACTCCACGGAAGATGCCCCATTCCTGTTCCTTTCTGCACACTGACACTCCCTAATTCTTGGCCCTGCCATGAAGCCTCTGACACATCCCAGTCTGTCAGTGCAGGCAATACCAGGCTCCCCGCTGGGGCTGAGGGGCTCCTAAAGACACGAACAAGGAGGTTGGCTTTACTAACAGCTTTGTTCATGTGCTGGGAGAAGAGGTGAAACCTGGCACTGGAGCACAAGAGATACATCTGAGCTTCATTGATGCACAATTTTCAAGGCTTCTCACAGCTCCTTTGGAAAAATGCCTTCAAGAGACTGGGGTGACGTAGGAAGCGAAGGTTCTGCTTTGGGCAAGAGGAGAAAGAGCTGTTCAGCGTCTCTGTGAAGGCAAAGTGAGTCCCTGCATGGTTATCCCCTGTGGATTAAGTCACTCTGCACTGCATTCTGCTTGTCTGTTCCAGCTGGAAGCCTCAAGGTTTCAGTGCTGCCAGGAAAAGAAGCCATCAAGAAGGAATTCCCAGCTGCAGGTGACATATGCCTTAGACGCTGAATGCACCAAACTCCTGGCCTGGAGGAAATGGCTTTCTGAAGGGATGTCCAGGGATTTGCCAGGAAAAATCCTATTTGGCGTGTGGCTGTTCACTATAACTGAGGCCAAAGACTTTAATTCCAGTGGATTTCAAAGCAGGAGGAGGGAAGAACAGCAGAGTTTCTTCTGCTCTAGACCTCTTCACTGTCAGGTTCCCTGCAGGACACAAGTCTCCCCACAGCTCTTGTTTCACCCAAAACAGCAGGGAGGGGTGACCTTTCATCCCAAGGCCCCCTTGGTCAGCCTCGCCAAGATCCTTTCTCTGGCTGAATCTTTCTCCTGCATGCAGCACAGCTCACTGGATATTTCCTGAGAGCCAAGGAGCCCAGCCCTGTTGCCCAATCACCTCTCCCATGTTGAACATCCAGCACACAGGCCATAGATGCAGGGCTGCAGCCTCACTGTTTCTTCCTCCTCCTCCTCCCTCTCCAGGCTTCAGCACTGCAGGGCTGTATGATCAAAGACAGGTTCATCTTTCTGAGGAAGACAAAGGAAGGAAAAAGGATATCAACAGAACTGAAACAAATAGAAAATGAAAGATGGGACTTTTCCCTTACAGAGCCATTGTCCAAAACAACCATGAAGAGAAACCAGTGACTCAGGGGCCACAGTCAGTGATCCCTGCTGCAGAGGAGGATCATTCAGCATATTCACTCCAAGTTTCATCTCTCAGCTCCTAAATGGACTCATCCTGGAGTGAAAACTCCAGAATGGCTAGACAATGATACCAAAGGACAGGTGGGAACACTGCCAGGTTTAGCACCCGAAGTCCAGGAAGGGTTTATAAAGGAAAAAATCAAGAAAGGAAGCAGAGGGCAAGAAATGTCTGATGCTGCTGCAGAGGTCTCAAGGGGACACCTGAAGAGTGACAGTATTTAAGGTCTCCTGTCCTGACTGCCCGCAGACAGCAGAGAGGGTGAGGCAAGGGGCTGTGGGAGCAGCCTCTACATTTGATCTGCATTCACCTCAGGTGCTGGTGCTCTTGGAAGTGCAGACACTGAGGAGCTGTGGCACTCCCTGGTGCTCCCTGACTCCGAGCTGCTGGGCTGTGCTGCTGCCACCCTCTTGTGCTGGGACTGGAGAGCTCTGCAAGGCCACCAGGAGACAAAATTAGGAAGCAGCAGTGGGGAAGGTTACTTACTTATTCCATTGACATGGCAGCATTCAAAATTAAAACTGAACCCTGTGTTTGGCCATTCAGAGCAGAGGGATGAAGGCCAGGGGAATACATTGACAGACTCCTAAAATAAAGCATATATGAAGAAACACTCTGGGAATAATAAAACCTCCAACACCCACCCAGCCAGACAAGAATGTAAACAGCATCTCACTGCTACATTATGAAGCTGCATTCAGCCAACTCAAGTTGATAAAAACTACCAAAATGGCCCAGTGCCTTTCTGAAAGCCCCAACCCCCAAAAGAAACACTTCCAATAGAGGGTAACAAATATCAGGATGGATTCTTGGTCAATACAAAACCAGAGGATCTACAGACACACTGGGGGTCAGGAGGAGAATAGAATGGAGCACCAGGGGAAATACAAGTCTGGTTCTTAGGCTGACTCCAGCATGCCTGGATTGTTAGTTTCTAATGGCAGCTTTCCTGAAACCCCAGAAGAATGAAACCAACTTTCAACAGCAGCCCTGAGCAGCATCAAACCGAAGGCTGAAGCTTCAAGGGAAACCAGGAAGCTCTTCCCCTCTCCCCCTCAAATGAAAAGTGGTTTGTTTGTTCTAGAGGGTAGTATGGGAACACAACTGTACCTTGGAGGAGCCAGTGAAGAAGATGGCTTTTCCACAACCTGTTTTGGTCACAAAAACAAAGAGAAGAGGAGGAAGCAAGGTTAGCTGAGGGAACTCAGCCCAGTGCAACATGTGGGAATGATTTCAAGGCATGTCTGTGTGCCTGGCGTAGGCACCACCTAAAAGCCACTTGGTCAGCAGCACTCTCAGCACTCCCACTTCTGGCTAACACTCTCAGATAATGCTTGTGCTGACAATCAAGATAAAATGGGCTTTGTGCTTCCACATAAATGACATGCTTCAAGTGTTCCTGGAAAACATCACATTGCAGATCACAACTGAAACACAAGTAGGAGTCCCTGAACCATTTTCCATTCCTCTGCCTCCTCTGGCTCAAACGTGTTACAGCTCTACCCATACAGAGCCTACTGAAAACAATGGAAAAGAGGCAAGAGAAGTTTGCTGCCACATTGGCCCACTCAGAAACACTCTGAGGCACAATGGCATCTGGTTCTCAGGAACGCATGGGGCTGGATGCCCTTTGTTTCCCAAATGGAAATTTGGAAGCCCAGACACGAGGCAGCAGGTCCAGAGCCTCTGGACACGGGGAGCTCAGGAAAGGCAACCCCCAGCTTGAGGGAGGAGCAGCTCTGGCTGCCTGGCATGAGTTGTCAGTCTGGTCCTTGAACTGCTCTAGGCAGCGTTACGCTCACAGACTGAGAGGAAGGCTGATCTTACAACTCCAGCTTTTATCCCTACTTCTCCTCAGCCCAGCCCAAAACACACTTTCAGGGAGGTCAATATCTGCTGAGTCAGCAGGAGCTGAACAATGTATTTTTTCCCCAACCATTTCTTTCATGTATGCAGCACATGAGCAAATACAGAGATCTATTATGGAAGAGACCAAACTTCAACGTTTTTGCAGTGGATGGCACATCAATGGGCTTCTTTTTCTGAAACAAGAATCAGGGAGGCAGGAGGAGTTTGTTTGGCTTTTTTACTAATTGACATGGACACAGCAGCATTTGGTTACCAACAATTCTAGAAATGGCATGCAATTCCATTCATAATCCAATGCTACTGAGGATCAAAAGGCCCATCTGAAGGGGAATTGAGAAGGTCAAGTGGAAAAACAGCTGACATTCCCAAAGTCATCTCTTCTGCCTCTGAGAAAAAGAGGAAATTCCTTTGGAACCTGGCAGGCTGGAAATATCCTTTCCATTCGTAAACTACTGCTGCTACTACTACTACTACTACTACTCCTACTCCTACTCCTGCCATTTATCATTACTGTGATTATGATGATATAAGTATGTCTGTGCAGTCTTCTCCTTTTATGGAATTCTACTATTATACTAGTTAAAAGAAAAACAGACAGAAATAATAGTTCCCAATTCTTCTAAGCCAGTTCTAGAGAAAGAGGAATATTTCTCATTCACCCAAACGAAAGGAGACTCCTTATTCTTCTGAAAGCAACAGCAGTCTGGACAAGACACTGACTTCTGACATTTCTGGAATGATGCACCACAGTTTATGTAAATTCTGGCCGATTTTAAGCTTCCTTGTCTTGCCCCTGCAGGATTTGCAAATTTCTCTTTCCTCACTCTCCCCTTGCTTGGAAAAAGGATGGATTTAGCAGCCAAATTTGGAGCAGTGGAGGTTCTCCAGGGGTGCCCAGATACACACTATGGAGAGAAGTTGGCTTTGAGCTACCCCAAAGAGCTGAGTCCATGTCCAGCTGATGGCAGAAGCTGGCAGGGACTCCAGCCCTCCCTCAGAAACACTTTGTCTGAGAGAAAAACCACTCCTTCCCCACCCTCACTGCACTCTCCAAGGAAGATGCAGCATCCATGCTCCTTTCTTCACATTCCCTCAACTGGGCTTCCAAGCAGCAAGGAAAAACACTGCCCACTGCTGCGAGCCTCAGGGCAGAATGCAGCACTCTGCACTTTCAGGGGTTGGAGATCTGCACTGCTGCTTTATCTTTTTGGCATGAAGCATGGCTCCTGCAAAAAGCAAGGCCCTACTCTGCAGTGCTCTATTTCTCTCAGCTGCCTCCTGTTTTCCACATGATGTTGCCTCCAGTCCTTTGCAGCTGATCAACAACATTTTCCGGGGAAAGCTGGCTGCAGCCTCCAGCTCTTCCTTCTCATTCCAAAGGCCAAACACAATTTGAAAACCATTCCTACATTCCATAGGGCACAGCAACATTCCAGTGCTGATGGATCAGCCTGGCAAAACTCCAAATTGCACCTGGCAACCAAGTGCCTTTGACCTCTGGGGAGGCTGGGCCATGAACCAGACAGGGCCTGTGTGCTCCTCCCTTGGCCTTGAGGGACTCCAGCAACAGAGGACCCCAACAGTTGAACTCACATTGACAGGTTCAGGAAGGATTTCGGGTTGTGGAGCTTTGGCTTCTGACCTCCCATTTGAGAGACCTTCATTGCTGGCACCGTAGCTCTGCTCAGGCTTAGGTCTGCTGCTCATTGATTCTGGTGAAGATTCTCTTCATATGTCCTCACATGGATTTGTCTTACTGGAGGCTGGCCTGCAACTGGAGGCCTGTGAGTTCGATTGAGACTTTTTTGGGATCCATCTGGGATTCAGAGGGGACTCATGACTCAGGAGCACCTTGGAGTCCTCGTCACCCAGCAAGTTCTTGATGCGCCTTGACAGCTCATCTTCTTTATCTGTCTGCAGCACAAGAACAGAGAGGGGGAAATGTCAGAAACAGCCCAAGCAAGAGATCCAGCTCAGCAAGAGACATTGCTCAGCATCTTCATGGAATCTCCATGCATCCCCACAAGGGCAGTTAGGCAAGCTCAGTGCAGCAGACGGGAAGATGCCGTGTTTGCAGGAATCAGGCTCAAGGCTGCTACAGCCCATGCAGAAGGCACAGCTCTCCTCTCCCACCCCAAGCCTCCTTCCTTCTCTCCTTCCAGCCTGCACTCCACTCCCATTACCTTGTAGGGCTTGGCAAAGAGGGGAGTCTTCTCCAAAAATGGATCTTTCTCCTCTGGAGCCACCTGCCTCCTCCGCCTCTCTTGCTCCAGAATACGGAGCAAGTCTCTGTTGTTCTTCCACCTTTCACACAGAGACACAGAAAAGAGACTTAACACTCCAGGCCCTGTTTATACTCCCTGCAGAAACGGGCCCTTTCCCACAAGGGCACACGGCCAGCAGCAAAGCAATGTTGAAATCCTCAGCATGCTGACAGTGGACAGATCAGTTCTGTCCACTGTGTGCTGTGCCCCAGAGCCATGAGACACACAGGGGACAGCACACATCCTTCTCAGGGATTGCTACTCCTGATCCCAGCCTCCAAGAAGGCTGGGAAGGGAAAGACTCTCCCCCCATTTGCTTGTGAAAGGCAGAACCAGTCACTGGGCTGATCAGCACAAGAGCTGGCAAATCCACTTGCAATGATTAATGGGAGAAAGCGCCAGTCTTGCTCTCCTTCAGACCTCTCACCCCAGTCTCCCCCCTTGTGAGTCAAACAGAATCTTCTGTTCTGAAGGTGTTTCAACTTTCAAGGCTTGAAATTTGCCCACTTTATTAACAACCTTGGAAATTCACTCTCAACTTCAAACAGACATTTGGAAAGCTGCTTTCCTAGAAAATCATGGAGCTGCATTTAAAGGCATCCTATCAGCGTAATTAGAAAGGAGTTCTCAGGAATTCAGAAAACACCAGGTCAAATCCCCCTGTTTCTTGTCAGCCACATATGTACTTACTCAATCACAGCTGCCCCACAACAAAACAACAATAAAGTGTCCCAGCATGGAAAACCAGATCCTTTAAACTGTCCCTGGCCTTTGAAAAACTACTGCAAAATGGGGCAAACTCTGGCTCTGATATTTATGGACATCAGGGAAGGAAAAGCATGCAGGCACAGTGCATGCAGGTATCTCTATCTACTCTACTGCAAAGTCTTCTCTGTACATACAATTCATAAATTCTTCTTTGCAAATGCAACTTCCCAAGTGTCCTGGGTTGCAAGGGGAGAGCTTTGTCTGCTCCAGCAGTGACATTTACTCCAATACCACACCAACAATCAGCTCCTGAAAGTTTAATCATTCCTAGAGCCGAGGCACAGCTACCTCATCTCATCCTGAGGGGCTGCCACTTACAATCAACAGGTTTTTGCACTGGATGGCATTCCTAATTCAGAGTCTATGAGTCTGCTGTGTACTGAAATGCCCAGACTTTTTAGATAAGCCTGTAGATCTCCCAGTCTCCCCAGCCCTGGAGACACCTTTGCTGCCCATGTCTGGCCTGCCCTTGAAGGTGTTTGTCCAGATGCTATTCAAACCCTTTGCAAACCTGAGCTCTGCGCCCACTCAGAACCCTGCAGAGTTCCCTAAAGGTCAGGGAACACTGGAAGCTTTGGGAACTGCACCTCCAGGCTTTGCACCAACATGCCCAGCACCTGGGAGCCTTGGTGCAAGGAGACTGCACAGTCCCAAGTCCTCCATCTCCAGGGGGAAAACAGCTCAGCACTGAAGATTTACAAATAGTCCTGTACTTGCTGCAGCTGCTCCTCACTTGATGTGTCACCAGGGAAACCCCAACAACCTGACTGTTCAAAGAAGCAGATGAAACTGAATGCCTGCCCTGAAACATCACCACAGTCCTCATCAGCTACAATTATGTTACACAAGAAGTAAAAATTCACACAATTCACCCTATCCCAAAAAAAAAATGCAACTCGTGCTTTGCTACAGACTGAAACAGGAAAATACTCCTAGGCCAAAAGCATCCCCAACTGCAGAAGGGAGTGCCCTGGCTCCTGCAATAAGAGATTGGCTTCAGAAAGTTCAGCAGGGAATCTGTCCTGACCCAGGATCACATCCAGGCCTGGCTCTGTAACAGAAGCTCTTAAAATACCAATGTGCTCTGAAGCCACTCTCACTGGCAGGCAATCCTTACTTCATTTGTCCCACTCTGGAATGCTGATTCTTGCATAGCAGGGGGAATTCTTTTTCTAAACCATCACAACATTGATCACAGCACCCGGGAAGCCAAGATTACATCAAATTAATTTCTACCTATTGTCGATCTTCTGCTTGTCTGTCCGTTCCATTAGGAAGCCTCAATTGGAGTCAGCTTCTCTGGAAGAGAACAAACAGATATTCACCATCTGCACGAGTTCATGCCTAAAGGGGAGGTCAAGATCTCCAGGGACTTGCTGCACTCAGAGCCTGGAGTGCCCGACTGAGACTCAATCCAGTGCTCCTAAACAGAAACCATCCAGACACAAGGATGACACATAGCTGAGAATGGGAGAACCAAGAGATCCATTTTCCCCTTCCCCCAGCAGGGATGCTGCATTTCAAGCCAGCACTGAACTCCAGATTTGGCCAAGAGCACAACAAACCAGGCCACTGCTACAGGCTCCAGGAAATTTAGTTCCATGTTCAGAACAAAAGTGCCCTAAGAACCCTGCCTGTAGACAGTTAAATGGGCCCCCCCATGAATTTGTGGGAAGAGGAAGGAAAGAAATGGAGGGTAAAAAAAAGTAATTAAAAGACAGTTCTAGATGAAAAGATAACAATATTCCCTCAACAGATGCAAGAGGGAATCTTGCAATGCAAGATCTCAAAAAGCCAGAAAGAGGACTGAAAACATTTACATTTCAATTGGTGATATACACTTGCAGCACCTCAGGCTCTGGAGGGAACAGAATCATTTCTCTCTGGGGAGGAGGCTACAGGAGCATCCTGTGATGGCTTCTGAACCACCCCACTGGCACAACTGGTGTGAAACAGGAGCACAGACACTTGTCCAACCTATCCTTGAATGATTCACATATTCTGGTGAATTAATTTTAGCTAGCTGAGGCAAAGAAGTTCCCTGGACTGTGATTTTTCCTTTTTCTTGGACCTGTTCAAGCCTGCTCTGCACTGAACACCCAGAAGAGCACCGGCAGCTCCACCTGTGGCCCCCTGGCTGGGCCTGGGCCGCGGCGTTTCCAGCACCGCAGGGACTGATCAGAGACTGAGTGAGCCGAGCTGCAACCCGGGGAGGGGACTGTTCTGAGTTTGCCTTTTTTTTTTTTTGGAGTAGTGAGAAGTTTTATTGTTTAATATTGTTTGGGTTCTATTGTTTAATAAACAGGTTTCTTTCCACTTTTTCTCCAAGGAGATATTTTCTCCCGAACCGGTTGGAGGGGGGAGGGGCAATTGGAGCTGCTTTTGTAGAGAAGCCCCTTTGGGGGTTATGTCCCAAACAAGCCCCGAACCAGGACAATGGTCTTGCAGATTGGAAATTGAAATTGATTGTCTAGAGAACTTAAAATACTCTCAGGAGGTTCTGGAGGACATAGGTCCCTGGCAGCCTAGCTGGGAATTTTTTCCAGCAATAGGATGATATCTTTTGGATGCTCAGAGCACCTTAAGCGCTCAGACAATTTTCTAGTTTGTGGGAAAGCCCCTAAGTACCCTTTTGTGTTGTATGAAAGAGTGTGAATATGTGGAACTGCATTTCCATTGTCACCCTGAGGGGCTTGGCAGGTGAGGGACAAGGAAGAAGTAGATGGTGAGAAAGGCCAGAGTGACTCTGACACGAATGAGACTTACAGTCTGACAGGAACCAAGTGCAGTAGCTCTACCTGCATTTCCATTTTCTGATGACGGGAGTGGCAGGGAAAGCAAAGTGACTGAGGCCCTATGCTCCTTGTAACCCTCTGATCCCTTGTTTGTTGTGTAGGGGGCGTAGAGATTGTAGTCCTTGTAGTGGCTCAAACAATTGGCCCATAGAAGAGAGCAATAGCCTACTCTCAAAACAACTGGATGAAGTGAGTAGGGGACAGCCTGAGTGTGAGCAGTTGCTGCTCTTGTTTCAAACATCCAAGAAGCCTGAGAATTCACTCTAGGTCAACAAATAATTGTATTTATCTCACATTCAGTAGCAGCAATTCTTGAGCAAAAGGGTGGGCGTTGGCTTTCACCCTCCAGACTGCTTAAACATCAGGCAGTTTTGGTGGAACAATGTGGTATTACCAAACTAATCTCTTCTCTAGTTAATCCAGCAGCATTCCTGGCCACTCACCAGACAGACAAGGAACCTTTGTAGCATGGCTGTATCAAAACCATGAAGTCACTTTATTCCAGCTGCCCAGATCTTAAAGAAACCCCAAATCCAGGAGCAGAATCTCAGTACACAGATGGGAGTGTCTTTGTAAGAGCAGATCAGTGAAAATCAGGATATACAATTAGCACAGAGCAAGTCAGCTCAGAAGGCAGAGATAATCACTTGAACCCGTACCTTCTGACCAGCCTGAGGAAAAAGGATCAATATATGAACAGATTCCAAGTATGCCTTCAGAGTAATATGTGCCATGAAGCAGTTTGGAAAGAAAAAGGAGTATTGACAGCTCAAGGAAAGCAAATTAAGCATTCAGAAGAAACCTTAAAAATGCTGGAGGCAGTACTAGTACCTCAAGAGGTTGCAGTTATGCACTGCAGAGGACATCAGAAAGGAGAAACAGACCTCAAATGGGGTAACAGGTTGCAAAAAGAGCAGCAGAACAAAGCCATGCTGAGTTTTGGGCACTAATTCCCAAAGGTAAGGAAGAATATGACAATGATGTATGTCGTAGAATCAGGAAGATCTAGAATTAGCAAGGAATTTAGGAGCAGAACGGAAACATATTCTTTTTGCAACTCCTCAGGGATAGACAGTTATACCTGAAAGAGCATTGTGAAAATTAATTACAGATGAACATAAATGTATACAGTGGGAAGGGGGTGGCTTACATAATTATTTGATGAGGACAAGAGTAAGATGCAACCTGTACTCTAGTGGAAAGCAGGTAAGCCAAGGGTGTGAAATAATGTCTCAGAACCAATCCACAAAATAGGACTAGAGTTTACCTTGGCACAGTAGACAAGGGACAAAATCCTGGACAGTACTGGCAAGTTGACTTTTCTGAATTGCCAAGAAAAGGGGGCTACAAATACCTTTTACCTTTCACTGATACCTTCTCAGCATGACCTAAGGCATTCCCAAGCCAAACAAATAAAGCCAAAGGAGTTGTCAAGATTATGTTAAACAACATAATGGCCTGGTTCAGATTGCCTTTAGACATCTCCTCTGATTGAGAGCCACGTTTCCTAGCAAATATTGCACAGCAACTTTGCAATAATCTCCAAATCAACTGGCACCTACACATGCTGTATTGGCCCCAGGCCAACAGCCAAGAGGAAAAGATGAATTATCTGCTAAAACAACAAATAGTCAAAACTGGACAAGGGGCCAACATACCTTGGCCCCAGGCCCTACTTTTGGCTTTATTATGGATTCCAGGAGACCAAGAACAAAAGAAAATCTGAATCCCTTGGAAATACTGTACAGAAGACCATATAAGCATAACTATCAAGGGGAAGATACTGTACAAGTTGGGGAGGGGTATCTGCAGAACCATGCTGTGCAACTGACACAACAGCTGCAGCAAATAAATCAACACATTTTGAGCAGAGGAGCAAGAGGATGCTCCTCTCCACAAATCCAGCCTGGGGACCAGGTATATGTCAAATCCCCTGGGGGAAAGCCTCTTATCCCAAAATGGAAAGGACTCTAATTAGTACTTTTAATCACTTATACAGCCTTTAAGGCTTGAAGTGTTAACCTCTTGGCTATACTATTCCAGAATTAAAAGATTTCTGCAAAAAAAGGCAAGTGGAGTCCACAACTGGACCTCAGAAAGAACAGAAGAAACCAAGATGCGCTTCACACCATCATCATCTTCCCGATATTTCAGATTAGAATCCAAGGCACAGTAGATGACTGTCACTACCATCATGATCTCCTTGGCCTTCAAGATCCTGGTAGATGGGGCACTCAAAACTATTCAGGACCTAATTGGCTAAAGGGGATTAATAAGGTAAAAACACTTTACGCCATATTAAGGATTAATGACCGAGCAGTTGAAGATTGAGGAAAACCTGACTCCATGCTGGCCTTTCTTGTCCCACCTGAAAGCAGGACCTCTATGGCATGTAAATTTGAAACTCACAAACCTCTTTTAGATGAGATTACTGCAGTGACCATGTGCATCCGTGACCTTTCTAACAAGCAGCATGTGAATCCATTCTCATGTGATTCCTATCAGGATTTTTGTGCTATGCAAATTAAAAGGGGAGACTATAACCCAGCACAAGATAGTTCCCTTCTTCTGTGGGGCACAGGTGGGGTGGGAGGACCATCATCACACAGAGATACAGGAATTGAGCCTGCCAGGAATGCGACCCAACACATATTGTTTCCAGCAGGCAGCTCTTGTGCCACTAGAATAATAAACCGTCCTGCTGGTATGCTTAGTACATGGAACAGGTCTCACAGAGGATTTGCTTTTGAGAATTGAATTTCATTCTTGGCATATTCCAGGCCATCAGAAACAGTAACCAGTCAAGTTGGAGGGGAAGCCGGAAGCACAATCATCCTGTTAGGGTATATCATGCCCAATGTCATGACCCTGTGATGGCAACCCAGATATGCATGGAATCCTGACAGCACAACTACATCCTCTTATGGGCTGAGGTACTCAGAATACTCAGCCATTTGTACTGGGAACTTTAGTAAAGTAAGTGTCCTGTGTAACACTACCAGGGGCCAGTGTAAGGTTTCTGAAGGTTTCTGAAACGCTTGCCTAAAGGCAGGCAATGTATCTGAAGAAACCTGTTACCATGTCTTGGGTACTCGACAAGGAGCGAAACAGAACGGGTCACACAATAGGCATTTAAAATTAAAACAAACAGCTTTACATTAGCAAACAATGGCATAGCACGGGACCCATATGTGAAATAATATAGTCTTTCACTCTGTGGTAAGAAAAACAAATGAACAATTGTTGCTTTTAGATCCACAGTACTCTCTGAAAAAGCTGGATGTAAAGATAGAGGCTAAAAGATCCAAAATTAAACAGCAATACTACCCATTCATACAGCAAAGCCTAAAAGGCTGGGAGACATGGGTACATTCCCATTCACCAAATCATAGGTCTAAAAAAGGCTTAAGGGGATGGTTTGGGTCTGAACTGGGAATATGAAATTCTATTGATCAAGAAGTCTTAATAAATGAAGCACTGTGAGTTTTTATATTGGACAGACACAAAATCCTCTGAGATCAGCCCTGCTAACACTTGCCCAAACCCACAGCCTGGCAGCTAACCTATTAACCACCCTGGCCAACAATACACAGCAGGATTGTTTCCAGCACTTGTTGGCTTTATGGGAAAACTACAGGGTAACATTTCATTAGCATTTCAGTGTAGACAAGCTCAGCTGTGGCTACAGTCTGTAATCTCAGGAAAACATAGAAAAAGGAGAGCTGGGGAAATTGCCATGAAAATTAACTAAATCATGCCTAAAAATGAAACCACAAAGGAATTTGAAAAAGACTTCCACACTTGGTGGCAATTGGTCAATTTCCCATAAAATGAACAGAACCCTGCAGTCTTTTACATTAACCATTAAGAATGCAACAAAATACTGTGCAATTCCAATTTTGGCCCTTGGAGCTATAAGAACTCACGTAACTGTCACACCCATTCAGCATAATGTGTGGGCCATTTTCAACAAGAAAACTGGAAAGTGGCAAATTCTTAGTATCAAAGCATGTGTGCCAAGGGATGCACTGAATTTTGTGTGCAAAAATGCAGGGCTTGACAGAGAGGATCGGTGTCTGCACACTGAGGGCAGCCCTTGTATTTGTGAAATGAGCCCAGTAACCCATGCACAGTCACAGGTATGTTATGTGGGAAGGGGATGTGCCCGGGTGAGATCTGCTTGCACAACTATTACAACAGATTATTCAAATAAAAGTGCTAATGATAATAACGTCTTATTTGTAATTCATAAACAAAAATGGATGTTACTTGAGTTGCACCACACAATAACTTCTCTTGAGCTTATGCAGAATGCGTACGATGTGTATCATGAAGCACCCAAATTCCAAACTGGAAGGAACATTAATGTTCTAAAACAAATGCTGTACCAGCCTAATATAGAATGGCTAGTGGCAGAAGTCAAAAATGCATCTCACAGAGCCTTATGGACACTGAAATTGGTATCAAAGAAGTTACCAAAATCATCACCAAAATAGAGAAATAAAGAGAACATCATGAGTCAGATGTCTTCTTGTGATGGACAAATCTGCAATCACCAACAGCTCCTCCGAGTTTTACCTCCCTCAGCAAACCAGTTCTAATTTAAAAAAAAAAATTAACCCTCCTCTTAACCATCATGAACCTATGGATGTGGTAGTAAATTAAAAGAGCAGCATAACAGTACATATGTCCTGTGGACTGTGGAGGGAATCTTGCAAAAGAATTTGCATCAGGATAAAGAGAAGGGGAGGATGAAAGAAGGCCTTTGTTTGACACAAGCACAAGCAATTCACATAAGCAAACAAGTACTTAGCACAGACACAGGTAAGTACCTAGCACCAGTTAGCATAAGAAAAACCTGGCAGGTCTAACTTGACTGGAGAGGGACTTGAAGAAAGCTTTAGACACATTCTACCAGAAGAAGGAAGGGCAAGTAGGGAATGAGCCTTGGGCAGGGAAGGCATGAGGAAGAAGTGCTGCTTTAGGGCATGGAGACAGCTCTGGCCAGCGCCTGGACATCAGCTTCAAGTACAGGAATCTGACAGAATGTATTTCTAACCCCCTGCCTATGGAATCACCTCAGCAGGGTAAAGATGGATGGTATTTTTGATACAACTCCTACATCAACCCACTGAAATTTATACATGGCAGAGAAGCATTTTGGTGGGGTGCAGATCCCTGTCCTCCCGTCAGCTCAATAAAAGGGCTTTTGGTGGACAATGCATTTGTCTGCAGATTTCTTTGAATTAGGGAGACCTCTCGGGACTGCTGTATCCTGAGGGAACACCATGGGCCCTGACCTGTGCCTCAGCTTCCAGGGCCGCTCTTGGCCAGCATCCTGATGTGGATGCCGGACAGCTGCCAGGCACTGCTGGGACCCAGCGGGACAGGACCGGCTGTCTCGTGCCCACGTAGCCCCCCTCACACAGCCAGGGCCATCCCGAACCCAGACAAAGGCTCACGTGTCAGCAGAGAGGAGCAAGGAGCACTGGGCTCCTCTCAGGGGATCTCAGCGTGGTGCTGCAGTGGGAGGGGCAGGCAGGCCACCCACCTTCAGGGCATCCCCTGCATCAACAGGGTGTGCATTTTGTACTTTTCATCCCTCCACACCAGAACCAGGCCTGACATCTCCTCCTCTGCAGTTTTTCCACTTAGGACGTCATCTCACGCTTGGCCAGTGCATCAGATGAGGCCGCAATGGCTTCTGATACCACCTCCATGCCAACCACAGCTCCACTGTGTGCTGTTCCTCCTTCACAGGTTAACTTCCCATCAACTGACCAATCCATTGTTTCTCTCAAGGGTCACATTCCCACCAGTTCAACCATAAGGTTTCCTTCACTGTCTGTTCTTCATTATCTTGCTGACGTGCTCAACAGCGGATCAAATGTGGCTGGGCCTTAGACACGACTTGGCTCCTGACACACGGGCTCCTTGTGCCACTGCTGGCCTTCCGTGTGCTCAGCAGGATCTGTACCTGCACAGGGTTGTGGAACTGCACCTTCAGCACAGGGACCGTGCCAGCCTGAGCTGCCCTCGTTCCTCTGGCTCTGTGCACAAAACACGGCATGGCAGAGAACGGCAGCAGGGGCCTGTGTGTCCCAGGGCCCCGGATTTGTTCTGCTGCAGCTCCACAGGGATGCAGGCAAAGTGAAGGAGCCAAACTGTTTAGTAATGGCAGGGGAAGCAAAGGAATGAGCTGGGAGGGGGAAAAGGGGAAGGGCTGGATCTGAGGACTAGAGGGAAAGAGCCGTGAAAAGGGAGGGAGAATGGAGGGAAAAAGAAGGGATGGGCAGAGTCTGAGGGCTGGAGGGAGGGAGCTATCTATAAGCAGGGAGAGGGCTGAAGCCATGCAAGTTTCCCTCAGGCTCAGCTGTGCCAATCACGAGCTGTGCCTGGAGCTCCAGCTGGTCTCTTCTGGTCTCAAGGCAGTCTCATCTTCCATGGCATTTGCAGGTCTTCTACAAACTCTGGTTCTTCTGAGCCAGTTCTGCAGCTCTCCCACTGACTATATGTTGAATTACTATGTTTGCCTGGGAAGGGCTGTCATCTCTCCTCAGGGCTTGAAGGGCTGGAAGGGAGAGGAACAGAGCCACGGTCAGAGCCTGGATCTGTGGGAATCCTAGGAGACCTTTCTGCCAGGGCCATCCCACCCAGCTCTGGCCATGGCCACAAGAGAGGGGGTGTCAACTGGATCAGCTGGCCACCCAATCTGCCCCACCACTCCCCCCCTTTCAGGCCATTCCCACTGACTAAGAAGGTGTCTTATTCTTTTCCATCGGTGTTCTTCCGCCTCTGGGTTCAAGGGAATTGTGGTTGGCAGCCACTCCAGAATGCCTAGTTCCTTCTTCATAAATCAGGGTTAATAAAAAAATCAACTTAAATCCTACCATATCCTCACATTACTCTTGTTACTATGTCATAAATTACACTCTTACTCCAGTTTTCTGTAAGAAAAGGTCTGCCTAATTTCAAATGCTTCTTAATTTTACTTTTAAATCTCCTGGTGTTGAGACAATTTTCCAATCAGGTATTGGGCCTTTCACTCGTGAAGCATGTGTCCAAGCCCTTTCTGCTGCTCGAACTGCAGTTTCCGTGTTCAGGAGAACTAAAAATGCTCCCTCCCACCGCGGCTCCAGGCTTTCTCCCCTCCAGCACTTAATTAATACATAATGTCCTGGTCAAATAGAATGGATTGGAAAATCCAGGGGAGTTGTTTGAGCTAAAACCCCTTTTTCTCTTAACTCCTTTAAATTGTTTGCAATAGTTGTTATATATCCCTGGATGGATTTATCCCCAACTAACGAGGGGTCCACTGTCATACCCTGAGGATAGGGCATTCCATATAACATTTCATATAGTGAAATCCTGGTCTCAGAATGGGTTAGTTCTGATATTTAATAAAGCCAAAGGGAGACAGGCTCTAATATCCCTTCTTCTCTGGTGCCCCTTTACGTGAACCACTGCTATTCTCTTCAGACCCTTTAATGTTTCACGTGTCTGAACTATCAATCCCTTGTGTACTAACCCTTTTCCTTGAGGGTTTCTAAGTCCCCTTTCGTTCCAAATTTTTCCAAAAGTATGTACTACACTAAAAGCATATCTGGAATCCGTATAAATAGTCCCTTCTCTCTCTTTTAGTATAAATAATGCACAGAGTAATGCATACAGGTCACAAGCTTGTGCTGAGCAGGATGGACTAAGGAGACCAGACTCCTTTACCTCAAGCTCTTCCCCACGGATTATAGCATAACCTGATTTTCCTTTCCCACTCACTTCCTGAGACAACCCATCTATAAATAACTTCCCCCCCCCTTTGTAACTCCTGCTCTCCCGAATCTGGACTTATTTTTGTTTGTAACTCTATAATCTCTATGAAATCATGTACCAGCTGTTCCCCTGGATCCCCATAAAGAAATTGAGCAGGGCTCTGGACTTGTGTCAACTTCAATTCAAATTCAGGGGAGGTAGTCACGATAGCCTCATATTTCAGTATTCGGCTATCTGTTAGCCATTTCTCAGCTTTTTGTGCTAAAATTCCCCTAAGATTATGAGGGGTATATACTTCCAAAGGCACCCCAAAGGTTACTTTCTGGGCCTCTTCCACTAGCAACGCAGTCGCTACCAGAGCCTGTAAACACCTTGGCCAACCTTTACTAAGTGGATCTAAGAGTTTTGAATAATACCCCTCTGGTTTCTGACTTCCTGCCCAGTCCTGAGTCAGCACTCCATAGGCTGTCTGCTTGGCTGTATTTACAAATGACTGAAAGGGTTTTCCCAGATCAGGAAGACTTAATACAGGAGCCTGCAACGGAGGTTCTTTAACCTATTCCAATTTTTTCTCATCCTCCCTAGTCCACTTAAAATGGTTTGTAGACAATTTTTCATAGAAAAAATTCACTTTTCCACTAAAAAAAAAGTCCTTCAATCCACTGTCTACAATAATCCAAAGGACCTAAAAACTATCTTATATCTTTTTTTGATTTTGGGGATCCCATGTTTAATATTCCTGAAATTCTTTCAGGGTCCAGCTGTTTCTTTCCCTTACTGATCCAATGACCTAAATGCTGACGTCTGACTCCACAAACTGTAATCTGGATCTGGATATTTTTAGACCATTCTCACCTAAAAAATTCAGCAAATCAATAGTACTCCTCCTAGTTTTCTCCTCAGTTTCCCCTGCCCATAACAAATCATTCACATACTGTAACAACTTGATTCCTTTGGGCAACTCAAAAGATTTCAAGAGATTTTCTAATGCTCTCCCAAAAAGATTGGGTGACTCCGTGAAACCTTGTGGGAGCACCGTCCACCCAAGCTGTTCCCTTCTACCTGTATCCGGATCTTCCCACTCAAAGGCAAAATAATCTCTTCTGCCCTTATCCAAAGGGCAAGTCCAAAAGGCATCTTTCAAATCCACTACACCGTACCAGGTGTAATTAGGGGGCAATTGACTCAACAAAGGATATGGGTTAGCTACTATGGGAAAAGGAGGAATAGTTCTTTGATTTATTGCCCTTAAATCTTGAACCAGTCTGTAGCTCCCGTCAGATTTCTTTACCCGTAAAATGGGAGTATTATGGGGTGGCATGCAAGGTTCTAATATTCCCTGCTATATTAAATTTTCAATTACGGTTTTTAGTCACCTCCGCCCCTCTAGTAATATTGAATATTGCTTCACTCGGATTGGTATTTCTGGATTTTGTATTTTAACTTTGATGGGTGGAATGTTCAACCTCCCTACCTCACCTGAATGCCAAAAGGTATTATTAATTTCCAGATCATCCTCTTCAGATAAAGAATATATTTTAAGTTTCCCTTCACAGGGTTTTATCTGTATTCCCAAGGCTATTATTAAATCTCTGCCCAACAAATTATTCTCAGCCTCTGGTAGCAACAATAAGTCACTCACTCCAAATCTGTCATCTGTCTCAATTTGCACCCCTTTAATTACAGGAAAAGCCACTTTTTAAAATCCAATTACTGGAATTTTCTCGCGACTTATCTCACATCCCTGTGGTAATTTCCTTACTCTTGACCTAGAAGTTCCCATGTCCACTAAAAATATAATTTCTTCACTATGGGGACCTATTTTTAACTTTATCAGGGGCTCTTCTGGTGGCTCTTCATTAAATAGAGCCCCTGACCACCCTAATCTTCCTGAAAAATTTTCTCACCTTGCTGCTTTCTCCTACAACTTTTTTGTAGGTGTCCCTTTTTATGACAATAAAAACAGGTGGGTCCTGTACCCTTAAAGGTAGGGCATGAATTTTGGGAGTGTCCCTTCAGATGGCAAGAAAAGCACGTCGGTCCTGAGTTTCTAAAAATAGGACCTGACGTCTGCTGTTTGTTCTTTCCTGAGGGTTTTTCTCTATTCAAAGCTGCCTGCATTTCTTTAACTGCTGCCATCAAGATTCTTGCATCTGCCCTCTGCTTCTCCTCATCTCTCTTTACATACACCTTCTGTGCTTCTCTCAGGAACTCCTGAAGCCCCCTGTCCTGCCAATCTTCTCGTTTCTCCAGCTTCTTCCTGATGTCTCCCCAAGATTTCGCCACAAACTGGGTTTTCAAAAGAACCTGCCCAGCTGCAGAATCAGCATCTATACCTGAATATAATTGCAAGTCCTCCTTTCATCTCTCTAAACATGCTGCCGGGGACTCATCCTTTCTTTAATGCTCACTCAAAGCTTTCCCTATATTTTGCCCCCTGGGCACTGCCTCCCAAATTCCTCGAATAATTATCCACCGAAGATCATTCATATTCTGCCTATGCCATGCATCCTGATTATTCCAGTTTGGATCCTGCACAGGCCATTTCTGATCACCCCGCTCTGGTCCCTGATGTTGTCTGTCCCAAATCTGCATCCCTGCCTGTCAGATCATCTCTCTTTCTTCTCTGGTAAACAAAATTCCTAGGATAGACTGCAACTCCACCCAGGTATATGTGTTTGGTGCCAAAGACTCATCCAACTATTCTGCCACTCCAACAGGGTTCTCTACAGCTCGCCCATCTCCTTCTTAGACTCCCTGACATCCCCTGTATTTAGGGGAGCACTCACATAACTAATAGGTGGTCCCTGTCCTGCATTTGCCATTGGAACCCCTCTAAGTGGGTAATAATCGATTTTCCCTTTCTTCCCCCTCATCTCCATCATTCTCCTCCCTTTGTCTCCCCCTGCCTCTGGTGCTGTGTGGCACTGGTTCCTCTTGAATAAGAGGTGCCTTTGGATTCACAGGGGGACCCTCAGGGACTTGAGGCTGAGCTAGCTGCTTAGGTTGTCCATAGGGGGGTGGGAGATGATTCAATGGGTCGCACGGCTCCTGCCTGTTCCTTTTGACCATTTGCTCTTTGCTTAATAAAGGATACAACAGGTAACCCTGACCTTCTTGCTTCTGAACAACAAACCCACTTCTCCCCTCAGGGATCTGTAAGGCAGCATACTCACTCTCTTCCTGATTAACAGGGTCTTTGGAATTCACATATATATTTAGAGCCTGGCAAATCCAATCCTCAAATGATCCAAACTCACGCCAATAGAAATTACTTTTCTGGATCATTTCCTTTGTCTATTCAAACATACAATACTTAATCATTTTCTGCTGACTTCTTCCCCTTTGGGATTCTCATTCATCCTAAAACTGTATCATCATCCCCAGCGGCTGTCTTGAGGAATGCTCTCTTCTTGAGAATTTCCTTCACTGTCCTCAGATTCTCCAAATACCTGCGAATATTTCACACAGCCCCTGGGTTTAGGCACTTACTTTTTCCCTGACTTATCCCTGGCGGCAACACACTCCAGTACCAGGAAAATGTTGGTTTCTCACACTCACCCTGTGGTTCCACTGCCTCACTTATTCCTCTGTCACACTACCTTCTCAAACTACTTGTTCTACACCTATTTATTTTTCTCTCTTTCTCAATCTATTTCCACTTCTCTTTTTTAATTTTCTCCTTCTTTCTCAATCTATTTCTACCTTCCTTTCTTCATTTATTTTACACTTTTCTGGCTACCTCTTATCACTATTTAATCACATACTAAACCTCTAGCTATCAACTCTTCAAAGGAAATTGAACTAATTCAATCACTCTTCTTCTTAGTCTCCTTACTGAGTCACTCTCTCCTGCTCAAGGACCTTCCCACAGGTTCTTGGACCAGGGACTCCCTTCTTTCCTTGGTCAATCCCTCCCAGGGCCTCCCTTATTCACTTCTTCTTGCTTTCTTCCTTTCTCTGCCGGTCTCCTGGCGGAGATCTCGCAAACGCGGTGCCGGCAGCTCCCACTCACTTCGGGGGTCCAAGGCTGCCCAGCGCCGTCTCAGATACTCCACACAGACTCACACATGCACACAGCAGCCCCCCAGACCCAAAACCTCGTGATACTCACAGCCTCCTTTTCTCAGGAGGGTCTTGGTGCACAAAGAAGTTTTATATGGGTACTCCCTTTCTCCTCTAAGCCGTCACTCTGATGGGAGCCTCATTTGCGCTGTCATAATAACTAATTTGCTTATTCGTTATTGCAAATAAGGCTCTCTTTTCCAAGGGAGACTGGTCTAGTCTCGGGACCACTTAAAAGTCTGGTGGTGGGGAGCTCCTTTCCCGAGGGTTATCCATCGCCCCCGGACTTGGAGAGCCTTCCCGGGTATTGGCACCAAAATTGTTCTATTTGCCTTTCTTCAGCCCCTCTGTGCTCAGAGCTGCTGCCCTTCTGGCTCAATCCTGCCTAAAGCCAGAGAGCTCGGCCTCCCCCACGGCAACAGGAACAAGACTCAGCAAGCAGGCACTGGAGCTCAGTGCCTAAGGCTGAGGGGCCGCGGGCTCCAGTCTCGAGCACAGGGAGGGCACACGCCCAGCCCCACAACTCCTGGCCTCACAGCCCTGAAAGGCCGGGACCAGGGTTCCACGCCTGATGCCAGGGGTTCCCTCCAAGCGCCCACTGAGGAAGCGCCAGAGCAGCCGGCTGTCAGGAACAAGGCGGCTGCCAGGGGGCTGCTCATGGCCTCTGACACCCAATTGCTCAGGGCTTCCCAGTGCCCCAGCCCCTCAGGCTCTCCCCCAGCCCGGCCAAGCTGCCCGGCAGCAGCGCCGCAGCCCCACAGGAGCTCCAGAGGAGCCCCAGCCGGAGGCACCTGGGAGCCCTCAGCAATGCAGCCAGCAGCACACGGCCAGGAGGACACGGATGGCGCTTCCTGCCTGCCACAGGCCTTGTGGCCATCTCCAGGCACCGCTCCAGCAGGGATCCCCGCAGCTCCGGCCCTGCCCACCCGCTCTGGCGGCAGCACAAAGGCTTCAGCAGAACCACCACAGGCCAAGGGGCTTCTGGCCATTGTCCCTGCAGCACTGCACGCCTGGGCAGCTGGTTGAGTGCAAGCACCATTTCCCCCTCCTCCCCTATGCCCTGCAAACCCTGGGGAGCACAAGAGAGATCCTGGAGTCTAGGTATTATAAGACATTCTATATTTACATAGTAAAAGAAAACAAAAAGGAGAACATTTGAGAAGAAAACTAAAAATTCCCGATGACTCAGGGGGTCCCAGAAAAAGAGCCTCTGGATTCAGTTCTCCACTGAGCTCCAGCAGCTCAACCTGCAGAGACGCGAGAGACGAGGCCGAGCCTTCCACGCCCTGCGCAGCTGAACTTGCAGCCTCTGGAACCTGGAGATTGGAGCCCGCTCTGCTGACCTGACGATGCACAATGTTTCAATTGCCAGGCTTCCCACGGCAAGGCTGATGTCATTGGCCATTTCTTCAAGGACTGCAAGACAAAGAAAGAGAGCCACGGTCAGAACCTGGACCTGCGGGGATGCGAGCAGAGCCCCCTGCCAGTGCCATCCCAGCCGGCTCTTGCCATGGCCAGGAGGGAGCAGGGACCAAGGAGATCAGCCTGAACTGCTGGCAATGAAGGCCCCAAAAGGCCCTGAAATCTGTGTGTGCTCTGCCCAGACCAGCCTTTGTCTGCACAGGGAGCAGAGCCCTCCACAGCCGGGGCAGGGCTTGCAGGTCTTCACCTGCCAACTCCTGCTGTCAGCCTGCTGCCCTCACTCACCACTGCAGATCATCAGGAGCTCTCCTGGCTGCCCCCTGAGGTGCCGCCCGGCCATCCCTGTGAACACAGAGCCTGTCACGGCGGCAGCGGCACAGCTCCCTGCCAGCGGCGCTGCCAGCGCTGCGGCCACACGCCCTGCTGGCCCGGCAGGGCTCAGCCCGGGCCCTTGCCGCACGCTGCCGCCCAAGGGCACGGCTGCCAGAGGGCGGCAGCAGCGCCCGGGCCAGGCGGGGCTCCACGGCGCCGGGCCCGGATGGCGCTGCCGGGGCAGCGGGCGGGGCTGGGGCCGAGCTGCGGCGGGCCGGGGAGGGAGCCCGGCCTCGGGGCTCACCCATGAACCTGATGGCCGCCTCTCGCAGGGGCTCCTGGGGGCTCTCCAGGTAGCGCAGGGCCCGGCGCAGCTGCTCGGCCGCTCGGCTCGTGTCCTCTGCCAGCTGCAGAGAGCGGCAGCAGGGAAGGTTTGGCGCGGGCTCAGCCCCTGTGGCGGGCGCTCCCTGCGCCCAGCCCCGGCCTCCCCTGCCCGCACAGCCCTGAGGCGCGGCCAGCAGCCGCTGGCGCCGGGCTCCGCAGGGGGCAGAGGGCCGGCTGCTGCCCGGGGAGCCGCGGGGCCGCCCCGCAGCCCCGCCGCGCCGGGGCTCCATGGGCACCCGGTTCGGGCCCACAGCAGCCTGGAGAAGAGCCCGCGCCACCTCTGGGTGCAGCAGCGGGCAGGGGCACAGCTGCCAGCCCCGCACTCTGAGCACCGCGCTCAGGGGCCTTCTCCAGGCTGAGGCTGCGGATTCTCGGTCGTCCTTACCCGGCACTTGCTGAACTTCCACAGTTTTTCCTCCTTCACCAGCTTTTTGATGTCCCTTCTCTTCAGGAACTTGGCTGCACAAAGCAGCGTTTCCCGAGAACACTGGAGAGCAGCAGAAACGTGGAGATGGCCCCACAGCCCAGGCCACAGGAGCATCCCAGTGCCACAGCCTGGGGGAGGCTGCAGCCTGCAAGGCGCCAGGACAGGAGGCAGCCCAGCCCCCTCCCAGGGAGACAGCAGCCGGCCACAAGTCCTCACCTCAGCAACAATCTGATTCTCATCATGGCAGTGGAAGTAGAGTGGCAGCAGGCTGTGGTGCACGGGTGACTTCAGGGCATTTTTTCCATCTTCCGTTAATAACTCCAGCATCTCTTGAAAGACCATCATGGAGCTCAGCTGCACCTGGCTATCATCCTGTAGGAAAGCAAGAACAAAAGAGCTCAGCATCAGCTGCTTCGGGCCCAGCAGGGCACAGGCCTGCATCTCCACAGGGCACCAAGTGCCCGGGCAGCAGCCAGTGGCCGTGGCTGTGGGCACAGAGCCTTACGCGGTCAAAGAGTGGCAGGAGCGCCTCAGCCAGCTGCAGGGCGAGGGAGCTGGGTATTGGGGTACCATTTTCCAGGAATAAATATCTGAGTAGGAGAATGGTCATCCTGATCACGTCGCTGTCTTTTTCCTCCAGGAGCTCCACAAGATTTTCAGTCAGGCTCCACATTTTTTCAGCCTGTGTGGAACACAAGTTTGTGACATGCCATCCTGCTGCAGCAGGGCCTAGAGGCCAAAGCCTGTCCCGAAGCACTCGGGCAGCTGAAGCGGGAGGCAGGAGAGCTGGGAGCAGCTGCCCTGGGGCCAAAGCCCAGCCAAGCCCAAGTGACAGCGTTTTCCAGCCCCACGCTGCCGGCAGGGCTTCAGCCACTGCCCCCTTCTCACCATCAAGGGATTCTTGCCCAGCACCACGAGGCCTCGGAGTGCCAAGTGACGCCTCTCCCCGTCCTCGCTCCGCAGGTCCTTTGACATGATCTCCAGAACACTGTCACTGCATTCCCTCAAGTCCAGGCACTCGGGGACCTGAAAGGCACAGGGCAGTGACAGGGCACCCGGCCAGCAGCAGCCCGGAACCGCACAGGGCTGGGCCCAGGCAGCAGCACAGGGCACGGGCACCGTCCCAGGCAGCTGCGGCTACGAGAGGGCAGAGAGCTGGGAGGCAGCTCAGCGAGGCAGTGCTGGCCTTCAGGCTCACCTCCACAATGAACACCAGGGCAGGGAAATCCCAGTACGGCATCTCTTTGCTGAGCAGGCTGAGCAGGTAGAATGCAATCCCACAACAAAAGTGTATGGATGACTGGCGAATTTCTCTGCCAAGAGGAAAAAGGAAACAAGACCTGGAGCTGGGTCAGACCCGAGTCAGGCTCAGCTGGGCCCTCAGCTGCTGTGTTGCCGGGCTTTCTATGTCGACTGCGCAGAAACTTTGGGAATATCTGCAGAAGAAAGGACTGGGAAGTCAGGGGTGTTCCATGGCATGCTCCAAGCGTAGTGCTTGGCTGAGACCAAGGCTGCTTACCTGTTCCTGTGTGCAAACAGCACTCTCCTGGAAAAAATCCTTAGTGGGAGTACAAATCACAGGGGGAGTGGGCATGGTGTCAGTATTTGGGATTTCCTGAGTCTCTCTGGTGTTGGCAGTGGTGATGGCCACATCCTCAGTCACTGCCTCGTCCGCCTTTGCCCCGTGATCCCTGGGATTCATCACAGCCTCAGAGTCTTCTGTGCACTCAGACAAATCTGTGCTGGTGTCAGAATTTGCAGTGCCCTGAGTCTCTCCATGGTCGGTGTTTGTGATGCCACATCCTCAGTCACTGACGTGAGAAGAGCCTTCACGCAGATTTCAGTCACTGAGGTTTCAGAGTCTTCTGAGAGCTCAGCCAAATGCGGGCTGACATCAGGATCTGCCTGGAGCTGGGTCAGCCCCGAGTCAGGCTCAGCTGGGCTCTCAGCTGCTGCGGTGCTGGTCTTTCTGCATTGAATGCGCAGAAACTTTGGGAATATCTGCAGAAGAAAGGACAGGGAAGTCAGGGGTGTTCCATGGCATGCTCCAAGCGTAGTGCTTGGCTGAGCCCCAGGCTGCTTACCTGTTGTTGAGATGGAACAGCACTCTCCTGGAAAAAATCCTTAGTGCGAGTACAAATCACAGGGGGAGTGGGAATCGTGTCACTATTTGGGATTCCCTGAGTCTTGCCGGTGCTGGCAGTGTTGATGGCCACATCCTGAGTCACTGCCAAATCAGACTCTGCCCATTGATCACTGGGATTCTTTGCAGCCTCAGAGTCTTCTGAGTACTCAGCTGAATCTGTGCTGTTGTCAGAATTTTCGATGCTCTGAGTCTCTCCGTGGTCAGTGTTTGTGATTGTCATGTCCTCGATCCTTGACATGAGAAGAGCCTTCAACCAGATTTCAGTCACTGAGTTGTCAGAGTCGTCTGAGAGCTCAGCCAAATGCAGGCTGACATCAGGCTATGCCTGGAGCTGGCTCAGCCCCGAGTCAGGCTCAGCTGGGCCCTCAGCTGCTGTGTTGCTGGGCTTTCTATGTCGACCGCGCAGAAACTTAGGGAAAATCTGCAGAAGAAAGGACAGGGAAGTCAGGGGTGTTCCATGGCATGCTCCAAGCGTAGTGCTTGGCTGAGCCCCAGGCTGCTTACCTGTTGTTGAGATGGAACAGCACTCTCCTGGAAAAAATCCTCAGCGGGAGTACAAATCAGAGTGGGAGTGGGAATCGTGTCACTATTTGGGATTCCCTGAGTGTCTCCGGTGTTGGCAGTGGTGATGGCCACATCTTCAGTCACTGCCTCGTCAGCCTTTGCCCTGTGATCTCTGGGATTCATTGCAGCCTCAGAGTCTTCTGAGTACTCAGCCAATCTGTGCTGGTGTCAGTATTTTTGATGCTCTGAGTCTCTCCATGGTCGGTGTTTGTGATGCCACATCCTCAGTCACTGACGTGAGAAGAGCCTTCACCCAGATTTCAGTCACTGAGTTGTCAGAGTCTTCTGAGAGCTCAGCCAAATGCGGGCTGACATCAGGATCTGCCTGGAGCTGGGTCAGCCCCGAGTCAGGCTCAGCTGGGCCCTCAGCTGCTGCGGTGCTGGTCTTTCTGCATTGAATGCGCAGAAACTTAGGGAATATCTGCAGAACAAAGGACAGGGAAGTCAGGGGTGTTCCATGGCATGCTCCAAGCGTAGTGCTTGGCTGAGCCCCAGGCTGCTTACCTGTTCCTGTGTGCTAACAGCACTCTCCTGGAAAAAATCCTTAGTGCGAGTACAAATCAGAGTGGGAGTGGGCATGGTGTCAGTATTTGGGATTCCATGAGTCTCTCCGGTGTTGGCAGTGGTGATGGCCACATCCTCAGTCACTGCCTCGTCAGCCTTTGCCCCGTGATCTCTGGGATTCATTGCAGCCTCAGAGTCTTCTGAGTACTCAGCTGAATCTGTGCTGTTGTCAGAATTTTCGATGCTCTGAGTCTCTCCATGGTCAGTGTTTGTGACTGTCATGTCCTCGATCTTTGACATGAGAAGAGCCTTCACCCACATTTCAGTCACTGAGTTGTCAGAGTCGTCTGAGAGCTCAGCCAAATGCGGGCTGACATCAGGCTCTGCCTGGAGCTGGGTCAGCCCCGAGTCAGGCTCAGCTGGCTCCTAAGCTGCTGTGTTGCTCGGCTTTCTATGTCGACTGCGCAGAAACTTAGGGAAAATATGCAGAGGAAAGGACAGGGAGGTCAGGGGTGTTCCATGGCATGCTCCAAGCGTAGTGCTTGGCTGAGACCAAGGCTGCTTGCCTTTTCCTGTGTGCAAACAGCACTCTCCTGGAGAAAATCCTTAGTGGGAGTACAAATCACAGGGGGAGTGGGCATGGTGTCAGTATTTGGGATTCCATGAGTCTCTCCGGTGTTGGCAGTGTTGATGGCCACATCCTCAGTCACTGCCTCGTCAGCCTTTGCCCCGTGATCTCTGGGATTCATTGCAGCCTCAGAGTCTTCTGAGTACTCAGCCAAATCTGTGCTGGTGTATGTATTTTCTATGCTCTGAGTCTCTCCATGGCCGGTGTTTGTGATGCCACATCCTCAGTCACTGACGTGAGAAGAGCCTTCACGCAGATTTCAGTCACTGAGTTGTCAGAGTCTTCTGAGAGCTCAGCCAAATCCGGGCTGACATCAGGCTCTGCCTGGAGCTGGGTCAGCCCCGAGTCAGGCTCAGCTGGGCCCTCAGCTGCTGCAGTGCTGGTCTTTCTGCATTGAATGCGCAGAACTTTGGGAATATCTGCAGAAGAAAGACAGGGACGTCAGGGGTGTTCCATGGCATGCTCCAAGCGTAGTGCTTGGCTGAGACCCAGGCTGCTTACCTGTTGTTGAGATGGAACAGCACTCTCCTGGAAAAAATCCTTAGTGCGAGTACAAATCACAGGGGGAGTGGGAATCGTGTCACTATTTGGGATTCCCTGAGTCTTGCCGGTGCTGGCAGTGTTGATGGCCACATCCTGAGTCACTGCCAAATCAGACTCTGCCCATTGATCACTGGGATTCTTTGCAGCCTCAGAGTCTTCTGAGTACTCAGCTGAATCTGTGCTGTTGTCAGAATTTTCGATGCTCTGAGTCTCTCCATGGTCAGTGTTTGTGATTGTCATGTCCTCGACCCTTGACATGAGAAGAGCCTTCACCCAGATTTCAGTCACTGAGTTGTCAGAGTCGTCTGAGAGCTCAGCCAAATCCGGGCTGACATCAGGCTCTGCCTGGAGCTGGGTCAGCCCCGAGTCAGGCTCAGCTGGGCCCTCAGCTGCTGCGGTGCTGGTCTTTCTGCATTGAATGCGCAGAAACTTTGGGAATATCTGCAGAACAAAGGACAGGGAAGTCAGGGGTGTTCCATGGCATGCTCCAAGCGTAGTGCTTGGCTGAGCCCCAGGCTGCTTACCTGTTGTTGAGATGGAACAGCACTCTCCTGGAAAAAATCCTTAGTGCGAGTACAAATCACAGGGGGAGTGGGAATCGTGTCACTATTTGGGATTCCCTGAGTCTCACCGGTGCTGGCAGTGGTGATGGCCACATCCTGAGTCACTGCCAAATCAGCCTCTGCCCAGTGATCACTGGGATTCTTTGCCTCAGAGTCTTCTGAGTACTCAGCCAAATCTGTGCTGGTGTCAGAATTTGTGATGCTCTGAGTCTCTCCATGATCAGTGTTTGTGATTGTCATGTCCTCGATCTTTGACATGAGAAGAGCCTTCACCCACATTTCAGTCACTGAGTTGTCAGAGTCGTCTGAGAGGTCAGCCAAATGCGGGCTGACATCAGGCTCTGCCTGGAGCTGGGTCAGCCCTGAGTCAGGCTCAGCTGGGCCCTCAGCTGCTGCGGTGCTGGTCTTTCTGCATTGAATGCGCAGAAACTTTGGGAAAATCTGCAGAGGAAAGGACAGGGAAGTCAGGGGTGTTCCATGGCATGCTCCAAGCGTAGTGCTTGGCTGAGACCAAGGCTGCTTACCTGTTCCTGTGTGCAAACAGCACTCTCCTGGAAAAAATCCTTAGTGGGAGTACAAATCACAGGGGAAGTGGGCATGGTGTCAGTATTTGGGATTCCCTGAGTCTTGCCGGTGTTGGCAGTGGTGATGGCCACATCCTCAGTCACTGTCTCGTCAGCCTTTGCCCCGTGTTCCCTGGATTCATCACAGCCTCAGAGTCTTCTGTGCACTCAGCCAAATCTGTGCTGGTGTCAGTATTTTCGATTCTCTGAGTCTCTCCATGGTCGGTGTTTGTGATTGTCATGTCCTCGATCTTTGACATGAGAAGAGCCTTCACCCAGATTTCAGTCACTGAGTTGTCAGAGTCTTCTGAGAGCTCAGCCAAATCCGGGCTGACATCAGGCTCTGCCTGGAGCTGGGTCAGCCCCGAGTCAGGCTCAGCTGGGCCCTCAGCTGCTGCGGTGCTGGTCTTTCTGCATTGAATGCGCAGAAACTTTGGGAATATCTGCAGAAGAAAGGACAGGGAAGTCAGGGGTGTTCCATGGCATGCTCCAAGCGTAGTGCTTGGCTGAGCCCCAGGCTGCTTACCTGTTGTTGAGATGGAACAGCACTCTCCTGGAAAAAATCATAGTGGGAGTACAAATCAGAGTGGGAGTGGGAATCCTGTCACTATTCGGGATTCCCTGAGTCTCTCCGGTGTTGGCAGTGGTGATGGCCACATCCTGAGTCACTGCCAAATCAGCCTTTGCCCCGTGATCTCTGGGATTCATTGCAGCCTCAGAGTCTTCTGAGCACTCAGCTGAATCTGTGCTGGTGTCATTATTTGTGATGCTCTGAGTCTCTCTGGTGCTGGCAGTCATGATGGCCACATTGTCGTGGTTTGGCCCGGAAATGTGTTTCTGGAAAGGTCTAGGTTGGGCCAGTCAGTGGCCAAATTGAAAATTAGCATGTGGTGTGGCCACTGAGGATCTGGATACGCCTCTGAGAACACACAGGGGTTAAAAGCAGGAGATTCCCAGAGAACTTCCTCTTTGGGTATCCGGCGTTGGTGAGTAGAGTCTGACCTCTCCCCTGCCCAGCTGCGTCTGGGTGGGGCAGGGGGAGGCCATGACAGGGAGGAGGCCGGGAGCCCCAAAAGGTGCAGAGGTGGAGGTTGTTGGACCGTGCAGGGGTGGCAGAGACTTGAGATGTCTGGGCAGCCCCCCCGGAGAGAGAGACACAGACTGTGCTGGCAGCTCAGCCGGCCAGAAGCCGGGGATGCGGCAGCTGTGGGAGTCCTTGGGCAGGCAGAAGTGAGAATTTTAACCCCTTTGTAGACTAATGGGAACCTTACAAATACTGAATCCTCCTGAATCAGAATGAGGAGAGAGAGAGATGAAGCCAGAGGAAATGGGTAAGCGTGAGGAAGCTGGAAGAGGAGAGAAGAATCCTAGGTGGGAAGAGATGATGGAGTGGCCTTGAGCTGGACTCTTTCTTGTATAGCCATGGACAGACCCGTGTTTTTTTTCCCTGTGACCCAGAGACTGTATTTAGGGGGAGGCAACACCCGGGAGTCAAGAGTGAAGCAGCGGCGTGAACAGAGATGGCTGAGGAGGGTGTGGGATGCTCTCTGTCTCCACGGAGAGGAAGATCTCTGTTCATGAGGCCCCTCGGCCCCAGGGGGTGAAATCTGGGGGGGACTGGTGTCCCAAAGTTGAGAGACTGCTGCTTCTGGAACTGGGTGGAGCATCTTTAAACGGGGAGCCCTAAAAGCAGTCCTGGCCCGTGTCCAGTGGTGAGAGCACTGGACATGGGGGGGAGAAGTCACGAGGGCTGATGTTCTCTGTGCGGGGCCATGGGTGATGCGGAAGCACAGGAGGTTTTAATTGTGCTTCCAGGGGACGCCTATGGTGCAAGGGGGGACTCCTCTTTCCCTGATGCATTTGAGGGTGAATTGTTTCAGGGGTAGTGCATCTGTGGAGAAAAGGGAGGGGGGAGGAGGAATGTATTTGGAGGGTTTTCATTTCTTAGCTTTGTGTGTATGTTCCTTTTTAGATATTGTAATGAATAAAGTGTTGTGGTTTTTCCCTCCATCCCCCAATGGGAACCTGCTTTGTTCTGTTCCTGGATCACATCTCACAGCAACCATTTTGGAAATACACCCTTTCATGGGGGCCCTGGCACTGTGCCAGGGTCAAACCATGACACTACTATTATAAATGACTACTCCAACTCAATTATTAATTAAATTTATGAAGTTATCAAATTATACATTTGGAATAAACCAGAAGCTAAAATTGGTTCTGAGCCGGGTGATCAGAGTTGGGGAGATTTAGGATTTGGCCCTTTTGCACCAAAGTCCCCATGGGTTTCCAAAGAGCATTTCTCAGAGGGTCCCTTTTATGCAGTTCTTTGTGCCCTGGAAGGGTTTCTTCTTTAGCATATTATCACGGTTTCTGGAACTGGTGGATAATTCCTGGAATCCTGTCAGGTAAAAAACTTTCTGGGGAAAACTTCTGATGATGCTTATCAATATGCCTCCTGCTGGAATCTGGTCAAAGGAAAAATCCCTTGGAATATACATTGGAGTATATGTCTCTGGAGACAGTGTCTCCCTGCTATTTGAATTTCTGTCACTTAGTTTGTGGTTGCTGGTGATGCTTACCAAAATGCCTCCTGTCAGAGAAGAGAAATCCCCTAGAATGTACATTTCTGGGGACAGCTGCCTTCCTGTTTGAATCTCTATCATTTTGTCTGATCACTGCCTTTTTGGCCACTGGTTTTAGTACACATAATGCTGTGGGTTTTTTTAATTTTATTGCATTAACCACCAGTTATTTTATAGTTAATATTACACCATCCTCTCCACAGTTTTATCTTAATGGCTGATACCACAGCCCATCTCTTCTTTTGCAAGATAGAAAAGCATTACCCTCAAAAACCACAAGGATTTCCAAAAGTAACCAAAAGAATTTATAACTGCATTTAAAATAAAACAAAAAAAAAAGAGCAGGTAGTTTGCACTAAACAACAAATAAAATAGAACTATTTGTAAGGTATACATGGAAGAGAGAACTTGGAACTATTTACATCCTGGAGACCCAGTTAAGGCACTTGGTTCCAGTCTGGGTCACTGTAAATTCTGACTTATTCCGTGGATGATGTCACGCTGGTTCTTGGTCCCCTCACTGGGCATTGTTCAGCAGCAAACTCTGGAACAAAAGGAGCAAGAGAGAAAACATTTGGTTGCATTCATCCAACAGGCACACCTGGCAGAACACAATCAATGACTGGAGTGATTTTACTACAAGAGGAACTGCAAGACTTTTTGACTTTCAGCAGCTGCCTCTTTCTGCAGAGGATTTTTACAGCCTGCCAGCCACTCAGCTAGCCCCATCGTGTTTATTTTCTTTTGCAAGTTTGCCAGCAGATCATGGCAATGCATCCCTTTGCCCAGAGGGGCCCACAAACCCTGGTGTTTTATGGAAAATGACACTGCCAAGGCCCCATGCGATGGCAGGTTACAGCTTTTCAGTATTCCCCACTGCTTGTACCACAGGACAATGCAACATTTGTAATGATTAAAGTGTACAATCAAAAACAGATCAGCAGCTCTAGGAATTCCTTCTGGCCCATACTGATCAAAGGTTCAGCAAGGAGTCAAAATTCAAGTGCTGTTCAGCTGTAGCCAAGCTACTCGGCAAGTGCTTCCCTGAGAGGGCAGCTCTGCCCCATCCCTCCCTCTCTCTTTGCTCCCAAAAGAAGTGCTCATGAGGAAGCAGAGGCCGGGGTGGCTGCAGGGCCAGCCCTGGCTGCTGTCCTCAGAAACTACAGGCAGGGCTGCAAAACAAACACTTACTGTCCTAACTTCAGGTCTTCTTGTCTTGGCTTCATGTGGCACAGAAGTCACTGGAAAAGGATTCTTCTCATGCCCTGCAGATCCCTGAAAAACCACCGAGAGAAAGCTGCTCAGAGAGAGATGCCTAAAGCAATTGCAAAGCCAGGCTTTCCTAAATTCCCAGAGAAAATGTCCATTTCTCCCAGGCATAGTCTATGCACTGAGTCTCCCCCTTTGGCCTTCTTTCCCAGCAATCCCTCCAATAATTGAAAAGCAACCTTGGCTTCTCACCTGGCAGCTCATATTGCTTTGCACCATTCAACTTCTCCCAAACACAGAGAAATTCAGCAGCAGAATTCCTTGCTCAATAGCTGGGAGTGCAGTGAGGGCTGGAAGCAGGAAAATGATCAGGAAAAAGCAAGCAGTTAGAAGGCAGCTAATGCACTCTGCACAGTCTGGCCTAAGACAGAACACTGACACATGCTCCCTCACCCCCAAATATCATAGACCCCATACCCCGAGCCATCATTAAACTGCCAAATTTTTTATAAAAAGCAAGTAAATTCTAATTTTTTAACCCATAAATGCAGCAATTTCCTCCGAATTATATACAACCTAAGGCCCAGATTGCAGTCCTTTTCTTTTTATAAACACACTCCTTTTTATACACACACTCCTTTTAGTTGCAGTTGCCTACAGTCAGAAATGGTCACTTATCTGAGAGGATGTTTCTGCAGTGCATCACACAGCACGCCTGGGTTGCAGGAACACTCCCACCAGCCCTCCTGGATACCAATGGTGATGGCCTGGGATTGCTCCTCGGGGTCTTCCTCCACTTTCCTGTGCTTGGCTAAGAATCCATCCTGCTTCCTGGCAGGGTTATCCACGGCAGGCAGCTCCAGGTTGTCAGTCGCAGCTCTGGGTCTCTTTTGGGTCATCGTGGTCAAATTCAGTTCACGTTGTGCAGCAGTCATGGCTGGCAGTGGTGACAGCAACACATTTGCCCTCTCAGTTTGGAATGAGTCTTCTGAGGCTCTGGACAAGAGAAGCAAATTCATGACTCTGATGTACATAGAATATAGGCATTTCTTAAAAGCTTGGATACATCCTGCCATTCATGGTGTTGTTTCAGCAATGCAACTCTTTCAAAGACGAGAGACTTCAAATAAGAGGCAGCTTGAATTGGCAGAGACTTTCACATTCAATAACAGAGTGGCCTAGCACATCTCTGATCATCTGAAATCGGGAGATCCACGGAATTCTGGCAACAAGAAGCAGCACCAAGTAGCTCTCAACCTTGTTTCACCACTGCTCATTTGCACCATTTGTAGTCAGCTTTGCAAAGTTTCCAAGAACACACCAAGCAGAAAATCCCAGCTCATGGATTGCAGCATCAGAAGAGCAGGAAATGAAGTTAAACGCAGTGAGAAGGCTCAGGTGTAAGGCTGCACTTCTTGCCTGACTCTGCTGTGCATGGCACAGTCCTCTCACCTCTTTCAG